>NW_008824412.1:476926-479032 GCF_000699105.1 Pygoscelis adeliae | reverse complement strand
CCTGGGGCCGGCATCGCAGGAAGGGCTCGTCCTCACCCGCTGTTGGTATCGGCAGTTGCATCGGGTTCCCCTGAGCTGTGGCAGAGGAGTTCGTCCCATCTCGGATGCTCGGCTCCGTGCCCACAGCCCCGATGGAGAGCTAACACTGGATGTTAATGAGCCTAACAATCATTTGTTCCCCAAAAAAGTCCATGCTGTAAGTGATGAACATTAGCGTCTTTACCTGCCCGTTAAGCCATCATTAGCGTTGCCTAGGAACTATCTCGGCTCTCTTTCCCAACGGCTTTCCTGGTAATCGATGCCCCCAGTAACCCCATTTTTCGGGGAGATGGACACCTCCGGCACCACAGAGCTGCCCCGGCCTGGGTCCGTCCTTAGGGTGGCTGTGCCAAGCCGGCTGTGCCAAGCCCCCGGCGTAGCCTGGGCTACATGAACGTAGCCTCGACGTTGTAGGCTCCCTATGGGTTTATGGGGTTAAAACCTTAAGTAGCGTGGGACCTTGGTCTGGCATCCGCAGATGCAGCCTGGATGAAAAGCCCCCCAAGTTAAAGACAACTTCTCCTTGCTGACAGCTTTGAGAGCTGTCAGGTGTTGGGTTTCTAACCCATGAGCAATGTTTTTTATGACTCATGCTGTCATGGCAGCGTTGGGCAGGACGCAGTGAAGCGCCCTGCCAAAGTCTTAGCCTATTTCATGATCCCCCTTAGCTTTGTCAGTCCAACTGTGACTC
Source organism: Pygoscelis adeliae (assembly GCF_000699105.1). Taxonomy (NCBI): domain Eukaryota; kingdom Metazoa; phylum Chordata; class Aves; order Sphenisciformes; family Spheniscidae; genus Pygoscelis; species Pygoscelis adeliae. Next base: position 478,302 of record NW_008824412.1, on the reverse strand, counting down.
CCATCAGGGAATGAAACCAGTCTCCTTCGACTGGCCATAATTTCCACAAAGCCACATTGATTTAATGATCCTTTCAGTCTTTATTAATTGAGTCCCTTCAGGGGGTGACGGTTCCCCAGGCTGCCCTAACCCCCGGCAGACCCGAGGGGACCGTGACGTGTGGAGGCCCCCCGTCTTCCCCCCCCGCCCCCCTGTAATTAGCAGCAATGCTTTTGGCCCCGCACGCCACTATCGAGCGTCACTGGGCTGAGCTCACCAGTCCCCAGGCAACCGGATCCTTCGGTCCGGCGATTAATGTGTCTTTATTTATTGTAATGAAACATGAGAGGGAAGTGGCATGCGATGGCTGCGCCACCTGTGGCATGAGAAACGTCTCACCCGTGCGTTTTTGGGGGACCAATTTTGTGTGTGTCCCCTTTTCCTGAGGCCAAATGAGTGTTTTGGGGTTCTTCCCCCCCCCAAATAGATGTTTAATCCCTGTGGGTACCGCGACGTGAGCCTTTCCAGGGCCGTGCGACAGAGGCTAATGTAGCATACATCTTTTAATCCTTTTTTTAATCTAATTTTTCAGGGAGGTCAGCTAGCGCTTTATTTAACATGTAGCACTTGTTACAGGCCTGCCGCCTCATTCAGCGGCTCATTGGGTGCTGTCTGTGATGTGATGGAGTGCTCGGTGAAACCACATCATTTTGCGGAGTTGGGGGAAAAAAAAAAGCCCTCCACTTCTCGCCCGTCACGCGGTCCACGTCGCTTCCCAGGGGCCGGTGTCGGGCGATAAATCCATTTGGGATGTTGCAGGGTTATCAAGAGGGATGGGCACCGAACCCGCGCTGGAGGGGAACAGGAGGAGCACGGGGGAGAGCCGAACCCCCAAAATCCCCCAAAGGGCAGCCCCTGTGCTTCGGTTCTTGCTCGGGGTGCAACTGCGGACTTTGCTGGGGCCACTCCCAGGTCTCAGCAGGCGGCTCGTCTCAGCTCATGTAGTACCCTTCCCGGACAGGGGCACCGTGGCCCCAGATGACCAGGGCACGATTCGGGAAGCGTCATCACACTTACTATCCCATCTGCTTGTTTTCCCTGGCCCCAGGTCGAGGGCAGGCTGAGCGAAGCGTCTCGAGCCTGCGTTTTCCATTGCCCTTTTTGCCTTAACTTTTGCTTGTTCTTTAATTTTTAGAAGAGACAACTACCGCTCTGACACCCTGGAAAGGTCAGTAATTCGGGGCCCCTACAACACCAGTGCTCCCCCTGCTCCGTTTCCCCGTGGGCCCCTCCAGCTCCCGCCCCAAGTTGTCCCGGCAGGAGCTGCGGCACACGCCACCTCGACCTCCCGCCCCACCACCCCACCGCTCCCGCTGGTATAGCGATGAATTCTGGCT
>NW_008824412.1:475386-476765 GCF_000699105.1 Pygoscelis adeliae | reverse complement strand
AATGTCTCTGTGGTCCGCTTTCTCTGTGTTGCCGTGTAAATGGGTCTTGTGGCTGGGCCTTCCTCCTCTGGGATGCTTCTAGCGCCTTTTTTCTGGGATGCGGTAGGGGTCGAGAGGTGTGCGGTCCTCTTCCCGGTGGCCAGGGCAACTGGCGCTCTGCCATGCAATCTTATCAGCCGGCCAGCTGGCTTGGTGTCATCTTGATTTTGGGGCTTCATAGCCAGGCGGCTTCATTTGCGATGCGTTGTGTGGTCAGCCCTCGGGATGACTTGTAGATGTTGGGAGGGCTACGGAGGTAGCGCAGAGACAATCGTCTCTCCAGATCTGCCCTTGTGCACGGCTTCCTGGCCGTGCCAGGATTTGGGGGCTAAGTGGGAAGCATTGTGAGGTGTCTGTGAGTGTGCTGGAAGAGTGCTGCTGGTGGGAGACCAAACGGTTAATGGTTGTCAGTGCCCCAGTCGGGCTTTGAAACGAGGGGATGTGTCCTGGGGTTTCAAAAGCGCAGGTCGATCGGACCTTGTGAGCAGCCCCGCTCCGGCAGGGCGCCAGCCTGGATGCCTTCCTGAGATCTTTTCCCAGCTCAGTGTTCCCCTGGGCCAACTGTTTGGGGTGTTTTGGTGAAAGCCACTGGGTCAGGCACCCTCCACATCCTTTCCCATGGTGAGCTATGAGCTCCTCACCCGCCGTGATCCCCGAAGGCGTGGATGGGCTTGGCTCTTCTTGACCACCCTCCTCGTCCCATCTCGTTCTTCTTGAGATGGTCTGGGCCCGTGGGCAGAGCGCGTTGTCAGTGGCGAGCCCCACACGGGCTCTGGGGAGGCGCAAAACACCGAGTCCTGAGTGTAGTGTTGCTGGTGGCGTCTCTACTGGGTGGGCAGGTGGTTATTGTGTCCCCCCCAAGGTAGACAAGTGGGGAACAGGGCGGTCACCCTGTGCCCGGCTCACCGGGGCTGGCAGGGTGCGGGCAGTGTTGGGCAAAAGCTATCATTTCCCCTACAAGTGCGGCTGGAAACTTGTAGAAACTTGGGCAAGTTTTGGAGGAGGGACAAAGGGCGTTGGAGGAGGTTGGTTGCCGGCGACGAGCATGGGGACTTGGGACGGGGACTCGGGGCTGAAGCGGGACCGCCGGGGGTCGTGTCCCAAAGACCGGGGTCTTTGTCGGGTCCCAAAGACCGGGGTCGGTGGGGTGGCTGGCGCCGTGCTCTCGAGGACGGCACAGGTGGATGGGGGTGCCCAGGGAGCTCTTGCACGGGGCAATGCCACCATGTGCAGTAGTAACCGGGGGCCCAAATGGTGTGGTTTTGTTGGGTTTTTTTGTTTGTTTTATGGTTTTTGTTGGCTTTGTGGCTAACCACGCGGGCATTTCTTTCCCTTCCCGC
>NW_008824412.1:470277-473026 GCF_000699105.1 Pygoscelis adeliae | reverse complement strand
GGGTGTAGGAACCCGGGGCCCCCCGCGCAAAGCCGCATACGGGCAAAGCACGGCGGGACGGCACCACACGTTTTGGGTGTACGTACAACCTCACTGCCCACGCGAGCCAGGGGCTTGTCCAGGCCGTTGTCTTGGTTTTTTGCTGATTTGCAGAAGGTTCCTCGGTGCGTTTGGTCCTCAGCCTTGACCGCCGCCTGCTTCCCCAAGGCATCCGAGGTGTTTTCATAGGATCAGAAGCCGGTCAGTAGCGATGACAGAACTGTTTTCTGGGTTTTTTTTTCTTGACCCTATGATGAGTTTGTGCAGCTCAAGAAATGGGCACAGAGAACGGGGAGAGATCAAAAGGGATGGCAAGGCGTTGCCTTATGGTGTGACATGTGGCAGCTGAGAGATACTGGTGTCGGGGAAGGGGAGAGCCGTGCCTTGAAGGCTTCATGGCACATCCCAAGTGAGGGACAGGGTAGTGAGGACGTGGGGATGGGACGGCCGGGCGCAGGCAGCTTTCTGCATCCCAGGGTCAGGATGGCACAGGAGGAGGCAGCCGGCCAGCCCAGCCCCACGGGGGAATGCTGGAGCCAGCCCTCCCGGCCCCTGTGGTTTAGAGGAGAGTGTGTTGCAGCCAGTTTTGTCCTTGGCAGCAAGATACGCCTCTCCCAGGGGAAAAGATGGTGCGGGTCTTTGTGCAGGTCTTAGGACTCCCAGGCGGGGATGGTCGTCTGTGGTAGAGGAAGCCTGGCAGGAGAAGCAGCGCCCAGATGCTCGGGGGTGTGGGAGGGGATCTGACCCGGCACCCAAGGACAGGTATGGAGGTACCTGGGCTGTCTCCCTCACCTCCTCCCTTTAACCGTCAAATTTTTTGGTGCTCTAAGTGAGATAGCAAGGGGTGTCTGGTGGCAGGGTTTTGGGCATGAAGAGCAAGTTAAAGAGGGAGAGGCTGGTTGACAGATGCATTTATGTATTAATTTATTGACATAGGTCTTGGTGTGTCTTGGCGGGAGGGGGAGGGATGGATGTCATGGCCTGAAATATCCCTGAAATACGTGCCTCTGGACGTAACAGCTGCGGTCCTTGTCCTTAGACACAGGTCGGGTGATGCCGAGGGCCACGGAGGAAACCCCTCCTCGACCCATAAAGGGAGCCGGCAGGCACCCCGCAGCCAGGCTCGCAGCGGGAAGGGGCCGCATTGCCTCCCCTCACGCTTGGCGATCATATAAAAGGGGGTGATGTAGGTGAGGCGTCGGGACGTGCCATGAGCTGGGGCGTTCGGGCTTGTAGGTGTTTCTTTCCAGTGGAGGTGTTAGCGAGGCCCTGTCAACAGTGGGACACGTAGGGGTGTCCCCTCTGCGTGCAAGAGGCAAGCATTCCTTCGTGGCACCTGTAGTTACATTGCACCAGTCCTGGCTCCCTGCTGGGGTTTTATTTTGGAAGAGGCTCAAAACAGAGGGTTTCCCACAATGGTTGCCCACGCCACTCGCCTTGCTGCAGGGAACATCGGGGAAGGCTTCTTGTCTGGGCCCCCAGCGTGGATGCAAAAGGGAGCGTGGAGGTTAGGATGTTGCTCGTCCCGTGCTCGAGGTCGGGCGGTTTTCTGCCAGGATCATCCAGCCCAGAGAGCCGCAGGGGCAGCGTCGGGCAGGCAGTCCTCTCCCCTCCTGGACCCCTCTCCTGGGGAGGCCAGTGGGTTTTGGGAAGCACTTACCTTTCTGCCGGGGGTCACCTGAGGGGGACAGCAGAGGTGTTCCTGATGTATGGAGTTGCAGTATTTTGTAGCAGTGCCGGGATGGAGCCATTTGCTCGGCCACCTGCTGCGTACAAGCGCCCGCCGTCAGCAGGAGGGCAGTTTGCTGCAGGGTTTGGGGATAAACTCTCAGGACCAGGCTTTTCATCTGCATGTCAGGGAAGGCGAAGAGAGGCCCGCTCCTGCTGAGGGGATTGCAGAAAGGAAGCAAGCCCCCAATGCGTCCAGCATTGTCCTGCAGCCCGTAGTCCCTCCCGCTCCCCCGCGGTCGCCCCAGGTGCCCCCAGCGGCATTCCCATCCTGGGACATACGGCCGAGGGACATCAGCCTTGGAATTTCCCTAGGGAAATGGGGACTCTTATCCGCTCGGTGGCCACGCAAGCTCTGTCGGCAGCACGCAGCAATGAGGGGACCCAGAGGCGATCAGGCAACAGCTGTCCTCTGGCTCCTGCCCGAGCTGGTTAGCGAGATGTGGGTCTCAAAGCTTGGTGGCCGCCAGCCCCACATTAGGGGAGCTTGTTGAATGTTTTTTCCCGGTTGATGGGGTAGAAAGGTGCGGCGTCCGCAGGGGAGCAGGCGGCGCAGCCTGCTGCCTCAGCCCCACGTTTTTCGGGCGAGATGGTAGCTGTGCCAGGAAGACGCCGAGGGTCGTGGTTCCTTCTCCTCACAGTCTTCACCAACTTTGTCCTTTGATGAAGACATTTTGTCCACGTCACACGCCGTCAGATCACGGTAGGAGCAAACCACCCTTAGGAGCGTGTCATCTGTAGAGGCACCCCTTGCACGGGGGTAGGTTTAGTTGTCAGAGCGGGCGTTTTCACAAGACAACAGAGAAGATGCTGGGAGCGGCTCAGTCGCTGGAAGGAGGCCCCCGATCATGCCGCTTCTGCTGAACGTAGGTGAGCGATGAGAGCAAAGCCAGTCCTTACCCTGCAGGGGTCCGTCAACAAGGTACGTGCTCATCGGCGGCTGGGGGACGGGGGGGGGGGGGGGCCCGGGCCCCCCCGCCGG
>NW_008824412.1:468071-469307 GCF_000699105.1 Pygoscelis adeliae | reverse complement strand
CCACGTGCCCGTTGGCGCGGGTCCCGGGCAGCCCATTGAGAGTGCCACGAGGCGAGGGCACGGCTGCGTAGAGGGTGGGCTGGGGTGGTGGCCCATCGTGGCCTCTGACTCACGGGGTGTTTTTTTCTACCTTGCGTGCCGAGGACCGTCAGCCCCAGCTTCCTCGCAGCCACAGAAAGCGGGACGGCGGGGCAGGGAGGTTTTGGCAGTGGCAGTAGTTTGCATGGGAAAGACGGCGTGTGCGCGGCTATTGCTCTTAAGCCATCTCGCTTACGGAGAGACAAGGAAGGGGCAAGGCACGGGGAGGTGTTGGGTCAGGACAGAGGGATGCTTTGTGTGCTTGCTCAGTGCGTCGCCGTAGAGTCGTGTCTCCCTGTCGCAGGCGTAGGGTCTGGTGCCGCATGTGACTTTTCAGGAGCAGGATGGGAGGGTCCGTCCCCAGACCACGGCCCCAAAGCATTCTCGGGCAGCCGTGGAGCATCGGGAAGGCTCAGAGCTGCCACCATGTACGGGGCAAGGGGGACCGCGGTGCGGGGTGCTGTTGGGCACGCAATTCTGTATGCAGGGAGGTGACATGGCCGCTGCCATCATGGGCGGCAGGGGTGGAAGCTCACAGGGTGGCAGGAGGAAGCAGAGGGTAGAGTCTGGGCCCATCCATTTTGTTGTTGAAGGCGTGTCGCAGCAGGGAGGATTGGCAAGCAGCGAACTAGGGGCATAGGAGCCGTCCTTGTCCCTGCCGTGCCAGCGCAGTGAATCAACGGAGCCCGAGCCTCCTTCACAGGATCAAATGCATCGGACTCTCCTCGGGCAGGGGTACGCAGCAGGCATGAGAAAAGGCAGAGTGCGGATGTTGCAGCTCAGGGTGGCTCCCATGTTTCTTCCATCCCTCGGGGAGGCAGAGACGTGTGGCTGAATGGTACGGGGAGGCCACACCGAGGAAGCACGGAGTGGCCGACGCGCAGACCTCAAGGCCGGGAGCACACGGTCCTAACCCTTCTGGGCGCGTGCAGATGGGCAGGAGCGTCGGAGCTGTAGGAAAAGGGGCTTGTCACCTGGTGATTTGCTGTGTGGTGCTGTGCTTTTGATGTGCAGGTTGGAAAGCGCTTGGAAAAGAAGCCTGGAGGAACCTCCCCAGCAAGTGCCAGCAGCGCATCAGGGCGAGAGTCATGGGGCAGGTCCTGCCATTAGGGGGGCAGCAGCAGAGCGAGCGTGGGTCCGGAGTGAGGAGGGGCGACA
>NW_008824412.1:463680-466069 GCF_000699105.1 Pygoscelis adeliae | reverse complement strand
AGACATGCCAATGAGCAACAGAGACATGCCACTGGGAGAGGCTGGGTGTGCATGCAGGTGGGCAGGTCACGGTGTGGGGGCGTGGGGTGCAAATACAACTTTATGATCGGCAAGACACAAATGGCTGCGAGAGAGCCACTGAGGACGGCTGGGACCAGAGGGGATCGGAGACCTCTGTGCTCGGGAGCCACTTGACGCGCAATAAAGGCTTGCCGACGTGGGAGACGGTGTCATCCGGACGTATGGAGTCTCAGGTACGCGGGGACGTTTTGGGGTTGCGGCACGGGGGGTCCTCGGCAGGCAGCCCAGGTGAGGAGGAGGAGGATGTGGGTGAGCGGCCGTCAGGGTACGCGTCTGGAGCGGAGGTTTGTTGCATCTTGTCAGATGAGGGCTGTTATTTCGTAAAGATTTGGGCTGTTGGGCACATGAGGGTGCCAGTCAGGATCAGAGGAGACAGCCAGGCAGAGCGAGGGAAGCGGGGCCACCCAGCAGTCCGCTGAGGGGTGGGCATGGGGCCCAGAGGAGAGACCAGGTGTGGGTCTGCCTGTACTCCCTATGCCTGTGGAGAGGCAGGAGGAGATGACGAGGGATAGGGACAGAGCGGGCCCGCAGCACAGGGCAGGGACCGGGGCGGCCGGGCAGCTCACCGGGCACACTGCGAGCCTGAGACACCTAGCGAGGAAGCTCAGTACACAGATGCAAGAGAAAGGCAGAGAGAGCGTGGTTTTTCCATCCAGGCAGATCAGTAGACAGGCTGGTGTCAATAGAAACGAACGGCCAGCTGTAGAGGGAGGTGGCCAGACAGCCTCGGAAAGTCGGGAGGGTGACCAGGCCAAGGACTAAGGGGCTGGAGGGATGGGGAAGTCTGACGAAGAGTGAGGGAGAGGAAAGGAGACATTGTAGTAGGCATCTACTACCGATCACCCAGCCAGAATGTGAGCACCGATGAGTTACTCTATAGGCGCTTAGGAGAAACGTCTGGATCAGCAGCCCTTCTCCTTATGGGAGATTTCAACTTCCCAGACATCAGCTGGGACTATTGTACTGACAAGCAGGCCTTGGAAAGTCTTGAAGTTTGTAGGAGAGAACTTCTTGTCAGAAGTACTCAGGGACCCAGCTAGGGAAGACGCCCTCCTAGACTTGCTCTTTGTGACTAGTGAAGGACTCGTGATGGCAGGCAGCCGTCTCATCCACGGGAGTCACAAAACAATGGAGTTTAAAATTTTCAGCATCGTGAGAAAAAAGGACAACAGAGTTGCACACTCCCCCCCCCGCCCCCGGACTTCAGGAGAGCAGACTTTAAGCTATTTGGGGAGCTATTTAGCAGAGTTCCCCGGGAATGTACTTTTGAGGGCTCAGGAGTCGGGGAGCGCCAGTCCATTTTTAAGAAGCGCCTTTGAGAAGCACGGGAGCAGGCGATCCCTCCGCATCATCAGTCGAGCAAGTGGGGTGGAAGACCCGCTCAGCCGAATGGGGATCTCCTCATGGAGCTTGAGAGGAAGAAGAAATCGTACGCTCTCTGGAAGCGAGGTCAGGCTTCGCGGGAAGATTACAGAGCTGTGGTTCGCCTATGCAGGGAGGAGACGCGAAAGGCCAAAGCTCGGTTAGAGTTGAAACCAGCCAGTGTTGTGTCAGATACCAAGAAGGGCTTTGTTAAGGACATGAATAGCAAGAGGAGGTCTAAAGAAAACATTGGACTGACACTCGTTGAAGATGGTCACCTGACTAACAGGGATGAAGAAAAAGCTGAGGTGTTCAATGCTATTTTTGCCTCTGTTTTTAATAATATAGCCAGACCTTGGGCCACTCAATTCTCCGACTCAGAGGACCGCAAGTGCGGGAACGGAGACTTTCCGTGCAGGGACACCAAAATAGTAAGGGACCGGCTGCATCGGCCAAACATTCACAAGTCCGCGGGACATGACAGGATTTGTCCTGGAGCACCCCAAAGGAGCTGGCAGACGTCACGGCAGGACCCCTCTCGATCATCTGCTGAAGGTCTCAGGAGCCCAGGGAGGTCCGGAAGCTAGCTGACGTTATTCCAATCTACAAGAAGGGTGTGAGGGAGAACCCGGGAAACTACAGAGCTGTTAGTCTAACCTCAGCTCCTGGACAAATTATGGAGAAGGTCATACTGCTATTGGAAGGCATGTCAAGAACAATGCAATCATCAGGCACAGTCAACACGGGTTCACAAAGGGAAAGTCCTGTTTAGCTAATTGGATAGCATTCTACGAGAAGGTCACCTGCCTAGCTGAGGAAGGGGAGGCAGTGGATGTTGTTTTTCTGGATTTTAGTAAGGCTTTTGATACCATCCCTCACAGCATCCCTCTGGACAAGGCATCCAACTGTGGGATGAGCGGGTTCATGGCGTGCCGGGCGAGGAACC
>NW_008824412.1:461217-462729 GCF_000699105.1 Pygoscelis adeliae | reverse complement strand
TTAGACTGGACATGAGGAAGCATTTCTTTAGCGAGAGGGTGGTCAAACCCCAGAACAGGCTTCCTAGAGAGGCAGTTGATGCCCCAACTCCTGTCAGTATTTAAGAGGTGTTTGGATGATACCCTTAATAACATGCTTTAATTTGGTCAGCCCCAAAGCGGTCAGGCAGTTGGACCAGATGATCGTTGTAGGTTCATTCCAACAGAAATAGTCTATTCTATTGTATTCTATTTGGATAGAAGGAGGGGCACAGGTGCACCAGGGCAAGCGACTGCGTGATCGGGCGCCTCGTTAGGCAGGTGGGCAGAGATAGAGATGGGTAGGTAGATGGCTGGATGGTGGAACAGGCAGAGAGCGAGCGAGCAGGGCAGGACAGTTGGCAGATGGGCAGATAGAAGGAGAGGGTGGGAGCACGTCCCTGTGGGAAAGGGATGGCAGGGTTTTTTCCAGTGAGGTAGCCAGGTAGGGAGACGGCTGGGGGGGGGGGGGAGAGGTAGCTGGAGAGGTGGCTTGCTCGACAAATGGATGGCTGAGCAGGGCTAGCATCCTCTGGACGGTGAGGCAGGTGGATGGCTTGGTACAGGAGGGTCCATCCAGAGAGCTGGCCGGCATGGTAGGCAGGCAGGCCATAGCTGCCCGGCGGGATGGGTTGCAAGGTAGGTTGTTGGGTAGGCAGAATTGAGAGGCCAGGCTGTGGCTGCAGGCGGGCAAGGAGCGCAGGCATGAGGGCTGGAGGTTGTGCCAGGGAGGTGGCTGGATGGCCCATCGTTCGGCGAGATGGGCGGACAGAAGCCAGGGGAGGCGCCAGCCATTGCTGAGAGGTGGCCGGGCGGGTGGCCAGGCAGGTATATGGGCCAAGCAAGGGACAGAGACAGAGAGGGAGGGAAGACTGTAGGCGCGGGCAGCCGGAGAGATGGGAGGGCAGGCGCGTGTAGATTGAGCGCGAGATGAGGTCTTTTGCCATCTCCCTGCCTGCCTCTGTGTCTGATTCTGTCCCCGGTTTTCCCTCTTGATCCCTGTTTCTCTGTCTCTCTTTCTTTGCTTACCAGTTGGCCCTGTTCCGCGTCGCCCCATCTCTGTCCCCCCTTTGCGTCTGCTTGTGTCGCCGTCTGTCCCTCTCGTTCTGTCCCTGTGTCTCTGTCTCCTTCTGTCTCCCCTTCTCTTCCTCTGCCTGTGTTTTGCAGGATCTTCCTCTGTCTCTGCTTCTGTCTCCCCTTCTGTCCCTGTCTGTCTTTCTCTCCCTGCCTCCGTCCCCCTGTCTGTCTCTGCCCCTCTCTCTGCCCTCATGTCTTTGTGTTTCTCTCTCACTGGCTCTCCCAGCATGTTTCTCTGCCCGTCTCCCCATCTGCCCGACTCTCTCCATCCTGGTCTCTCCCTATGCCTGTCCATCCCTGTCTCTCTGTCTGTGTGTGCCTCTCTCCCCCCGCCTCCCCTCGTGGGCATTGGTCTCCCTTGATGACCCTCCATCTCTCCCGGCGCCTGTAAGTCCAGGTCGGTCTCCCGCCATCGTCC
>NW_008824412.1:455187-460555 GCF_000699105.1 Pygoscelis adeliae | reverse complement strand
TGTGTGTCCCTTGTTCTCCTGCCTCTGTCTCCCTCCCTCTTTGTCGCCCTCTGTCTGTGCGCGCCCCCCCCTCTGCCTTTGTCTCTCTCTGTTGGTGGCTGGTTTATGTGCTCTCTGTGTGTGTCTGTCTAGGCAGCCAGCTCGCACGCACTCTCTGCGCCTTTCCCTCTTTGTCCCGGTACCTCCCCTTGTCTCCCTCTCTCTGCATCTCCCTCTCCCTCTGTCTCTGTTCACCTCCCTCTTTTTTCCTATGCCGATGTGCCTCATTGTCCATCTCCCCCTGCCTCCCCGTGTCTCTGTCCCTCTCTCTGTGACTCACTTTCTGTCTCCCCATCTCCTGCTCTTTATCTCTCTGCATCTCTCCCTCTGTCTCTCTCTGGTGTTTGTCCGCACGCGTTCGCCTCGCGGCACGTCTTCCTCTGGATCTCCGTGTCCCCTCTCTCTCTCAGAGTCCTAACCTCTGTCCCTGTCTGCCCCTTTTCTCTGCATCTGTTTCTCTCCCTCTGCTGGTCTGCCTTCCTGTCTGTCCGTTTGCCTGCACACCTACCTTTCTGTCGGTCCTTTCTGTTGCCATGCTCCTGCCTTGTTCACCAGTCTCCCTGCCCACCCCCGCGCCTCCTTCTGGGTCCCTCTCCCTCTCCCCAGCTCCCTCTCCTCCCCCTTGTCTTGTGTGCAGTCTCTCTCTCAATTCCTACTCCCGCTTTGGGTCTCCCTCTTGATGTTTGTGTGCGTCTCCCTGGCTTTCTTCCTCTGTCTCCCTCCCTCCATTTCCCGTTCTGCCTGTCCATTGCCTGGGGTCTTTCCTCCTGTCTGTGTCACAGTGCGCCTGCCCTTCCTTCTGTAACCATCCATCTGCCTTGCTGTCGGTCCTTTTTCGCTGCGTGGTTCTGCCTGTCTCCCGGCTTCCCTTTCTGTCCGGTCGCCTGCCCTCCGACTCTCTCTTGTCTGGTATTTCCCTCTCTCCCTGTGCTCCTTTTTCTCTGTATGCCTCCCTGACAGTTTCTGTCTCCCCCCTTTTCTGTGTCTGTCCTCTGTCTTTCTAACCCCCCCACCCCTCCTGGTTCTGTGTTGTTTTGTCCTTCTGTGTTCCTCTTTCTTTGCCCCCCGGTAGCTCAGCCCCAAGCTCTCTGTCTGACCTCTCTTCCTGAATCCCCTCTCTCTCTTTTCGTCTTTCTGTGATGGCTCCCTCTCACATCATCTCTCTCTTGGCTTATGTGTCTCTCCCTTTGCCCTGTCCCTCTCGGTCCCCCTCTCTCCCTTTGTCTGAGATGGCTCCCTCTGTTTCTTGGATGCTGCCATGTCCGTTTCTGCCCATTTGTGTGTCTCTGTCTCTCCCTGAATGTCTCTGACAGTCTTTCTCTGTCTGTCCCTGAGTCCTTCCTGCCATCTCCCTGGTTTCAGCCTCCCGGCGTCTCCGTCTCTTTGGCGTTGCCTTCTCCCCCACTCCCTGTCTCCCTCCCCTTTGCTGCCTCAGTTGCACTGGCCATTCCTCCCTCCCCTTCTGTCTCTCTCTGAGTGTCTCCTGGGGTTTTTGACCTGTGTCTAACTCTTCCCGGGTGTCTCCATGGCTCGGCGTGTTCCCCTTTAGTGCCGTCTCCTTCTTTTGGTTTCTCTCTGGAGCCCCATCTCTCTGTTTCTGGCTGCTTTGGGTTCTCAGTCCGGGCCTCCCGCCCTATGCGTGACTCCCTCTTTCTTGGCATTTCCCTGCCCATTTCTATCGATGTCCTGTGTCTGTGTCCCGCACCCACCTGGCTCCTTTGTTTGTCCTTGTGGCTGTCTGTGCGTCCCCCTCTGTCTGCTCCCCCCACCCCGGGTATGTCTCCTTCCTTTCATTTCCTCTCTACTTAATTTGCTTTTATTTCCTTTGTTCTGTGTCCCTCTCTCCCTCTGTCTTCTATTCCATCTCTCTGTCTGCCTCCCTGTCTGTCTGTGGATCCTGGTCTCTCCCCTTTCTGTCCTGCATCCCCTCTGCCCCCGTGTCCCTGCTCCTTCTTCTGTGCCGCCATCTGACCCTTGGCATCCCCGCATCTCCCTCTGCACCTCGGTCTCCCCGTTCCTCTGTCTCTAGGCACGGCCCTCTGCCTGTCTCCTTGCCCCTGTGGTTTTTGTGTCCCTGTGTCTCCCTCCTTTTTTTGGTCTCCATTTGTCTCTCCTGCCCCTGTGTGTGTGTCTCCCCCGTTGCTTTGCTTGCCCCCTGCCACTTGCTGTGTCTCTCTGGGTCACCTTCTCCCCTCCTCCATCTCTTGCCATCTCTCTCTGCCCATCTCCCTCTGAGACCCTCTTTGCGGTACTCTTTCCAGCCGGCCGCCTGTCGGTCTCCCCACATCTCCTCCTTTTGACATCCAGCTCTCTGGTTGGGCGTCTGTGTTTTCTGTCCATCCACGGCTCTGTGTCTCTGCCCCGGGGGTCTCTCCCTCTCTGTCAGTCTGTCTCATTTTCTTCCTACGTCTCCCTCTCCGTGTCTCTCTTTCTGTGTCTGTCTCTCCCATCCTCCCTCCTGTCCTTGGTTTTCTCTGCCCGTCGCTCCCTGTCTCCTCACCCCTCCCTGCGTCCCTGGCTCCCCGTCTGCCTCCCCTGGTGCCTCCCTCTCTCTCTGGGTGCCCTTCCGCCAGGTCTCTCAGTCCTCATTCTCCCTATGCCTCCCCACCTCCTTACGCTTCTCTGTCTCCCCCCTTCCTGTTTCTTCTCCCTCTGCCTCTCTCTTCCCCTCCACTCCGTTCCCCTGTTGTCTTGTTTTCCTCTCTGTCCCTCTCCCTTGTTCTGCCCCCCTGTTCTGTCTCTGCCCCCCTCTCTAGGTCTCTGTGTCTCCCTCTGTCTGTCTCACTTGCCTGGGTCTCTCTGTGCCTTCCCCGTCTGTCTGTCTCCCTTGTGTTTGTCTCCTTCTCCACTTCATTGTCTGTCTCTGTCCCTCCATCCCTGTCTCTCCGCGTCTCTGTCCCTCTCCCTCTGACTGTCTTTCTGTCCTCATGGCTTCTGCTGTCTATGGGTTTTTTTTCCCCTCTCTCTCCTGTCATCTCTCCCTTAGTCTTGTGCTGCATCCTTCTTATTATTTAACTGCCTTTCCCTCTGCCAGCGCATCTCCCCTGGATGCTCTGTCTCCCCATGCCTCCGTCCCCATCTCTCTGAGTCCTTGTCGATGTCCCTGCATCATGCCATCCGTGCCCTTGTGTCTGCATCTCTCTCTGTCTCCCTTTGTCTGGTGGTCTCTCTCTGCATCCCGATCGTCGTGCCCATCTCTGCCCCTGCCTCTCTCTTGCTCTGTCTGTGTCTCCTCCCGTTCCTGTCTCCCGCCTCCCCCCTGCCCCTTCTCACTCTCGGTCCCCCATCTCCCCTTGTGCAGCCTCTGGCCATATCAGTCTTTGCAGCTCTCCATCTGTCCCTCTGTGAGCGTCTCTTGCTCTGTTGGTCTCTGTTGGGATCGTCCACAAGTCCCCATGTTGCCCCGTCTTTCTGTCTCCCCGGGTCTCTGTCCCCATCTCTTGGAGTCTTTCTCTGTTTTCCTTGCATCATGCCGTCCACCCCCTTTTCTCAGTGTCTCCTGTGCCCCCCCCGCCTTTAAGTCTCACTCAGTCTCTTCGTCTATGGGCACATGTCCCTCCTGGTTCTGTGTCCGCCCCCCTTCCCATGGCGCTCTGTTTCTCCGGCCCCTGGTCACCCATCTCGCCGTACCGCCATCCTTCTGCCTGTGTCTTTCTTCCTCTCCACCCCCCTCTGGCACAGTCTCTCTCTCCTTTCCCTCTGCCTCTCTGGGGTTCCAACTGTGGGTCTCCCTCTTTTCTGTGTCCGCCTCCCTCTCTCTCTTTCTGCCCATTTCCCTGTATGCCTGTTTTCCTGTCTCTCCTGTGATGCCTGTCTACTGGTCATCCGTTGACTGTCTCTGGCCATCTATGGCTCTGCCTGGGCCTGTGCGTCTCCTTCTCTCCCTTTCTGTCTGTCTTCCCTTCCAGCACTCCAATGGTCCCCCTTACCCCCCCTGTCTCTCTTCCTATCCCTCTCTCCCTGTCTGTCTCTTTCTCTCCCCTTTTGGTTTGTCCCCTCTTTCTTTCCAACCTCCCCATTTCCCAGTCTGTGCGTCCTCCCCTCTGCCCCGAAGTCTCCGTTTTGCGTCCACATGCATCTTCCTTGCTAGCTGGCTCCCCCTCTCTTACCCCCCTGCTCCCGGGCTGGTGTATTTTTCTAGGCCTCCTGCTGTCCCTGTCTCTGGCCCATCTCTGACTGTGTCTGCTGCCTTTTGTGTAGCTCTGCTCCTCTCTGTCTCTGTTGCTCATCTCCCTTCTGCGTGTCCTTCTTTTTTACGGCCCCCGGGTCCTCCTTGGTGTCCTTCCTGGTGTTTCTCTGTGGCGCTGTCTTTCATTGTAGTTGCTGTGGTCTCGGTATCTAAATCTCTCCCTGTCCTGGTCCTTCTGCCCCCATCTCGCCCTCTCTCCATCTCGACGTCTCCCTCTCTTTGTGTCTGTGCATCTCTCCCTTCATCTCTCCCTCTCTTGGTGCCTCTCTGCCTATCTCCTCTGTCTCTCTCGCTTTCTCTGCTCCTCCCTCTCTGAGGCTCTCTGACCCTCTCCCTCCCCGTGTCTTTCTCACTGGCTCTCTCTGTGGTGTGGTTGCCCTTTGTCCCTCTTCCTCCACCTCTCTCCGTGTCTTGCTGTCTCGGTGCATTTCTCCCCCACTCTGTCTCTTGTGGTCTCTCTCCCCTCCTCTGTGTCCCTCTCTCTTTTTGTCCCTCTGCCTCTGGGTTTTGCTCCTTCCCTGGTGGTCGCTGTCGCTCTCACCCATTCCTCTCCCCATCTCTGTAGCTCCCTCTCCCTCTCTGTGGTCTCTGCCCTCCCCATCTCCGCTCCTCTCTGAGTGTGCCCCTGTGCGTCCTTCTCTCTCACTCCCTCCCCAGTTCTCTCTGTGCATGTCTCATTCTGCCTCTCTCTCTCCCTGTCTGCCTCCCTGCATCTCTCCCACTGTTGCTCCCTCCGCCTCTCCCTCCCCCAGCCCTGTTCCTCTCTGTTGTGCTCTCTGGCCCTCCTCTGTGCTTTTGTCTCTCTCTCCCCCCCCCCAAATCTCTGTGTGTGTCTGTCTCTCTCTGCGTGTCTCTCTTTGTATCTTCCCCTTCCTCCCTCCTCCCCGTCCTCTCTCTTTGCGCGTAGTTCTCTTAGGCTATGGGAGGGAGGCACAGAACCACTCTCCCCATCTCCGCACATCTCAGTCCCTCGCTGCGTGTCTCTCGCTCCCTTGCAGTGTCCCTCTCCCCCTCCCATGTGCATGTGTCTCTTCCCCCTTTCTGTGCCCTGCACACTCTCTCTGCTTTGTGCCTTGCTCCTCCTGGTGTCTCTCCCTTCCTTGTCTCCCCTCTCTGTGCCTCTCTTCCCTGCTGTGTGTC
>NW_008824412.1:450853-454763 GCF_000699105.1 Pygoscelis adeliae | reverse complement strand
GGGTGGTGCCGTGTCTCTCTCCTACGTCCATTCCGGCAGCTGGCCAGATCAGATCACCTCATGTCCCAGCATGTCTTGTTGCATCTCAGGTTGTTGCCACGTCTAGGTGTGCCTCCCCACTTGTTTGCCTGTCTCTTGAAGCGTGTGGCTCTCGGGCCATGGCCCAGGGTTGTTGGTCCCCTGGAGCTCACTCTTACCTTGGGAGGGCTGCCCATGCTGGGGCAGAGTGAGGGGCCCTGCTCCTTGCCCTGCAAAGTGCCATCACTGAGAGGGCTGTCCCTGTTTGCTCTGCCCCCATTCGCATCACGGGAGAGAGGGGGGTTCAGGCCCCCTCGGGGCAAAAGAGCACCTCCTACCCATCGCCTGACAGATACAATGCGAGCCAGACTGTGCCCCGACACCCTCCCAGCAGCCGCTGCCGCAGAGTCCTGCCGCACTCGACAACTGCAAGACAGAGTGAGCACCGTGAGGAGACGCCAAGAAACGGGCCCAGGGGAACGGACGCCTAGAGGCTGACGCGGACTAAGGGACCACAACCACAAGATTAGAAGAGAGACCGGAGCACTGACACAAGGCCACAGACAACCAGACCAAGAATGACGAGCAGGGCACACACAACAGCAGAGGAACAGAGGAGACATAGATGAGCAGGGCGGACGAGAGTGAGAGAAGACACAACAGAAGGACCAAGAGCCTCATCACCATGAAGAAGACATGCACAGACACACTGCTAGAAAGAGGTGGCACCCGATGTGCACAAAGCGAGAGGTGCCGAGATCCATGGCAATATATTGACAGACAAACAGAAACAGGGACAACTGGACACACTGTGATGAGGGGCAGCATGGCTGAAGACGTGGAGCCCTACACGGACTCCATCCCAAGACACCATCTGCAACTGGGACAAGGACCCAGAGGGACAGAGGAAAGACACAACTACTGCAGGAGACACAGAAGGTGCAAGGAGGCACCCAGAGACACGGGCAACAACAGTGTGAGCCACAGAAGCCAACAGGGAGACGCCCCGAGACTCCACGCTATAGTTGCGCTCGCCCACTGGTCTGGCCAACAGCACTGGGCGCAGACACACGCAGATCGTGGCCACGCACCAAGCCACAATCCAATGCTCTGACGCAAGCAGTCCAAAGAACCCATGCTGACCCCAAGATGGCCACATCAACACACCCAAAGCCACACACACAGCCAGCCACTTGACACCTGAGGCCACCATGCCCAGACACGCTGACAGGAACCTATGCCAGTACACCCTCCCCCAACACGCTGATGCCACGGCACAGGCGCTCTCGCATCTACACGGGAGACAGGGGTGCTCGCACAGAGAGCAACATGTGCATGCCAAAACCAGAGAGAGAGCAAGCACACGAGAGCGCCAGCGGGACAGGGAAACAGAAAAGGAGAAGCTGGCAGTCACAGGGAAGTGGACAGGCACCGCAACAAAACAGCAGCGGGACCTCTCTCCCCATGGGCCGCACAGGAACCTGCCCTTCCCTGCACCAAAGACGAAGACGGGCTCCCGCATGCGCACTGAGGGCCCCCCTGGCGACAGCCCACAGCCCCCCCCCCCCTCCCCCCAGTGTAAGTCAACCCCTGTGTGCTGACACACTACTGTTTGTTTACTGAAATAAAGTAAGTTGTTTTCCTGACATAAGTTATCTTCCTGCAGCACAGCTCCTGCAACAATACCCTTCCAGTTAGCGACATACACACACCCCCCCCGTTGACAACACAGGGCGACAGGAGCGGCAAGGGAGAGACAGGAAAGGAGGATGATTGGGCTTTGGATTCGACCCCCCCAGCTACAAGGCCGTAGCACACACCAGACCAGGACAAAAGAAAACCCACGCCAGACCACAATAGATTACACCAGACCAAACCACAATGGAACCCAATAGACCTGACTAGGATGGACTAACCCAGCGCCGACAACCATACAACAGGTTAAAACACAATCGACGGGGATACAATAGACCAGCCATTATCAGATTTCACCTGATTTATTAGAACACAAGACAACAGACCAGAACAGAGGAGAGAGGGAAACAGAACCCAACAGCCTAGACCCAAAAAGAAGAGACCGAGCCAGGGGAGAGGAGAACTGATTAGAATAGAATAGACCTGACCGGACCGGCCCCTAACAAAACAGCAGAGACTACAACAGACCAGACCCAAACACAACTGTACAGAATAGACCAGAGCAGAAAAACATATATAGACCCAAGCGGGACGGACTTGACCAGAGCAGGGCGGGCTGGTACAGAATAGAATACACCAGGACACAACAAATTAGAGTACACCAGAATAGACCTGCACCTAACAGGATAGAACACAACAAAATAGACCATGACAGCCCAGAATAGCGGTGAGTAGAATGTGCTAGAACACACCACGATGCAACACAACAGACCACAGGAGAATAGAATGCAGTAGACCAGACTAGACTGGAGCGGACTGGGCCGAGACGGAACAGAATAGAGTGGCATGATAGAATGCAACAGATTAGCCACAGGGAGAGCAGCATAGAGCAGACCAGACCCAAACACAAGAAAGCACAACAGTACACATGAGACTGGCACAGAACAGAGCAGAACTGCCCAGAACAAAACACAGGATTGTTGTTACAACACAGAACAGACCTAAGCCCATTAGACCCACGCGGAGCAGGACAGACCAACCATCTGATTGGCACAAACTAGAGCAAACCCCAGCTGAGCAGCCCAGAGGAGAACAGAGCGGAGCCGAACAGAACACTTGCTTCAGAACAAAATAGAACAGACCTGAGCAGACCAAAACGCACTGGAATGCATTCAACCCCAACAGAACAGGACTGACCAGAACAGACCCCACCAGAGCAGAACAGACCAGACAGCTACAAACTACACATGAAGAGAGCAGAACCAAACACATGAGAACACAACAGAACACATAATAACCTAGATCAGGAAAGAACAAACCGGGGGGGGAAACACCAGGACCAGGGCACACCAGAATACATTAGTTCCTGTGGAAGGGACCTACACCAATCATCACTTGTGGCTGACTGAGCCCTTCAGGCCTGACCTAACCATCAAAGCATGTCACTAAGGGCGATGCCCCCTCGATGCCGACAGGCACGGGACATCAGCCACCCCTCCGGGAAGCCCGCTCTGCTGTAAGAATGCCCTCTCGGGAAAGGCACGTTTCCTACTATCTCATCGGAACCTCCCCCGACATGGCACGGCTCCGCTCTTGCGCTTTCTGACGCCGTGCACCAGCGAGGCCTGATTGTCGCCTCCCTCTCCGCTTCCCTGCCTTGGTAAGCTCCTCCATCCCTCCACCTCCCCTTTTTCCACGCTAGGCAAACCTGGTGCCCTCCGCCCCTCCTCGCAGCGCCTGCCCTCTCGCCAGCTTCGGTGCCCTCCTTGGGACACCTTCCTACACCTTAACATCCTTCTGAGAAGGCGAGGCCCAGAACACAATACATGAAGCAAGGCCGTGCCAACACTACCCATGCGGGTGACCGGCACCCTTTCCTTGGGGCCGCTCTCCTCTCCCAGTCTACACTCACCTCTGGTGCTACTCCATCCCGGGTGCAGACCCCTGCAATGGCTCCTGTTCAATTTCACACCTCTCGTGACTGCCCATGTCTCCCATCTCTCTAGATTCCTCTCTCAGGCCTCCCGTCCCTCAAGATGGGCAACAGCACCATCCAGTTTAGTATCATCATCATCATCATCATCATCACCACCACCACACTTGGCAAGGGTGCATTCCCCTCCTGCATCCAGATCATTGATAAACACTTTGAACAGACCTAGCCCGAGAAGGGGAGCCCTGAGCAACGATGCCAGCGGCCCCACCATTCAGCCGGCCCTTCGCCTGGCACACACCTGCCCCCCTCGCCGTCTCCCCA
>NW_008824412.1:450041-450672 GCF_000699105.1 Pygoscelis adeliae | reverse complement strand
ATGCCCCGCAACTAAAGCCAAAGCCATGCACCTCACGCCACTCCAAATCACCAAGCACTCTCCAGGGCGTGACACGGCCCACGAGACTGCACCTCCTGGAAGGCTGAGGGGCGTGCCTCGGTGCCACGATGCCCTCAAGTGGCACCCCAGGCGCCCGCCTGGTCTGCCGCTTCCCTACCGCCGCCACATGCTATGGTCCCAGACAGCCGGGGGACAGGGGTAGCTCCTGTCTCATCCAAGACACGGGCCCCCACCATGGTGCGATGCTTTGCCCCAGCTGTCCACCCTCATGCTGCCAAAGTCCATGCCAGCATGGATGCTCTGCTCGCTCTCCATGCCTCCTGAAGCCTGCCACCTGACTCTATCCTCTCCCTTGTGCCAGAGCCCTGCTGGGGGAAGGCTGGCTCCTGCTGGCCACCCTTGGCCCATGACAGCCCCCTCAGCTTGCCAAAATGCCACAGGGACACACCACAGGGACGTGCAATAGCTACACATCACCTTCCTCAATGACAGCTGTCCAGTCCACCTTCCCACCCTCACCGCCTGGATCGCCCAGGCACCACAGGCGCTGGATGCAAACCGCCCCGCTGCGGCCCTCGATGCCTATGCCACCTGCCCTGCCGCTGCCAGT
>NW_008824412.1:449087-449833 GCF_000699105.1 Pygoscelis adeliae | reverse complement strand
CCCCGTGCCCACCACCAACCACCGCCCAGCTGTGCATGCCCGCTTGGGCTGATGGGGATCTCATCATCTGATGCATCCTCTCCGCGGGACCTTGCCGCTCCAATCTCAGCACCTCGACGGACCGGCAACATTAAAGACGTCCAGCTCTGCTTTGCCACTCCATCAATCTATTGCTGGCCAGCCGCCCGCCTCACCACCTCCTCTTACTCCTCTTCAATGTCCTCCTCCTCCTCCTCCTTGCTGTACCTTGCTGCAAAAAAACAGGGCACCTACCATACAGGATGATGCTGGCGTTGGTGTTGCCCAGCTTGTTCGTGGCCACGCACGTGTAGTTGCCGTAGTCCTTCTCCGAGACGTTGAAGAAGGTCAGTGTCGACAGGCGGCCCTTGCTCTCGATCCGCACGCCCTCCAGCCCATTCGCTAACCTGCGGGGAAATGCGGATGACAGTGCTCAGAGCGCTGTGCCAGCGCTGTGCAACATAACCTGCCCCCTCCCCAGGCACCCCCTCCCTTCCCACCAGCCAACATCACTATACACCCACATGTTCCCCCACCAGACTCCCTGCATCCTACCGAGACAAGCCCTTCGCCCCACCACGCTGCCCAGAAGCATGCCACGCTCGCCATCCTGAAACCTATCTCCCAGCCTGACCCACATGGCCTGTGTTACTCCTCCATGAGCCACAGCCCCCATCCCTGGGAGGAATGACCCTGGGATCCCCTTGGCCCTTACCTGAGCGCCCCCA
>NW_008824412.1:439447-449007 GCF_000699105.1 Pygoscelis adeliae | reverse complement strand
CCGCCCCCCCGACATGGCCAGACGCCAGCCTTCCTCCACACAAGGCCCTCGGCCACCTCCAGCCCCCTCCGCTTCCCTGCCTTGCCGCCATCCGGCCCCGGGGCTGGCACGGTGCCCCTGCCCCACCATGCGGCTCCCCGGGCTCCCCCTCCGCGGCCTCTCACCTGGTGTCCTCCTTGAACCACTGAAACTCCGCCACGGGGACGGCTGAGGCCTCGCACTGCAGGATGCCCTTCTGGCCCACCGAGGCGCCCGTGTTCTTGGCATTTGAGATGTACGGCGGATCTGCGGAGACACAGTGCAGCGTCACGCCAGGCTCCACACGTGCCCACCCCGCCATGATTCCCCCAGCCCTTGCACTCACAGTTGACGGTGACTTTGACTTTCCGCACGTCCGGGACAGCCACGTCATTGACAGCGCTGCACTCATACTCCCCGGACTGCTCCCGTGTGATGCCCGTGATCTCCAGGTACTCGTCCTCGCTCACAAAGCCCTGTCCTGGGAGACGTCCCGAATGCGTGGCACCATCACCCTTCACCCAGGAAACTTGGAACATCACTTAACAAGCATCCTCACCCTCATACCAGAACACACCAAAGGGCCAGCACCTCCACCCTCCACAACAGATACCAGCAAACCATGGACAACCTTCCTGCCACCCCAGCCACCTCTACAGGGACAACTGTCCATCCCACATGGGCTGGGCAAGACCCCTGACCCGGGTGGCTCGTCCACCGAGTCCCAAGCATGGTCTCACCTTTCCCAGAGAGGTGCCGCGGCGTGACAGTGGGCTCTGGTCTCCCGAAGGCCAGGCACATGAGGGTCACGCTGCTGCCCTCATTCACGGTGATGTCTGATGAGATGTTGACAATCTGGGGGGGAACTGCAAGACACAAAGAAGAGCGGAGGCACCATCAATACATCAGCTCACCAGGCCCCAACAGCACACCGCCTGCATGCCACCAGGAAGCCCTGGCCGCGAGACCAGCCCCGGCGCCGGACATCAGCATCTGCCCCATCGCCCTGTTCGGTCATCAACCCCGTGCCTCCAAACCAGCATCTCCGACTGGAGCCGAGCACGGCCCCGGGGTCTGCTCGCCAGTCCCCTGCACCAGGCGGGGGCTGGAAACCCCGATAACTGGCTCTCATTACAGTCCGCGACAAGGCTTATATTTTAGCATATTTATTAAAGCTGTTTAAATTACTGAGCGTCTGCTCCATTCAATACCGGCCACAGTGATTTATATTACTCTATCCCCAGATACTCCATCTAATAAATAACTTGGCAATCTCCACACCCATAAATATCCCCGGCCCTGGCAAAAAGCAATTAAAGCCCACTCGCCAACATCGCTTCCCGGCGCTCCAAGCCCCTGGGCTGGCAGACGTGGCCCCTGAAAGGTTCTGCACCCTGGGGAGCGAATGAGCCCATACAAAACAACCCTCCCAAAACTAAACACCACTCCTACAATGCCAGAAAGGATGCCTCATGCCCCCGCCCGAGCACATAACATACTGAGAGCCCCAGTTCACATGGTGTCGCACGTGAAATGCCGAGGGCTCTCCTGCAGTGCTGGGATGCCAGTATGATCGCCTGAAAACCACTGCAGCCCTGCCTGGAAGGGGACGTGAGGGCTGCCGGGCTCCCCTCTCCTCCCCCTGCCCTGCTGGGGCTGCTGCGTCATTGTCCGGACTGGGTAAGGACAGACAGGTGCCCGGCGGCGTGCCAGAGGGGCCACGGCAACATCCCCTGAGGAGCTCGGTCTAAGCTGCCTATAACCACCAGGCTCTGCACCTCAACTGGGGTTCAAAAAAAACCCACCCCAAAACCTAGGCAGCCTCCTGGGTGACTCCTGGCGTGAAAGAGGCAGTGCGACGGGACGAGCTGTGGCAAAGACGCGGCGCGGTCTCCGCGGCCCGATAGGCCCTGCAAGGCAGTAAATTTCCCAGCAACTTGACACATTAATATAGAAGTACAGTCTGTTATAGCAAAGGGAGATTGTCTGAGTCCTTCAGGGGAAAGCGGCAATCTGAAAATGAAAAGTGTGCGCCGGCGACTGCTGGAAAATGTAGTTAACGCGTGGAGCGGAGCTGGCCAGCTCCAACGGCACCGCCCCGACAAGCTCTGCTGTGGGAGGGCTGCCGGCAGCCCTTCCTTGCTTAGACAAGGAGATGACCTTATTCCCTATTACCAGCAGCCTTGTACCTCTCCACCTCCAACAGCTACCAGAAAAAAATCTAAAAAAACCAACAGCATCCAAGACATTGTGCAGACATTATCTGCTTCTCACAGCCTTACTAGATATACGTGCTCCCGGTACAGACCAATGCTTGCAGGCAAGCACGCTGCCAGGGGAAGGCGGGCACCTCCAGGGCACCTAACACCAACTCCAAACACTCGGGGGCTGCTCGCTTGAGAGGCCCTGCACACTCGGGGCTCCTCTCCCTCCCTGTGGCACCTCACCGGGGCGAGGGCCCCAAAAGGGGCGCCTTGCAGAGCCGGGACTGCGCCGTCAACCCCGCGTGCCTGCCTTTGCCCTGGACCGGACTGGCAGCTCAGCTGCCGGGGGCTTCCCTGAGCGGGCGCTGGGGCATTCGGCTCTGCACGCCAACAAAGAGCTAAAACTAAATAAAAAGAGAACAACCTATGTCCAAGGAAGCCGAGGCAATCCGCATCTCCCTGCAGATATTTAATCTGCTGCACAGGAGGCAAAAGTAGCTCCACACACCTTTCCTTGCACAGTACCCGCTCCGCTTGTGTATTTCTTGCATCTTCCCATCCCACCTCCTGCATGCAGCCCTGCTGAGGTCAGACCATGGACAGAGCCACACGAATACACGCATCAACCCTAAAGCAAAGGATGCCGACGCAGCGGGCAGACATGCCAGCAGGTCACCCACAGGAGAACAGCACCTCTTGAACCCCCCCAGCCACGGCCCCGAAGCCGCAGGGGCCAGGGAAGCGCCGCTGCGCTGCCATGCTGTGCCACCGCCCACCCTAATGTGATCAGAAATGCCCCCGAGAGCCAGCAGGGACATGTGGTGGGGGCATGTGCGGCAGAGGGATTTCCGTGGAGAGCACAGGGACCCTGCCAGATGGCTCGATACCCTGCTGCGACGGCAATCATTGTCTATGAGGTTACCGGGACTTGGAGAAGAACATCTAAGGACCTTGATTACATTTCTATAGATCCCACCGACCGGGCTGTCGAGGACAGTGTCTCAAGGGCATGCCGGCTTCACCTTGTGGGGACTTACTTAATCCACAGAGGAGTGGGCAGGAGCTGGGCCCACGTGGGGACGTGGCCAGCAGCAGACGGGACCCGAGCGCCGGCAGGCAGGATGAGTCCGGTGGCAAACATGACCGTGTGGATAAAACCAACCGGCAACCATGGTAAATAACGTGAGGCGGGTATGGCCAAGGCACACGCACGGCTGCCCCTGACAAGCACGTCCCACCAGAGCTGCCATGTCTCAGGATGGGGACTGCTTGGGACTGGTGCTGGGCACAGAGTCCAAAGGCTCTCCCATCTCCCCACAGAGCCCTCCCAGCCCCCGAAGGGCCGGGTCAGATAGCCCTGCTAATACCTCGCGGCCCACCTGCATGACTATGGATGCTGTCATTTCCCTGTTGATGGCATCCTTTCCCTGGGTTACCTTTGGTTCTTAACGTTTACCTCCCCCTGCCCTACATCCCCTACACAGCAAATATCCAGTAGTTATGACAGCCTCTCCTCACTACACATACAAGATAAGAAATGATCGCCGCGTGAACATACTAACAGCCAGAGAAGCAGCGAGAGTGGGGCCGTCGTTCTGTCGGGGAGACGGAGCACCGTTGCCCGCTGTGCCTTTCACCATGTTAACGCTTCCTCATGTGCATAATATAAATTATAACAGCTTGCTCCCCCGAGCAGCTCCCGTTAGCCCACACGCACGTCACTACAGGCCTGATCATACAATAGCTAAGGAAGAAGACTGAGACACTCCTCAATTGCTCGAGGGCAATAAAGCCATAACAGGCAGAGGCCCCCACATGCAGTATGCCTGCTCAAATTAAGCAGCCCTCAGCTGCCATCGGGATGGGACATGGATTCCCAGGGTGCTGCCGGCATTGCACTGTGGACAGACACGGCCATCGCCCCCTCCAGAGGTCCTCCCCGGCCCCAAGACTGCTCACAGGATGGGGGACGAGATGCTCGCCTTCCGGAGCTGCGGGGGGCAAAGCGATACGGTGGTGCATGGTCCCTATCCCCCCTTATTCATAGTCCTGCCTTCCTTGTAAAAGACTACAACTACGAGCAAATTGAATATGGAATAAATCCCGAGGAAGCGAGGAGCGGTGTGTTGTCGTGCGGTCTTGCCGGAGCGGTGAGCGGCCTGTGGAGGATTTCATCGACCCTACATAATATTAATCACGGGTAAGTTAATGCATAATGTTTGGTAGGCCAAAAAAATACATTTGCACTGTAATTTCTTGTTTGTTCAGAAAGCTGGTGAGAGAAATCCAATGTGAAAGCGATGCCACTAAATTCAATAACAATAAGCCCATGATTTATCTCCTTCCTTTACCGCTTGAGACCCAAACTGCCCGATGCGCAGATTCACGCTTTCCGTCGGGCCCAGGCGCATGCCGGTTTCTGCCACTGCTCGCGGGGACCATGAGGCACCGTGCCTCCCCTCCCTCCCAAACTGGGGGCTGCAAATAGCCCTATGGGGTTGGCCATGGCATCATGCCTTGTTGACGCTGCCCTGTCCTGTGATGCCACGTGCTGTACTTTGGATATCCCTCGCAAGCACAGCCAAGCAATCCCTGGGACTCTCCCACACACCTCCTCTGGGCACCGGTGCCGGCCTCACCCACGCTGCTGCTCTGCAGCCAGCCAGCCAGGCTGGGGACAAAAGACACTGGAGAGCTCAGATAGTGCGAGCCGCTACCAGACACCCAAGTGTGAGGAGGGATGGACGCTGCATCGCCCGGGGAGGCACGGGTCCTGCCCGTGCCGGCAAGGACGCCTCTTCCCTGCTAAACAGTGCGGGAAGAGACAGCACTGTGTGATCATTGACTACACGTGATGCTGACACACACGACCGCGTGCAGGCTGACTCATCTCCCGGCTGCTCCTTAGCGCCGATCCCTACCGGAGGCGCTCGCCGTCGCGGCCCCAGACTATTTTTAGCTGCCAGATCATTACTGCTGCACGCCTTGGAGCGGAGAGCCTGTGCGAGCACCATGGCTGACACAGGCAACTGATGTCCCTCCTCCACATCGTTAGCTCCTAATCCATTATAAGAGACCTCTTCCTACACCTTTGATAAAGTGAGATGATAGATGGATACCTATGGGCTCTTCAAACCGCTGGACGACAGCCACTTGCCCACCTCTACTTGCGGGATGGGTCCCTGTAGGGACGGCCGCAGAGGGGGACATCTCATCTTCAGCATTCTGTGGGGAGACGATAGCCTCCACGGGCACTGTCCCACCTATGGTGGCACCTCACCACCTCCTCTCAGACACCTCCTATTTTGGGGAGATGCAGCGTTCACGCTGCCCCTTCACCTCTCCAGCTGCAGCAGGGGCCCGTGCCCTCCCGGGAGCGGGACCGCCGCCCTAGCAGGGGTCAGACACCTGCCGGAGCTCGCGCTGCCTCCCTCCCCGGCACCCCCAGCTGCCTATAGCCCCACACGCTGCCGGCTCTGCATGAGCCATAGGCAGGATGGAGCTGTCAGAGGTGTCACCGCACAAGGACTCATTAGCGTACGGAAAGTCAGCACAAAGAAGGCAAATATGCTGAGAGCTCACATTTTGCCTGTGCTTTCCATCTCCTTCGCAGATGACAAGCGCGGCAGGACGGCACCAGCGGCTTCTGGTCTGTCCCTGCATGTCAGCTGAAGGCACCACCGATACCAGATCTTCCCAAGAACAGCTCCTGTTTGGGGCTGATGCCCTTAAAGAAGAGATGCGGGCACGCACCCGCGAGCCAGCCCCCAGCTGGGGAGCACCTGCTGCCAGGTAGAAATGGATGTGTTTCCCTGCCTCCAACTCATCTTTAGTTTCGGGGGACGGGGGACAGCCGTAAGGACACACACAGTAACCCTGTGCAAATGTATCCTGATGTCCCGTCTAGCCCGTGGGGGAAGCAACTGGGGGCAAGGAGGCGACATCAGGAGTTTTAACAAGGTGTTGCTTCTCGGCAGCGAAGATTATCGTCTCTGATCAAACCCATTCTGATGACAGCCCAATCTAAGAGGCTCGTCAGAGTTGATTTTATCGAGATAATGGATTAAGCACATCCGACAACTACAGTTTGGTCAACAGAATGTTTTTTGTCAAATTTCCCAGCCAAGCAAGCGGCGTGCCATGCCGCCGCCTCACGCATTCTACAGGCGCTTCGTTTCGGGGGAGATCTTCCCTTTCCCTTCTCTAGGTCTTAAACGCTCTCTTTTCACAGCCTTCCCTCGGTAAAACACACTTTGTGTGATCCTTTTACAGGAAAGGATCGTAAGACGCATGTTTCAAACATATCCTCTCTGCTGCTGAGACGAGATTTTCCGGCCCGGCGGATATCTGCATCTCTGCCTGCCTGTCTTTCTGCACACCATTTGAGCGCAGCTGAAGGGGGAGGAAAGAAAAAAAACCCACCCAAAATAACCACCCTACAGATGCCTTCGGAGCCCAGGACCATCGCATGGCGCGTCCCCCATCTCCACACGGATTGGGAGCCCTCCCACGGGACTGGACCGTGACACCATGAGACACGTTGGAGTTAAACACAAAGTTAAACACAAAGCCGGCGCGGACCCCTCCGTCAGAGCGAACGCAAAATCCGGCCACGTCAGGGACCAAACGCTCACCAGACATCACAAAAATGAAACGCGGGCATCGAGTGCCCTTTGCTAGGCGGAGTCTCCCAACTGCTCGCCGCGCACCCTTTTTCTCCAGGTTTTCACATTGAGACAAGGAAAGCAATAAAACCGAAACTCAGAGTGTTATACCTACTGTGTAACCACCTGTCAGTAAATTTATGAACAATTAGGAAGTGAGAGTGCTTCCCAGGGAGCTATTTGTGTGCACGCTAAAACGTTCTTTCTGTTCAGAAATATAATGGGAAAACAACTTCTCCAGTTCCTTCCCCCCTCTTCCCCATTTTTGCTTTTTGCAGTAATTAATCAGCTGCCGCCACGCTTTCGTTCCGTCGGCTCCCGGTCCCCGCGGCACGTCCCGACGCCTCTGCTCCCGCCGGCTCCTTTTCACTGATTTCAAGAAGCCTCGAGAACGGGAGCCCAAGGACGCCCTCTGGGCGCTCCCTATCCCATCCCTCCTCCATACTCCCGTCCGGATTTCAGGTTAGCACTTCATGCCAGCCACTTTAAGGACAGTGGCTGTTCCCACCTCGGCAGTGCATGCTGTTTTCTTCCTGCCAGTCAGGCTCTTCCTCTTTCCAGACCTTCCCCCTCTCCGTGCCCTCAGCTCCTTCATTACTCTTTCATTTTTCCCCTTTGCTGCCTCCTGCTCTTTTGATGCTCGGTATTTTTCTGTGTGCACACATTTCCTTCTCTCTTCCCTTTGTTCTACAAGTCTCTTGACTTTTCTTCTTGTCTTTTTTTTTTTTGTTTGTTTTTTTATTCTCCCTCCAGTTGCTTCTTTCTTCAATCATTGCTATTCCTTCCAGATTTTCTCTGGGCATGCCTCAGCTTTGAATTTGCTACCACGTCGCTGCTGGATCTCCCTCGTTTGGCCATCTTCGCTCTCTTGCCCATCCTCCGTTTCTTCAGGGAGGGAGGAAGGGTGAGGTGGGGGTCTGGTTGCTCCTTTCGAGCCTTTTACCATCCCAGGACACCAGTCTACATTGCTTTTTGTGGGCGCTCCTCTATGCTAGACAACACTTGGTGGACATCGGCCACCAACTTTGACAACACCGGTATCACTCTCCAAAACCTGACATGCTCTTCAGGGAAACCGTGCTGGGGCAGCGGGGCTCCTTCCCACCAAGCCACCTCACGAATGCATCACCAACCTGATTCCTGGCTGAACAGCCGCAATCTCAACCTGCACCACCCCAGTCCAGCCGAGGCCCCGGCCACCGAACCCCCGCGTCCTCTGGGACCCACCATGCTCCTCTTTGCAACGGGCTGGAGGCGGCTCTGCGGGACCGTGAAGGAGAGGCCCCCACTGACGGTCCTGCCTGCAGGGGGCGGGGCCCCCCCCCTGCTGCCATCAGCGCAGCGATTGCTGCCACATTCCCGGACAGCCCTGCTTGGTGCTGGCTGCACCGTCCCTGTCCAGCACCGCAACTTACATGCCCTCAAGCATCCTGTCATTACCCTTACAGGCCCACGATAGCATACTGATCAAAATGCATCAAGACCCCTGGGCAAGCCTCCGGTGCAGTCCCGGACAGCAGAACAGCACAGCGCCTTGACAGACGATGCCTCCCACGAGACACTGTCAGCTCCAGGGCAGAAGCAAGCTCTGCTCCTGGTCCTGCAAACACATGCCAGGCCTGAATGCTGCAACCCAACAAAAGAAAGCATTTCCCCACAACCTGCTGCTGCAAGGGCCAGGCGTCTCCTGTTTGTAGACGCTACAAGCATATTTGTTCCCCGGACACCTGATGGGGAGTCTCGCATGAGACCCGCAGATGCCGAGATGAGAGGCAGCGAGTGGTAGCACCGATGCAAAGCCCTGGCAGAGCGACACTTAGAAATTACTCAAGGTTTTGACCGCTCACCGAGGTTTTCACTTCCCAAAGCGGTTGCTTTCAAAGACCCCCTGCCTCGGAATCAAAAAAACCCTGCTCCTCCCCAGCATCTCCCCCCAACTCTTCCTAACAGAGCTTGTGCTAATTGATTTTTCCTCTGCACTTGCTTGTGGTTGCTTTTTGTCCCTCTTTGCGCCATCCAGCATCCAGCTAAATAAACCACTCTGCCCAGGTTGGGCCCCTTTCCTTCCCCGCCCGCTCACATACGCCCAGAGAAGGAAGTGTGAAACATTACTTCAAACACCATGGACATTATGTGTTTTGGGCTCTTGCTCCTGCTGGGAAGACGTCTTTCCAGCCTAAGTGATTTTTTTCCATTTCCTCTTAACAGCCCTTTGATTTCCTTTTTATTTCCCTGCACTCCATCCCCACCGCTACGAGCCCAACCTCCGGGAGAGTTTCCTGCTTCAATAAACCATTCCACTCGTCCCTGCCGGGACGATTAACCCGATGCAGTAAGGGCTAGCCAGAGCCGAGCCTCCGAACAGAGTCATCGACAAAACACTTGATTAGACCCCGAGGTGCGGGAAAGAGGAAGACATGCTCGGATACAGCACCCATCCAAATGCCACCCCAGCTGGAGATCTCAGCCACCACCCAGTAATGTTTCTGCACTTGTTCCAAAAATGCCAGGAGATGAGCTCGGGCAGGTACGGAAGACCTGGACTAAGCCCTCAGCCTTTTGCGACCTCGGTGCGAGGAGCTGCATTCCTCCTGGGACACCCTATCACTGCTCCCGGCAGAATGGAGGGCAGTCGACCCTCCCTCCGCCCCCCACCGCCCCCCCCCAACCGAAC
>NW_008824412.1:423597-439328 GCF_000699105.1 Pygoscelis adeliae | reverse complement strand
AAGACAGAGATGTGCCCCAAGCCCCAAGAGCCACCTTCGCCATTCCTGCAATCCAAGATGTATGTCAAATCTTGCCAGTCCAGCACACTACATGAAGCAACAGAAACCTCTGCCAACATTTTGTATCAGACTTTTTGCAGCACATTTACTGCACATCATCTCTTTTCCTCACTTGTTTCTTAGGTAGACAAAAAAACCCCAAACCACCCGGTAAGGTATCCCAAGTGCAGATGAATCTCCAGAGCAGGGAGGCAAGCCTGCTCCAGAGGTCGCAGCCTGCATTGCTGCCTCTCACCCTTTCCTCCGGGCTGAGCTGCATCTGCTTCTGTACACCACGTACACGCCCCTTACGCCAAACTCTCCAGCGTCTAAATACTAAGCACTTTCTTCGTTTAGAGCCTATTATCAGGTCTTTCCTACGACGACCAAAGAAGGCTGAGCTGCTCCCCTCGCCTCATCGTACACCATGCAGCCTCCTGGTAAGGTTTTAATAAGTATCGCAGTCTCAGCTCCTGCCTGGATATCAAAGGTAGCATGATAAAAGCAAGCTTAACTGCAGCCGTCGTGAAATCTGTGGTGCCAAGGGGGAGCCCAGAGCACGATCCGCATCAGGGAAGAAGAGCTTAACAGGGCCAGCATGGGGCGGGGGGGTTGCCCTTTTGGAGACTCGAGGAGCCAGTTGTTATCAGTAAAAAGGAAAAAATAAAGACTCAATTTGCTTTCAAGACACTTGCTGAAGAGCTACACGTGCGGCGGTGCCACTTTGAGAGGCGGCAGATGCTACAATGGACACAGGACCAGCTCCAAGGAGAGCATCCTTACGTGCATTAGAAAACCAACTGCACGACCACAACCTCACTACTGTGAACGAAGGCCACGGTCCTTCGAAACCTGCCCTGGCAAAGCAGCAAATGCCGAGACGGGAAAATGGATTACGCCAACCAGAAACTAACAGTAACAATGCCGACAGCCGGGAGAGGTTTTAATGAAAAATCTATGGCGAGTAGAATTAAGGCAGTACAGAGAAGGGTTCTCTAAATAAATCAGAAACAGCGGACACCTGAGGAATACCAAAGCAACGGCCAGTATCGACGTCCACCGCCGAGACCTCCGCCAGACAGGGTACCGTGCAGCGCGCAGATCCCAAAGTGACACCATGCTTCGCTACGCTGCCTCGGCACGTACGCCCTCCTCTCTACAGCCGCTCCTATGAGGAGGACGCCAGGC
This sequence comes from Pygoscelis adeliae, assembly GCF_000699105.1. NCBI lineage: Eukaryota > Metazoa > Chordata > Aves > Sphenisciformes > Spheniscidae > Pygoscelis > Pygoscelis adeliae. Next base: position 438,101 of record NW_008824412.1, on the reverse strand, counting down.
TTTCTCTTTCCTGGGGCACTGGCTGCAAGAGCCACAGACTTGGCCAAAACATTGACCCTGAGCTCTGCTTTTCAGACTGAAATATACCCTGTGTCCTGAAATGGCCCACGTCAAGGAGGCACGGCGGAGCCCCGGCTACAGGCTACCATGCTCCTTGCACCGAAACCATTTTGCAGCACGATGTGGTAAGGTCTCCCGGCTTGTCCCTGCAAGCTTGCACCTCCCAGGAGCTGAGGTGGGCTTCACGGGGGGTCATACATGGAGGCAGGAGGGCTGACCCGAGGTCCAGCCCCATGGCATCCTCCGCTCAAGCTGCTTATGGCAAGAGGAGGATGAGGTGGCTCATCTTCTACTTATACGAGATTAAATGTCAGTTCTCTCTACATTCGTAACTCTCCCCACGACACACCAGCATGCCATGAGCACCGCGCACGTCCCTAAAATCATCCGTCCCATCGTCACCAGGTGACGCCCCAAAAAAAAAGAGGAAAAGGGAGACAAAAAAACCCCTCTGGCTTCCTGCCACCTGCACTCTTATAAACCCTTGTTAACGGCTGTTGCAATGAACCAGTCCAAGAGACGTATTAATAATGACACTAAGAGACACATTTACTGTTGACTGCGACTCCCTGGCAGATTTATCGCCATGTTGCTAAGAGGGAAGGCCGGGCCCTGCAGTAGCACAATTAAAACCCGATTGAATACAGGGACAAAGAATCAATACTTTATCCGGCCAACTTTTAGTTTTGCAAAATACAAATATAAATTAATTGACCCGAACACGGTTGCTAACCGGTCATTACTGCCTGCTCGCTGGCCAGCTGGCACAGGTGAGGCATGACGCCAGGGCGTGCATGGCCATCCCCTGTGGTCCTCCTGCCCTTGCTGCTGGGATGGCTGCCTCCTTGATGAAGGAAGACCCCATACCTCGTTTTTAAGCCAATATTTAAGGCCAGGAGGGCTACAACAGAAAGAGGGCTTCACTCCTTCCCTGCAAAGCGTGTGCTCTGCTTGCATGCACAGCCAGGACCGAATGCACCCTTGGAAAACCACTCCCTTCCTCCCAGCACAGAACAAAGGGCTATGTGTTAGTCACCCTTGTAGAAAACTGGTTCTTCCCCGGCATGCAAGCATGGAGGCTAACAGCCCTTGGCTGCGCCGGCTGTGCTGGTGGGCAACCCCACTCGCTCCGAGCCACTGGAAAGCATGTTTTAGCCAGCAGACAACTGCGCTGGAGGTGAAGTGAGAACAGAACAAGGAAGGATTTGCTTTTCTGGACACCACCATCAACGGGACAGCAAGGTAGCATCTACGGATGGATTTTCTTGGCATAACAACTTAGGCAAACCGCGTGGCTTGAGCTTAGCAGAAGCTAAGAGAGAAATACAGAAACTTCTGAGCATGGTCTACTTGAGCTCAGCCTGTGTAACTGTACATCTCCAGCTCCTCTCAGGCTTCCCTGCAGCTGCAGAGATGCAGCACAGCTGACAACCACAGTCATTGCTGCGGTGGGAGCAATTCAACATGGCTTGCTTATGCTGGATGAAAAGTTTTCCCAGGACACCTTGCCGTCAGACCGTCGCTCTGGATGCAAACTATCCCTTGCCTTCACCCGCCCAAGCCTGGCAAGCGCCTATGTCGCAGACCCCGCTCCGAAAAAGGGGCGAGGGGACCAGGCGCTGAGCGTTGCTGCCGGTTCGCCTGATTTCATTAGGTGCAAAGCACTCAGATACTTCACTGGTGTTGACTGGATGGATTAGCACGATTAGAGAGCAGACAGGATAAACAGATTAAGCTTTGCAGATGGACAGCTCACACACAACTCAAAAAGGGGGAGAGGGGCCCCGCAAAAGGGGATGGAGGGGATGCTCCCGGCGGTCCTCTGCTTCCCTCTTCCCAAGGCAAGCGCTGCCCAGTGTGGGGCCCCCCCGACACGCTCCCGCCAAGACCTGGCAGGAAAATCACTTGGACGGGTGGCCGCAATCAAACCTTGCCTCCTCCAAATGAGAAGGATACATAAATACATACATATCTGTGCTGGGGGCTTCTCGGAGACATGTCGAGGCTGAGAAATTTTTCAGATTTGCTCATTGCAAAATCAATACCCATCAGCTGTTTGAAATTAAAGGAAAGATTAGGTCCTGGTTTTATACACGCTTTATTGTATTCCGAGAGCTTTCTACTCAGCCGGATAAATCTTCTTTAAGAGGATTAGGAAACTTTCATTATCTTTATCTAACCTGAACTAACACTAACTCTGAAAAATTAATCTAGAGACCAGACAAAAGCCTGTAGCCGGTGCAAAGCTGCAAGGATCCAAAGGTGGTGTCCACTGGTGCTACGGGCACCTCTGATCTGCCGGCACCTGGATCCCCAGGTCAGAGCAGCCTCAGGAACGATGCTTTGCAACCCAACAGCATCTGCTACGCTGACACACTCGCCTACAAAGCCCTTTGCCAACAGCCCTTCGTGGCCCTGCAGTGACTTCAACAGGCTGACGCGCTCTGCCCTCTCTCCCAAAACCAAGGAGCCTCGTGCTGTTGGAGTCTGCTCCTCCACCACACCTGGCAGCATTTTGCTTTCGGCTCTCCCGAAGCATCTTTGGACGCGTGCCCGAGCACCTTACTAACGACTCTCCGACGCAGCGAGCCGAGTAATGTGGGTGCCGAGCAGCAGGGATGGGTCAAATTCACAGCAGGCACAGGCAAGGGGGGAGAAGGAGGAGGACGCCAGCCCCAATTTCAGTTCCCTGGTGTCCTCTGCCCCACGTGATGACCGTACAACACAACGAGGCTGAGATGACGCAAGTCCATCTCCTCCCCGTCATGGCAGGCAGTTGTCAACACCCCTGTCCCCAAGCGGCTCAACCCCCAAAGCATGATGCTGGTCTGATCCCTACATCTCCATCACCAAGGCGGCCTCCAAACTCTTCGCAAATCCAGACATCCTTCCATATCAAACGGTCGGTTTGGCAATAGTATGTTAAGACCTACCTTGCACAATGAGATGGACGCGCGAAGTCTTGGGGTGATTGTCTGTCTGCACGGAGCAGGTGTAGGGGCCCTCATCATAGACATCCACGTTGTGTATCTTGATGCTGTACTGGGTCTTGGTGTTGGAAAGGATGACCACGCGGTTGTCTATAGACCACTTGTCATTGCCGGCGTACAGGATGGTGCTGCGGTTCAACCACGCTACTCGTGTGACCCTGTCATCCACGGTACACCTGCAAAGGAAGAGACAGAGGGTCACAAATGTGGGGGCGCAACGTACGGTGAGTATCCCGGCTCCCAAAAGGGGATGCGAGCAGGATGGGAGCTGTGGCGCTGGCTCTCTGTCACACACAGCCGGACCGCCGGCACAGAGATGGCGTGCACCACGTCTGGGCTACCCTGCTGCTACGTCCTGCATCCCTCCATCACCTGAGATTTCACAGAAATGGCAGGTTCACCAGAAAAAAAGCCCTGTCTTTTTCTTTTATACGGAGCTGGGGAGCCACAGATGAAAATCCCATTAACGTTTGACCTCCGCAAGCCGTGCAGACTTTCTGTGCCCCCCCACTTGCCCACCTCCACCGCCCCGCCTCGCCCTGGCTGCGCGTGGAGAATTTCAGGTGAAGCTGTAAAATTTGCTGACGGTTTGGCTTGTCAGCACGGCCCTCGAGCCATCCCCAGGGTGATATACACACCCGCTGCCAGGGGAGAAGGGCCGCGACACACACGGGGAGAAGGGAAGAAGAGAAACAGCCAGAGACAGCGAAGCCAGCACACATCGAAGAGAGGGGAAACATTTGGATAAGCAGCTGTAAATCCTACAAGTGCCTGGAAAACACAACGCGATCGCTTCCATTATTTATCTCCTGCCTGGCTCCCACCTTCCCCGCTCCAAGACATGGGGGGGCTCAGCAGCTCCGGCCCGCGGCGCTGACTTACGCTTGGCAAAGAACAGAGGGGCGGGGGGGGGAGGGAATTCAAATGTTCCTGGAGAAAGCAGCTTTTTCATTCCGTTTGATAGATTTTTCTCGATCTATTTACTTGTGGCCTTCTCTGCCGCCGCCGCAGCACCCGCAGCAAAACCGACAAGCATTTGGCTAAATTAAGAGCCCAGCATTTCTCGGGAGCTTTGCCTTTCCCACCCAAGGACCGCGGTAGGGGAGCTTTCTCTCGGTGTGAAAGCAAACCGGGAAAGCGAACCTAAGTGCAAGCTTGTGCCGCCGGCAGCAGCGCTGCCGCAGCTTTGTGCAGCCGAGATCTTAGGGGAAAGGTGCCTACAGTCAATCAAGAAACTCGTGTAAGTCCCTCTCTGCACGCCTGCAAATTCAGAGGCGGGCTGTGGGGCTGTCCCTGTCCTCGTCCCCGCCGTGGCACCGCTACTGCAGAGGCTTTGGGGGTGTTATATGCCTCCCTTACTGGGATTGCAGAGCGTCACCTCGATCGAGATTATTAATCGGGTGGAGGGAAGGGGCGATACTTGGCATGTTTGAGGGTCCCCCCGGGTGCTCGGTTCAGAGGAACGAGCCATATATCCTCCTGCAAACAAGTAATTTTCCCCTTGCAGGAGCTGTACGTCTCTGCCAGCCACGTTGCGTACGGGAAAGATGGATGGCCCTCCGTGCCCGCCGCGGCACTGCCAGCATGCCGGCAGCCCGCCCAGGTGTCAGACGTGCCCCAGTGCCCGCAGTGGTGCCGGCTCTGCTCCGCGGGACCGAGGCGGCATCGTGCCGGCAGAAGGCATCGTCCTCGTCGGGAAGCCAAGCCCTCCTTTGTTCAAATTAACTGGGGGAGAGCTAAGCGCAGCCGAGTTAAGTTTGGCCCTGGGGGATTCCAGTCTAGTGGACTATTACTGCTGTCTCACTTCTTTATAATGAATAATAAAGAGATACTTACACACGGCTTCTGTAAATTATTCATTGCGTGCACTGGAAAATCAGGGCAGCAATATGTAAAACAGACAACTTGCATGTCTGCGCTCATATAAATATCCAGACTACAGCCCTGCGAGGTACTCTCAGGTCCCCTCATTAGGGGTGAAGCACAAGGACTAGGGTTTGAAGTGACAGGGATAAGGAGCTTGTGCTGTCACCGGCCACCCCCCCGCCACTGCCCGGCTTTGGCTGGCGTGTAGCGGGTGTGCTTCCCGGGGAGATCTGGGGCCGGTCCGGGACCCCTGAGAACTGGGGTCACTCGTTCTGCATTTACAGCTCACCTTTATGGCTCAGAGCCACACCTGCACAAGTGCACAGGGATGCCCATAACATGGACGGACATGCTCACACAAGGAAGGGCAAGGACAGCATCCCCCTCCCTTGCCCGTAGCACCTGGTGACCGGTACCACCCTCGAAACCACTCAGAGCAAATGGGCAGGAGCAACTTGGAGACTCCTTCGTCTAACAAACTCATGCCAAGAGCAAGGAGGCAAAGGCTCCTTCTCCCCATCCCTTGAGCTCACTCTTCAATCCCTGGCCACTGAATAGCTAATTTGGGACCAAGTCCCTTCGGCTCTGCTTGCTTAGCATCGTGCTCCTCTCCACTGGAGCCCGGGCTGTCCCATGCAGCTGCAGGTGGGGAGGGACCAGACAAACTGCCCTCCTTCAAAAAACCAGCCCTCCTGCACCTCCTAGCAATGTGTCAGAGCAACGACCAGCAGAAAAGCCACCGTCCATCAACTGCCACAGAGAGCACAGCATTTCCAGAGGCACATTCTCGCCTGACCTCACCTTCCCACTGCGAGTTTCTTTACCTGGCTTGGAAAGCGATCTCTGTTAGCCAGCGCCCCCTCATCTGCCGAGCCGTCTTTGCTACCTATTTCCAATTGACCAGGATTATGATAATGTCTCCAGTAAGCAAACAGGTAAAGAGACTTCTGCAAAGTGTTTAGATAAAGCAGACAAGCTCTGACAAAGCTGCATAATAAAGCGGGCCAGGAGGTTTTCCCTTGAAGGGATCTAATTAAGAACAAAGACAAACCCCCATTAACAGTCTCCTGAAGGCACCCTATCCATCTCCAGAAGAAACCCTGCCTTATGAGTCCAGAAGGGACAAAAGACAATAAAGCGCATGTCAAGACGGGAGGGAAATAAACCCATCCTGGCTCCGCGGTTCACCTGGAGAACCCCCCATCAGCAAGGCGGGGGGAATATCTTGGGACTGATTTTGTCAGCCCAAACCACAGCCCCCGGCACCCGCCTCGTCCCGGCTCCCCCACGCAGCCCTTCTTCGTGCAACGTGACCTGTCCCATCTGTTCCTCCATCTCTGCATCTCACTTCCCTCACTGCCTTCGAGCAAAGACTTTTCACCATCTGCAGCCCTTCGGCTGCCTCCCACCACGACTGCTCTCCGCCAGAGCGGCTTGCCAGGGAGCCTCGGATGCTGGGCTTTGCCCGAGCTGCGGCCCCCGCAACGCTCACACTGACGCACATGGCCTCTCGGGTGATGAACCCGAATGCGGCAGCGCGAGAAGATGCATGAGGGAGGGAGCTGGGGGCACCGGCGCCGTGCCGCTTCCCCTCTAATTGCCCCTATTCCTCATCCATAAATGCTAATTTTGGAGTTTGCCGAGGAATTATTTCACTTAGTGTCAACAATACAGATAACTCCGCTGACGCGCTCTTTGTGTTTCATGGCACAAAGTGGCTGTCTCCCTCCTCCCGGACCTATTAGGAGAGACCCCCGCATCGCTCCGACGGCAGGCTCCTGCCCGGCCCCATCAATGACACTGACAGCGCTTCTCCTACATGCAGGACGTGAGATAACACCCGCCGCCTTCGTCCCCCGCCTTTCCCGGTCCACGTCGCAGACCTTTCCTGCACTGCTGACTCAGCTGAGCACGAGGGCCAAGCCTGGGGCTGCACATGCAGCGTGAGGCTGGGGCTGCCCTCGACGCCTGCCCTGTGGTGAGGGAAACACCGTGTCCAGGGCCGGCACAAGTTTTCTGGCACTAGTTTGGAGGGATAAATGGCACGGGAAGAGTTGGAGGAATAAAGCAAGTCTTGCAAACCCCTCTCCGTGGGTGCAAAGTATCCCGAGGGATGGGATGCTTGGGACCCCAAAACATTGATGCGCATCCCCAAGCAGTCCGGTGACCGGTTCGCACCCACAGACCTGGGACCGCTGTTCCCGGCCGAGCCGAGAGGCTCGGGGGAGATGCTCGTCTTTGGATCAACCCAAAACCCTCCCGTTCTGTTATGCAAACCAACAATGCTCTACTTCTAAATACTTTCAACCCCAAACTGCTTTTCTCTCCTGTAGGCAACGTGCCTCGTCAAAATGACAAATGGAGATGCAGAAACCAGTCGCAAACTGGCTGGCTGACCCAGTTTTCAGTGGCTAAAATAGCTCTGGATCTGAATCTCACCTGGATAGGTGAGATTAGGTGAGATAGGTGAGATAGCTCTGGATCTGAATCTCACCTGGATTGGGAGCGAAGCCCCTCGACAGCGACAGGGTGGTCCTTCACTCTGGGAAGTTTCCTACCAAAAGTACCTGTGTCACAGGGGCAGAACAAACACCCCGGCACCCTTGTCTGAGAAGGAATTGTTAATTACATTTGCCGGGGACTCCTAATGGGATTTCTCCTTTGCTTCCGGTACTCGCCCCAGCTACAGAGTTAACAGGCTCCGAATGCCTTTTATTCCGGGCGGCTGGAGCAAAGGCAGAAGAGATTTATTTGTAATCATCGGAAATAAACACACTTCCTCAGAAGTAAACACAAAAGAACAGAACCTGGCAGGGCTCCCGCTTCGTTAAAGATGCAAATTAGAAGCAGACCATCAAAACGCGGCGGCTCCTCTAATCCTCTCCCAACAATGTAAACCGTCAAATTAGCCGCGGGTACAATGGCATCTGCAGCGTGTGACGGCAGGTCTTGCACAATAGCTCCCCGAGGGCAGGACTGCGCCGCCTGGGTTTCCGTCACTGTCATCCCTGATATTTATTCTCAGTGCGGAGGGCAGGAGGCACTTTGTCTTCATTCCCGATCCCTTCTGCTGGCACCCTGTCTCCTCTCTGAGGCACCCGCGGTACCCCTTCTCCCACCTCTCCCATCCGTCCTGGCACCCATGGATGTGGGGTGTGCGACCCCACAGCATGCCTACGCCATCCCAGCGCCCCGAGGACAGAAGGGGACCCGGGAGGTGCCGTTCGGCATCGCCCAGCACAACCACCTCCTGTCCAGCCCTTGCCACCCGCTCGGCAAGTCCCGACCCGCCGCTGCACCCGTGGCCCCCATGGGAAAACAAAGAGTGTGGGATGCACAGGGAGCTCGGCCAGCCTAAACTGTTCTCCTTTTCCCCATAAGATCCCTCCCTCCGCACCACACACCAGCCACCCCAAATGCCTCCCGCAAAGCCACGCGCCACTGGCTCTCGCTCTCTTGCAAGCTTAATTAATTGCCTGGCCCACCGCTACCACGCCGCTTGGATTCCCCAAGCGCTCCCAGCGCTGTTCAAACAAGCTCCGGACCACTGGCAAACCCTTCCCCACCAACCACCCCCTCCCCAGAGCCCTCTGAGGGCTACGGGACCCTCCTGCCCTCCCCAGAGGTTCGGGGCTTGTCAGGGAGGGTTTCTCCCCGCCGGTTCCCCTGCGGTGGAAGTTTGCGCACCCACTACCGAGCACCAGAATAGAAGCTGCTCCCTGCGAAAAATCAAAGCCCAAATTGATACATTAGAGGTTGCTAAATATAAAATATCCATCTGCAAAGATAATAAGCCTGTGAGGGCAGGGGCTGTCGAGTTGCTCCATTTCAGATAGTTTAATGGTGTTTTGGTCCATGACTGCAGCTCCCAGACATTAGAATAATAACAAGATGATGAGGAGGGCGGGAGCTGTCTGTACGAGGCATCAGAAGTCAAGACTTAACGCTTGCTGTACAGACCCTGAGGGGGCCGAGCCGCACAAAACACCACCAGCTGGTTTGCACCCAGCATCCGCAGGGCTTTGCGTGGCCTCTGCGACAACCCCGGGGATGCAAAGTTTGAGCCCAATACCGTGTCGGTGCCAAGCTCAAGCTGACGTTGGCTTGGGGAGGGGGTCTGCGCCCACCTTTGGTCTCGAAGGCAACCACAGACCCAGATACCGCCATGGGCAGCACGGCACGATGCCAACGCTGACGCAGGCAGAGCTGAGCTGCAGGTGGCTTAGAAACAGGTCCTGGTTTTGCACGGGGAAGGGACAAACAGCGAGGCAAGTGGCTGCATGGTGCCCCCGCTGCCGCTAAGTGACCACATCTTCTTCCCAAAGCCGTCCACGGGATTTTCTGAATTAATGCTCCACATCGAGCAAATCCAGAAACCGCAGTCGGCTCTGTTAAAGCGAGCTAGGCTTTGTTCACTCCTCATTGCTTTTACTTCCAGCTTACGGGGACGCACGCCGCCCTGACAACATCATTGGCAAGGGGAAGGGTGCCGTGATGGGGTCGGGTGCTCAGGCACACTCCGCTCCCAGCTCCCACCGTGAGTCCCTTGTTTCTGACACGACAACACATCTGTATCCTGATGACTCAGGGTCTGCTCAGAAATTCTCTGCAGCCCCCGGGAAGGTCGGCACTGCCTTCAGCGAGCTCTGGATCGGGGCTCTACCTGAGCCCTTTCCTGCAGGGAGCCATCATGTCCCTGTCCTGCACAAAGCTCCTGGTTGCTCTCCCTGCCCCACGCAAGTCACAGCCATTGCAATCTGCTCTGAAATGCATTGCCGATCAGAAAATAACAGCAACACTCTCTGCCCTCAGGACCATACTGGGTTTGCAAACAGCCTCTGGCTACAGCCTGGCAGCCCCCAATTCCCTCCGCAGCTGCGGTCCGGCTGCGTCCACGCATCGGGATGCTCCCACAGCACAGCGGGGAAGGTCAGAAGGCATCTGCCTAAGCCCCGATGGCCAACAGCTGTTATTAGCTTAAGAGAAATCTTCATAAGGAAATATGAGGCGGCAGCAAAAGAAATAAAGCGGGAGGCCTTTGAATAGAGCAAATCAATGGGGATGTTTATAGAGCAGGTGGCACTTAAATGCTAACATCAGAGCCAGTTCATGCTGGCGGCCAGACCTGATCTCCCAAAGAGAGATGAAAATGAAGGCACCGAGCAGGGGCAGCCAGTCCAGGAAAACCACAGACATCGGAAGAAGTGCAGTGAGGCTTCTTTCCTTGCCCAAAATGGTACCTAAGTGATTGCACTCTCTCCCCAAAGTCAGGTCCCTGACACAGCCAGGCACTTATTTTCAACCTGCTCGTGGCCACCAGGCCATCCTGTGGTTTGAAGAAGGCTGGGACATCTTTCCAGCTCCCCTCCAAAGAGATGACCAACATCCACCAGCATTTACCATCAAGGCATCGCTACCCGTGCCAGGAAACATCGACAGAGAGCTGTCTTCTCATCAGGGAAGCCAAATTCCTCTCTACCCTACACTGGGGCTCTGCCTTACGTCCCAGCGGGAAAGAAAAGACCCAACGAGAGACGCCCGCCAACACCATTGCCACAATTCAAGGGTGCTGATTAAGGGACACAATCCGGCAACCCCCCTGCTTGCGGCACGCCAGAGTCGGCAGAGCCCTGCACCTCAATCAGCGCCCGTGTACGAATTCAATCAGCGCTAATCTAACACAATGCAGCACCTGCGCCCCGGCTGATTTCTAGTGTTCTTCAATCAAAAGGAGGAGAAGAAACGCGGAGCTTACTGCTGGTGGTGCTAGCAGACCCAAACAGTCGAGAACCTGGAGTCCTCTACACCTGCGGTGGGGTTTTGGCGCTAGGTTTTTCCCTTTCTATCGCTTTTTTCTATTTTTTTTCATCCACCTTCCCAGGCAGGGAGAGACAGAAATAACTGTTTCGCTGTCACAGTTAGCCATGTAGTTAAGTACCAGTAATTAATGTGCGGCAATACGAGGCTCCGACCGCTACGATTCAGCCATCCTGATGGGACTAACGACCGTCTCCGTCTCGGCCGGGGAAGGGGGCCCGCTTTCAACCCGGGAGAGAGTGGCCACAGCTCCGGCAGCATCCCGCAGTCGCAAAAGAAGAAAGGATGCTGGCAGCCTGATTAAAACAGGGGCCAGGGTGCACCTATGACAAAAGGAGCTTCTGTACAACTGGAGCAAACCGATCTGTCCCTGGCTTGCAAGGAGGGAAAATTGGTCTGAAGGAGCCCCAGCGCAGGACAAGGCAGCAAGGGGGATGGCAGAAGGGCATGAGGGTAACAAGCCTGAAACAGGTCCCTCGGGGAAATGATGGCATGTAGGGCGCGCTGGATGGAAACCCAGCCAGGTCTCCATCGCACGTGGTCTTCACGCTCTCGGTCGGTCTGTCCAGCTGCACCACCCTCCCCAATATGAGTCGGGGGGAAGCAAACCTCTTCTCCCGACCCCCCATCAATTACCACCAAAAATGTATTTGTCATGAGACGCCTGCTCCTACCTCTGCGGCTCTTAAGGGTAATGGAGAGGTTTCAGTCTTTGGAGGATAAGTCTCAGGCTCTTGGCTGCTTGCCCGGGAGGATTATTTTACATCAGGTTGAGTTCTGTAGTAATTATCTTCAAAAAAGCTGGACTGCTGGATAAACTCGCTGTATCTTAATGCACAATACAAGAGCAAATACAGAGAATTAAACTGCAATTTCAGACGGGCCTGACAGATAGGCAGAAAAACCACTCGCCGGTGTTTCGGAGGCTGAGGCTCCTGGCACGTTAGGGGTGGGGAGGCATTTTCTCATTTGAAATCAATTCAAACTTCCCCAGAGACAGAGCAGAGGGGGAAAGGAGATTCCAGATGAAGATGTTTCACCCCCAAGCTCTCAGTGGAGAACGAAAAGCATCATTTTCCTGACCCTCACGGCTGAAAAATGAAGCGGTATTTGATCCCGGCTGGAAAGCTTGGCATTTTGCACAATCCCGAGCCTTCGATAAAAGCCCAGACTTTCTAGGCACTCAGCTCCACGCTGCACCCCTCGCTGTGGTGCCGGCAGGCAGACGTGCAGGGATGGGCGAGGGGAAATTCAACTCCCTCCGTCCGCACCCCTCGCACCTGGACATCGCTTCCAGTGCCTCGTGTACCCCATCCCAGCAGGACAGAGGGGCCACCAGACGGACAAACCAAATCCCAGACAACTCGCCCGGAGACAAGCACCCTCACACCCCAATCGCCGGGGGGAATTAAAAGGAAAAAAAATCAGCTTCCTTCAGGATGGTCTTGCCGCAAGATTTGGGGTGCGAAATCCCTGCAGGCAGAACTAAAAACCTCTAAAAGAAGGGAAATTCTGCCGATGGAGGGTGAAGCCATATTTCATGGCGACCGACGTGAAGCGCTCCTGCCAAATGCATGATCTGTAAATGACCTGGGTAAGCCATCAGCCCGAGAATATAATTGCCAATTTGCAGAAATTTCACCAGCAATTAGGCAAAATAAAATAACCCACCAGAGGAAATCCTCACTGCTCCTGCGCCTCTGCTGACCCCTCCGCTTTCCACCTGCCGTTTCACCCTTGGGATGAGGGCTGGATGCTTCATGCAACGGGTACTAAGGAGCCAGACGACAGCCCCATGGTGCCGCCAGATGAAGAAGTCATCACCAGTGCAAGATGACAACAGCCACCCCTGTGCAGGGGCCAGCTGAAGACCTCTCCTTCTCCCACCGGTACCCCCTCTCCCAGCATTGTCGAGGGCCGGGTCCGCACGAAACTGGCCGGCGCCGGGTACCTGAGCCCAGCAACCCCACAGGGCGTCCATGCAGCCAAACGACTTCGTGCAATTAGGGGGTTTATTTGTTTGAGTTGTACGTGAATATACCAAATTACATTATCAGATCATAGTCCTGCTTCTGATTTATTCCTTCTTTGTTCTTGAAGTCTTCGTACATCTAAGCAATTAACCTCTCAAAGAGCTGGAGAACACATAATTATCCTCATTTGTCTAAACGTCACCAAGATGGCTGCCTTTCAATTAACCTTCTGGGAATGGAGGGAAGTTGGAGTGATACAGTGATCATTTCCAACTTCAGCGTAGGCTTTTTTTTTTCCCTTAAAGTAATTTAATTGAAATATTCAGATGATAAAAAATAGCCAGATAACTGTTACTGCAGGTAACGGGATCAAGAGGGGGCTTGCAATCGAAAAAGAAGTCAAACGAGGTACAGTAATATTATATCAATACGTGGCACTTCCATCTAAAAATATCAAAGCGCTTTGTGCTTATTAATGAAGGGAGCCTTTCGCACTCCCCTGCCAGGCTGCGGGCTAAGACTTACGTCACTTCCATACGTTACTGCTACCAATGGGGAAACTGAGGCAGGGGACGAGCTCCTGCCCCCCGGGGGGGGCAGGAGCTCACAGAGCCAGTCCCTGCACAGCCGGGAGCTTCCCGAGAGCATCTCCTCGGCGGCCGGTCCCCCCTCCTGCCCTGAGAGAAGGTGGCTCCGTAACGAAGTTAGCAGGGGAGATGCGGTCACGGTCGAGCTGCTTTTGCTTTTGTTGATTTTAAAAATGGCCCCCGCTTTGCTGAGATAGCGTCTGCCACACCGAGCAAGCGAGGGATTCATTCCCACCCATTGCCTCGCTAATAAATATGCATCGCTTCCACCAGAAAGTGCCAGGTCAAACGTTGCACCCGCATTAAGCAAGACACCAGTGTCGTCTGGCGCACGCAAATAATATTTATACACACCCACACACACAAATATATATGGAAAATAAACAAGCAAACTCCAAAGTTCATTGCATCTCCTCCCTGACAAGCGTGGCTTCTCAATTCCTCGCGGCGCCACAGCTTGGCTCCCAGCGTGAAATTGAGCCCTCCAAAAAGCAATTTCAGCTCCGGCACCTCGCCGAGCCCTGCTTTCTGCCTCCCGCCCCGGCGGAGCGGAGGTGGCCACGGCAGGGCAAGCGCTTGCCCTCCCCGCAAACTCAGCGGGTTGGGAGAGGCCAAGACAGAGCTCCTCCATGAAGGGAAACTAAGGCACCAAGAGATGGGGATGCACAGGACTCATTCCCCGCATCCTTCCCTCCCAGCCTCACGTGCAGACTGGCATCGGTATTTCAGCGCCGAGCGGCTGCTCTGCTGATCCGTGCGGATGAGCAGGGAAGAAAGGACGCAGGGAAGGGAGAGGGTCCCTGTTAGGGACTCCATAAAACCTCGTCTCTCCCGGTGCATTCATCTGGAGAGATGAAGCGAGGATAACACACTAGCCACCGAGTTTATTCTCGGCACAGGCTGACGGCGAAATAATTAAAATGCAAGCCAGAGTCAAGGTACCTATCGATAAATCTTTGCTTTTGGCTCTTAGGCTTGACAGGAAGCCTATACCTGGCGTGGGGAGTTCAGACCGAGGGGGAGGCACGGATAAAGGCTCTGTTTTATGGACGGCCATTTTAATGTTTCGTTTGAGTAATGGGCCTTGCAAATTAGCACCCCGGCGGCCTGAAATACATATTTTTCCAAGGACATGCAGGCCTCCGATCCGACAGGTGATGTGGGCAAACAGTCCCCGAGGGGAGCTGCAATCTCGGTGCTTCGCGGCTGCA
>NW_008824412.1:396227-423320 GCF_000699105.1 Pygoscelis adeliae | reverse complement strand
GGGGCACGTCTGCGGCACACGCCTCTCCTCGCACGATCAAAACTATGGATTTCTGGCTCTCACCGGAGCTTGTCTGAGCATCTGGCTCTGGCCTGAATATTTGGAAAGGCCGGAGGTGCCTCTGACGCTGCGGTTTCGCTGGGGAGAAGGGGGGGATGCCTCGGTCGCGGAGAAAGCAAGCCTGCAGCCAGCGGGCTGCCCGACAGGGGTCTGGCTCCTCCGGCGCAAACGTGTCAGGAAAGATCGAGCATCCCTGCATTAACTCGGAGAGGACCATCGGGAGAACGCTGGAGAAATATGTGAAGCTGAACACGAGGGGGAGCACGCAGAGGAGCAGGGAGCAGAAAGTGGAGCCTACCCCCTCGCCTCCTCTCCCGGTCCCTCCCTTTCTGCCTCCGTCTGCCTCCCTCCTCTCCTTCCTTGCCCCCCACCCTCCCCACACTGCCATGCACAGAACGGCCATCACCTCCCCGCACCGGCACGGGCTGTGCTGCATCTCCATAAAACAGAGGGAGAAGATGCTCAAGCACCGGGAGGATACGTTTGAGCTGCCCCTAGATGCACATAACTCCGCACAGCATCTTCCCCCCCCTTGCACCGATGCTGCTGCACGGAGCTGCGCGCGTCGCCGGGCATGGATTCATGGCAGAGCTGAACATGCGCTTGCAAATTGCTCTGAACCTCTAATGATGAGCCGGACTCCTCATTGTCCCCACAGCCTCCTGCAAGAGGCACGGGGCAACATCTCCCCCCCAGCACACATCCCTCTGCCCTGCCCCTCCTTGCCAGCGGAGCAGTTAAGATGTGGAGACGAGCACAGCCTCCGCAGAGCCAAAATGCAGCAGGTTCAGGGCACAAGAGCCTGCCGGGCCCCCAGGAACCTGCTGCCGCCTCCTCATCCCTGACCTGCCACCTTAGGGATGTTATCTGGATTTCACCGTAAGGGACGGGTGGGCAGCCTCGAAATCGGGCTCAGAGCCCGGAGCAGGAGTTTGCATCCTCGCTGCCGGCTCTCAGGGCCATTAGCTCAGGTCCAAAGTGTCCAAATAGGGTTTGGAAGCAGGCTGAGCTGGTGGGACCTCACCAAGACCCCAGCTCTGCCAAAGCCCCCCGCGTAGCCTCATGCCGCGTCACAGGACCAGGAGACCGACTCCTGCTCTCGGTGGGGCACGAACCAAAGCCCCGAACGACCCCATGCCCGCGGCACGACTTGCTGCATCTCCTGGACGACTTCCCCACGGAAAAGTTGTACTTCGGGAGCGGGTGCCCCCGCCTGCCGCTCCCGCTTGCCCTGCCAAGTTTCAGCCATCCAGGACATGATGCAGAGAGACAGCTACGAACTCGCCGGGAGAGGCAGGAGTTTCGGTGCAGTATATATAGTACTCCCGAGGCACTCTGGAGGCACGGCAGAAAGCCTGCATGCCAGCCATCGGTGCGTGCTTTTCCAGCTGGCGAGACGCTTCGGGGCAAAGGGGAAGGAGCAGCCTTTCAGAGGTACCACACGTGCTTCTCTATCTGCACAAGATGCTGCTATTTTATACACCAGCATCTCCCTCCAGGCCCGCGAGGATTGACCGCAGCTCACTGGGGCGAATGCAACGACTTCCACCTTTCTCTGGAGATGCAGGGCTGAGCTCTCGGCAATCTCAGCCACCCAGGAGCATTACATTTCATTTACAGCTACCCAAAAGCTACAAAGAGCGGCCAAAGCCACCCCAGACAGTTAATCCGTGGTCCTGCCACCACCCTAGGGACCTGAGTAAGGGAAGCAGAGGGCTGTCCTGAGAAATTCCTGTGGCTTTTTTACCCGTAATGCTGAAAAAGGGGCACGGTGATGCCAGCTATTTCGGCCACCCGCCTGCACACACCCGCGCACACCTATGGAGCAGAGACGTGGAGGACCAGGCCAAGGCGCGCAGAAATAATTTTCTCCTAGCAAAGCTGCCGACTCAAGGAGAAACATAAAACCCTCGATGAAGGGCTTGTCTAGTTTATTATAACATCGGCTTTAATTTATGCGCCTGCCTTTTATGATTGTTCTCTATCACTGTTCCTGGGGCTTATTTATAGAGGGCCATTAGCACAGAGAGCAAGCCCTGATGAGTGAGCATTTGCAGCGTCTGCCAGGGGACCGGGGATATAAACCAAGATGAGGAGGAGGCGGTGGCGAGCTCTCGCATGGGGCTGCGGCGAGTCCTCTCCCTGAAAGCAGAGAAGGATAATTTGATCTCGGAGTGCGATACAACTTCATTTCACGTGGCTCTCTCCGGGCAGGCTGCAGCCTCCTTCACATGCACTTTGCTAAATTCCCTAGCCCCAAACAAACTCGGCGCTACGCCACTGCAGCTTGAACAGGAGGGAGGCAGAAAGCTTCGGATCTGACCGTCCAGCAGCACAAAGCACAAAGAAGCTAGGGATGCAGAGAAAAGCCTCTTGATGGTGCGAGAGGAAAGCTGCCGGGGCGAGGAGGGGGAAGGCAACCTCGACTGCACGCCGCCCAAGTAACACATCACAGGCTGACAACACCGGCACTCATCCCCGCCCGGGCATCCCAGCCCCGTGCCCCCCATCTCGTCCCCTTCCACCTAAAAGCAAAACACTTTGAGGGTCGCACAGACACCCCGTGATACGCAGGCGACGGGGGGCGGGGAGGACGGGGGGGTACCGAAAACTTCACGCCACAAAATTATTCCCATTTACAAACATCGCTCTCCAAACTCCAGTGCAACCCGAACAGGTGATCCTGATCACACCCACCAAAATGACAGGTTAATTACAGGCGCGGACAGCATCCAGCCCACCCCCAAAACACACCGCTGTGCACGGAAAAATACATTGCTCAAAACCACAGCTAAGCGGGTAGGTGGGTCTGTTGGCAGAGAGAGACGATGCAAAATGAATTTGTATGATCAAAGCCTTCCCATACAGTTCGCAGGTAATTTGTGATGAGAACAAAAGCTTTAAATTCATCCACTAAATTATTCACTACAAATCGTCCTCTCGGCTCCCGCGCTTGTGTCCTTCAAGCCGTTCTAGGTGGTGATTACATCCCCTCGGCGCACGGGGATGCCTCAGGGAAGCAGGGAAGTGGCCGCAGGAAAGACAGAGCTGCCGATCCAGCACCAGCGGTTTGATTTACAGAGAGAACTGGGGAGAGGAGACAGCCAACCTCAGGAAAAAAGAAACTTCAAGCTCTAACCATCTCATCAAGGGGGTTTCAGGGTTCTTTATGTGGGTTTTTTTTTTTTCTTTCTTTTTCTGCAAGAAGCTCCCACTGCAGGCAGAATAGATGATGCTAAATTATTTTGGAATATGCTGAGAATGCCCTGCTTGGCCAACTGAAGCCTCATAAATCATTCCTCTTCCCCCACCCCCTTTCCCGTTCTTGATCTCTCTTTCAAGCAGGATAATGCCAGCTCGCCAGGGAGCCCATTGCCCTGGCACTGCAAGGCACATTTTGGGCAGGCACTGCCGAAACATGCCGCCGGAGCCAGGCCTGCTGCCGAAGGGACGAGACCATGCGACTGGGAGAGATGAATGGCACCAAAAAGGAGCCGCTCGGGCTGCTAACGAGGTCGCCACCTCCCAGCGACCAGTTTCTGAGCCCACCTCGGTGCAAGGCAGCCCTACGGCAGCCCGTAGCTGAGCGGTGCCAAGGAGCTGCCTTGAAGGCGTTGGAGCCAGGCGTTGCTCCAGCTCACCACCCCGTATCGATTTGCCAGCAGTCAGCTCAGCACTTGTTGCTCTGCTGCCCTTCCTCCAGAGTCCCTCCGCATGGGTACGGCACATCCTCCAGGATTACAGTTCATCAGTGGCTTCTGGAAGAGCTGGGCTCACATCAGGCATGGGCCAACCTATTTTGACCAGCTCTGGGGTCAGCTGGAGCACAACTGGCTACCTTTGCTCTAAGATCAGCAGGCTTTGGCTGGAGAAAGTAACTCCATGCACAGCTCAGAAGGGATGGGAGATGTGGTTGCATCCAGGTGCCAAGATGCTCAAACGTCACTCCTGACGGAGCTGGTGACGAGGACCAAGTTTTCCTCTTCTCGCTAGCACGGGCTTCCTCCAAAGCAGGGGGAGATGCTTGTGAAGGATCTGGCAGGGCAGAGCGTGTCAGCAGTGGTCCGGAGCAGAGGGAGAAGAGCGGGCTGGGGAGAGGAAAGCCCTGCACGGAGGAGACGCGGAGCTCGTTTGGCATTTGTGCCGTAGCTGGAGGGGCTGCGTGGCCCGGGGCTGTCAGCCTGGCTCCTTGCACCACGACTAAAATCACATTTTTCTCTAAAAACCCCAAAGCTGAGATACCATATTCAAAGGCAGAGGACCCTCCAGTCAGGATTGATGGGGAGAAGAGCACTTTGGACCACGAACGGCAGGGCGGCAGAGACGCAGTCATTTTCTAATACCTGAAGTGACATTTCGCGAGTCACTCACACTCAGCTGTGACACCGACAATGTCATAATAGGGATATGAGCGCTGCGCATCTCTGCGCTGGCCCGGTACCCATCACTCAGGCATGATGGATAGGTGGCAGGCTTGGGAAGCCGCTGACAAGAAGGATCAGTGAGCAGCTCTATTTGTGGCTCTGGGCAAAGACTAAACCCCGTTCCTTCCCCGGCTCACAACAGCTCAGAAAAAGGCAGGTTGCCGTCTTCCACAGCCCAGCTGAGAGCTGGCCTGGGAGGTCTCAGCCAGGCATTTCAGAGGGGGTGGTAGGATGAGGGCAGAGTCCCCTGCGGTCACCCTGGAAAGCCCCAGGTGGGAAGGAGCCCCATCATCCATCAGTGCTCAGAGGCGATGGATGTGCACAGGGCTGCGGGACAGGGCTCAGGGTACCAGGGGCAGAGCTGGGGTCCCCCAGCCCTCAGCATCACACCGTCACTCCTCTCCATCTTCACACCCGCAAATACAAGTGGGGTTTTGCTTGGTTTTTCAAACAATACCCTTCTGCCCTCCCCAGGAGAACGCTAAAAAAACCAAAAAGCAATAAAAGCCTCAGCAGCCACCCTTGCCTCTCCAGAGCCTGAGCTTTACGACACTGTAGCTATTTATCGCTTGCTGTGTTTTGCAAATACCAGATGTGACGCTCATCCTGAACAGCCTAGTTTAAGGCCCCTTGGTTATTCCGTAGATGGAGCTGCTATTTTAGACAAGACAGACATGAAACAAAAACAAAACCTAAAGCAGAAGGGGGGAAAAAAGCCCTCCGAGTGCTGCAACGGTGACAAAAATCCATAGCAAGGCATTCGCCTTTGTTTTTTCACCCGGAGGAAGGTGAAAAAGCCAAGTGGGGCTGCAAGCACCTGGGGACCATGGGTCCCAGCAGCCCGGCGGGGCTGGATGGGAGCTGCCAGCGGGCAGGGAGCCAGCAGGACCTCTGCCAACGCCGCCACCGGCACCAGGCCTGGGGATGACCCAGCGGGCGAGGGGAGGCGCTAACTGGATTTGCGCATCACCACCTCTCCCACGCCAGCCTCCTTGCTGGGAGAAGCGGCCGGCGACGCACACGGCGCTTCTCCCTCGCATGTTGGCACAGCCCATTTGGGCCGCCCAGCTGCAATTCCCACTGTTTTCCATCGGGATCTCCGCCGGCGTCAAACTCCCTTCAAGCCAGACCACCCGTACCAGTGGGGCCCAATGTACCCAATATTTCATCCCCAGTGTCCCGGAAGGGCTAAGGAACATGCAGACGCGCTCCATAAACCCACCATTAGAGATCCCCTGATGGAGATGGATTATAATTTGCAAATGATTAAACCACAATTAACGGCAGTAGGGAGGTACTCGAGGCTCTGCAAAGGAGCCGTGCAAATGAGGAGTTATCAGGACCTTCAGTGTTCTAAGCACCTGTCAATTCTTGGTTGAAACAAGTGCATTAGCCTCGTCCAATATCCATCTAACCTTTCCACTGTCCCTTGCTCTGTTTCCCTGGCAACCATTTAAAAGTGGTGGAAAAAGGCACAGCTGCTTTCAGAAAAAAGGAAAGGGGGAAGAAAAGGCAATATGTTCTTTTAAGGCACGTGTGTGCTCATTCGCTCTTTCCCCCCCTTCTCTTGGTCTCTCCTTTAGGTGTCTGTGTTTTCCCTGCCCAGCTCGGCTCCAACTCCGAGTGCTCCGCACCAGCTGCTGCACTTGGAGGGCAACGAGCAGGGTGGGGATGGCCATGCCACCCTGCTTTCCCCGGGGACAGCTGGATGCACCGTGAGCCGCTGCAGAAAACCGCTCTGGACTACAGACAGGCAGAGAGGAGCAAACCCAGGAGCTGGCTCCAGCATAGGACGCTGCTGAAACGGGAGATGCTGCCCCAAAATGGCCCATTCCTACAGCGCTCAAGCTGGGGGAGCTCAGTGTGCCCCGTGCTCCCTGCTTGGCATGACACGGCAGAGAGCCGTGCACGACCTGCACAGCTCTCTGGAGCGGTACAAGCACAAAACTCAGTATTTTGTGGCATTCCTTGTCACTCTCTGAGCAGAACAGCAGTTAACAAAGGTCAAAACTTGAGGCTGTCACTAAACCCTCTGCCGCCGCCTGCTGAAGTTATTTTTCCCCCCTTGCCTTTTCTCCCCGTTCCCACCTGCCTGGACATCATCACCCAGCACATTTGCGCCGATGAGAGCGGCATTTGTCCTGACACCTTTGGGAGCTCAGCTCCAAAGGGTAGAAGGAAAATGGCAATGAGAGCAGCTGTCATAAGAGCCGGAGGAGGGAGGATGGCTCCCAAAGCCTGTCACAGCCACGCTCTCCCATCTCTGCAAGCAAATGCCAGAGCAGCACTGGAAATGCATCCTCTTCCCCAGGGGCGACCCAGCACCTGGAGCAGCCCACTTTGGGCGAGGAGGATGGGGTGGAAGAGGAAGAGATGGGTTATCCAGGCTCTTCAAGAGCTGTCATGAAGAATGGAGCTAGGGAAACAGCCAGAGGGAAGAGCAGCAGAGGCGGGACAGGGGCACCCAGCACCCCCCAGACAAACCCTTTGGTGCTTCACGGCACACTGCCTCAGTGGGGAAGGTGCAACGTCAAAGCTCTTCGGTCCTGGAAAGTGCTGGGAATCTCCTTAGAGGGGAATGAGCCCCGTGGCGCTGCATTTGTGGGACTGCACAAACCTTTCTCCACACCGGAGAGGCCCTGGGGGAGTGCAGCCCCGGGGGACGGCTCCATAGGCAATCAAGCCTCGTTAGCTCCGCCGCTCACTGAGCGGCTCGGTCTACACACCGATTTGCTGCTCCGCGTACTGGCCCGGCTACCGGCAAGCACAGGAATTGCTAATAACCCTGTATCCCCCGCGCTTCACGGCATGTCCCTCCCCAGCATCACATGCACGCGTGGCTGCCCTGATCTCCTGCAGATACGACCTCAAGCAGCACCAAAACCAGCGGCAGGGGCTGAGGACCACCCCACAGCAAGGCGGAGGGCAGCAGCATCCCTCTTACATGGGGGGTGAGGAGCAGAAATGGTGCAGGGAAGAGCTTGGTTGCGTTAATTAATTGTGTGGTTTGAAGGGCACCACTGCCGCTTCACGCTCAGCGTCTTAAACAGAGGGAGGGGGGAAAGAAACAATCCATTAGACAACACACACCGGGGGAAAAAAAACCCAAAACAAAGGAAAAAACCACCCTAATCTAATGTTCCACAAACACTGGGCACCCAAACAGCCGATCTTTGTCAGGAACCTTAGTTCCAAGAACCACTTACAGGCTTTCATCAACACATTATAATATTAATCAAGACTCATAATGCAGAGTGATTTGCATGCCAACAAATATATTTACACTGTAAATTGTTTGTTGAGAAGCCTCAGAGAAATATGCAATTCACTGCTATTGAACTTGGGTAGCGGGGAAAAAAAATAAAAGAACAAACTCCCTGTAGAGTTGGTTCCTTCTGGTTTTGGCAACACAACTCATTAGCATGCATTCTCATTTCCACGCGGGCTTTTGCTTGCAGCCATTTAGCTGGATCACAGCAGTCAGAGATGGAAACGCTTATTAAGGTCCTCGTAGCTAAATCCAGGCCACTGTCTTCTCAACAGAGAAGACGCAGCCTCTGGTAAACATGCCCAGCACTAGCCAACGAGCCAAAGCACGACGACTGTCACCCATGAGAGACTCTGTCCAAGCCCCGGAGCGACGCTGAGATATTTACGCAGCCCTGGGGTTTCTACTTCCCCGGCGCCGCGTGGGGCTGCCTGGATGAATCAAAGCCGAGTGACCCCGGAGAAGACCCGCTCCCATGGAGCAGCTGGGGAGGCGATGGGCAGAGCTCCCAATACCCACAGCCCCCGGCTGAAGTCAGCCGAAATGCCTGAGGATGGGCGGTATCACGAGGACTGCGGCAGCATATGGGAGGTGACTGCATGCTCCTGGGTCTTCCTACATCTCCCTGCCAACAGGGAAGACCACTTGGAGAGACAGCTTGGTTCAGACCCCAGGATTGGGGGGTTTGACCCACACCCATGAGCCCTTACAGCCACCAGAGCACTGTGTGGAGAGGCCAAGAGGAGCATCTATCACCTGTGTTATTACCAGCACAGTTTCACAACACAATCTGTATCTCCAGCCGCCGAGGGAGAGGACAAGATGGGAGGCAACGTGACCGGGAAGCAGCAAGAGCATTCAGAGACAGGGCTTCCGCCCCTCTCGCATGGTTTACGTGCTCACGCCACATTACTCATCCCGAGGGATCTTCCCCTGCTTTCTCTCCTGCTGGTTTGCCTCCTTCCACCCCTGCTCTTCCCACCACAGTGCGCAGGTCCTGCCAGATCTCCAAGCCGGGTGTAAATGAGGGTCTGCTGCGCTCCCCGTCCAGCCTCTCCCCTCGCCGCCTGCCTGGGGCTCTGAGGCTGGAAAGGATGATTAGCAAAGGTGTTAGAGGAGAATTAAATGGAGTATTCTGTGGTGCCTCTCTAAGCTGCTGAAGAGCCGATTAGGCAGGAGGCATTGATCTCCTGGTTCAGAGATCTTCTAAAGAGTGAGGTGGAAAAATAATGGGAGAGAGGAGGGGGAACGCTAATTAACACTTCCAGGGTAGCAAGCTCTCCATGTGGAGCTGATATTAATAGACATGATAGAAGGTGCCCTGGTCAGCAGAGTAAGCGGTGTTTGTTCACCCAGTGGGTGTCCATGTGCGGCGAGGGGGGAGGTGAGCAGGAAGGAGCTGGGGGACAGGACCAGCACAGAGGGAGGGGAGATGACAGCTAGCAGCAGGGCAGCCCACCCCAGGTCACCGCTGTCCCCACCGGGTCAGGCCCGGACTGCAGCATCGCGCCGCAGGCTACTCTCGCACGGGTGCCTCTGGCTGCGGCTGCTGCCTTTGCTCCGGCTTTGTAAGATCGAAACGCGGAGGGAAGCAGGAAGCTGAAGACACGCTCCCCGCATCCCAGCTAGTTATCCTGCCCCCCGGCTAGCAGCTATTTTGGGACGACACTAATGTTATGTTGGCTCACACGCACAGAGCGCTCCTTATAAACCCGCCATGTGGCCAGGGCTTCATCCCCGTGAAGAACAGGGAAATGATCCGAAAGCACAGGAAGCATTTCGGTGGAGCAGTGAAAATCACAGGAATAAACTTTCAGGGTCCATCAGGTAGTTTGATCTGTTTACATTTAATACTCCATTTCTCTACGCGTGCAAAGTGCAAGCCCCTAATCCCTGCTCAGTAATTACCAACATTAGAGGACCAGAGCACAGTCTTAACTATTTGCGCTAGCTAATGCATACACAACCACTTCCCTAACCCTCTCCACGCCACAACATTAAGGACAGGCAGATGACTTCAAGCTCTCTGTTTGTGATGATTGCCCTACAAAAACATCAGGGAAGGAGAAAGAGGTTGGTTGGGGGCAAAGGAGCATTTTATTTGATAAAATCATAAAGAGCAGCGCATCCTGCAGAGGAAGAATCTCGGAGACATAAATGTCAGGTTTATGAACAATTGAGCTGCTCTCTGCTTGCCCGAAATTGCTCTTTAAGGTCAGCGCTGTAAGTGTTCCCTTGGGCAAATGGACTGCAGGACAAGTGCCGAGCGGAGAACGGCGGCTCTCCCATCAGCAAACAGCAAAGCAGGCCAGAGCCACAGCCCCGGGGTGAGGAGCCACAGCCCTGAGGTGTGGCTGCCCACACGATCCCAGACATGCTCAGGTACCACCTTTTGGGGAAAAGCCTTGGGAACAGAAAGAGCATCGCTGCCTCCAGCCCGCTGCCTGCCCAGCCCCGTGCTGGCACTCTGGGAAAGCAACAACTCCGCTCTCAGAAATACAGATTTATCTGTGTGGCCACAGCACTTGGGCCACTTGTGCCAAGATACTTCACTTTACCTAGGTCTCAAAGTGCATGGGATGCAGACATATCCTTCTCCTGACTGAGGGCTGGGGTCCCTCGTTGCCCTGAGAGCGGACCCTCTGTGGAAATGAGTCTTATTTTGGCAGCTGATGGACAGAAGGCTGGGAGTCCACGAGGGAGCCAAGGGAAAGCCTCAGACTATTTGGAGAAGACAACGGGTTGAGCATACTCCAGGGGCACATAAATCTCGAGGAAAGACGAGCCAGATTCGGCTTATCCAGCTTAGCAAATGGGCTGTCTGAGGGCAGAGCGGCCAGAGGCAGCGGAGGGGTGAGCCATCAATAATGTCAAGAGGCTGCTTCAGACTCATCTGAGAATGAGAAGCCCTGGCAGGAGCCATAAATCCTCCGGTGTGCCCTCGGGTGCCAACAGGGTTCCCGTGTGACACCCAACTTCGCAGCGACACACGCAGGGTCAACCGGCTTGCCCTAAACCAGGCATGGTGACAGGAGGGCTGAGTCCGTAGCCACAGACCCCAGGATGCCTCTGCTCCTCCTGCCTGCCCCCAGGGAGGACACCCCACGAGGGGACCCATAGGGCACTGGAAAGCAGCTCAGGGCATAAATCAGAGCAAGAAGGAGCCGGGGAACTGATCTTGCAAAGGTTACAGCAAACAGCCTTGATAGGAAGCAGGAAGGCTGATTGCTAACGCAAGTTGTTTTATATTCCTCTGGGTTGTTACGATGGGGCCTTGATGGGCCATATGGTCTTGTCTTGACCCTTAAATCATCTTATGCCCTTCTAACAGCAGCGATCGCTGTTGCTGGCTTCCACTCCTTGTTATTCTTGGCACTGGGAGGCCGGGATCGCGAGGCAGCTCAACCCCGTAATGAGATGCATCAGATGGAGACCATCTGGAAGGAGCATCCAACTTTAACCTTGAGGGCTACTTGGAAAAGGACCTTCAGCCAGCAAAAGCCGCCTTCCCGCCGACAAACAGCCCTCTCTCGAATGCTCCCTGCAACACGCCGGGGTCTTGGGAGCCATCAGCCTCCGAAGAGCTCAGCACTAAGCCTCCTGCACTTGATGTCTACAGGACAGGTTGTCCATCTGCTCCCTGACAAGATACCGTGTCCTCGCGTGGTGGGAAAGCGGTCGAGCGGGGCCAGAAAAGCTACTGCAGGCACTCGGGGGAAGGGGGACAGCAGACATCCAGGCGGGTTGCGGCCAGAATAAATCAATTATCCAATATTTCTCATCTGGAAAGGCAGGAGGGAACTTGGAGGAAGATCCAGCTCTGATCGGGGAACTGCAGGGGAGGGCTCTGTCCGCTGGCATTTTGGATCTTCTTTGCCTTTTCCCTCACCTCTTGCTCCCAATTTCCATTCGCTAATAGCCAATCCTTTGTATTTCCATACTCCCATCTATTTAAGGGCTCTCTGTGCATCTGATGCATATTGCTGACAAATCTTGCCCGGCCACCCCAAAGGAGATAAAATTTGCCATTAGCGGAAAACTCATTTTCCAAATGACTCTGAGGCTTCTGTCTTTGTTTCCATCCCAATTAGGAAATAAACCCATAAAAATGGAAAAAATCTTCACACCAAAAGTTTCTGAGACGAGCGAGAACCTGCTCTGGCTGGATCAAAACATTTCCCGTCAATGTGGTCTTGCTTCTTGGGGCGAAAAAGCAGGAGGGATTTGTGCCACTAGCCTTAGGACCCCAATTTCATGGAGCAAAGTTTCAAAGCACCTCTAAGCCTGCACTGAAAGCCTAGGAAAATTTGTTACGTCAACCATTTGCTTAAGTGCTTTTCTCAATTGTGCCTTTGTTCTTTCCATTTTTTAATTAAGACCGAAAGGCCGAGGCCGTAAAAAGAGGCATTGGGAAGCTGCATGCACGGGAAGAGGGAAAGTTCATTTGAATGGAAATTGAGAAGCCAAATCCTCGGAAAAGCTTTCAAAAGCCCACCTTAAACAATTTTCTTTGTTGCCCGGTGGGTTAAACACCTCATCGGAGCTGGGACATCTCTCTTGAAATGCCTCTGCAGATCTCCCCGAAGGCCATTCCCGATAGCGCGGCCACACATGGGCATTTTTTTTTAGCAAGGAGCTTGTGCCAGGGCCAAACAGGAGTGGGACGCAAGAGCAGACCGCAAGGGAGAGCCGTACATGCCACCGATGCATCCCCGATGCCTTCGCTGCCTCTCAAAAAGCCAGGGCTTCGCTGACAAAGAAATCCTAACCAGCCTAAGTACATCCCCGCAGCCTGACCCCAGACGCTGCTTGAAATTATTCAAGAAGGATCAGACAAATCATTTCATATAAAACATCCCCCTGAGACACGCCAAGAAAAAAGATTCATTAAAAAAAATAATAAAAAAGAGCAGCACTTAGGCACAGAGAGGCCGTGATGGAAATAGCAACCCCAAAGGGCTTCAGGAGGACGAGTTTTTCTTCCCACCGAGGATGACCGGAGGGCACAGTGTGAGCTGTGCAAGCTGCGCAGCCAGCTCTGCCGATGACAAATGTCACCGTCTCCGGGTGGAAGGATTTATTCCCAGCCACAGACCTCTGCTGTCCAGCCGGGCTGGCTAGCATGAATCATCCACGCATCCAATCTTAATTTAACATCTGTCCGTCCATCTCACCGAAGCGGATGCCAACGGATACCGAGGCCCCGGGGCAGGCTCGGGCTCGCCATCCGCACATCTCTAGGAGAAACCCAGCAGGCTCAGAGAAGGTCCTGAGAGGTAACACTTCCCAGATCCTTCCCAAAACATCTACAAACTCTTAACTTCCCCAGTCGGGGTTGGACAGCAAGCAAGATGAAGGTGCTGCCAGATGACTTTGCTCCCACCCCTGGGGCTCACAGAATTATAATTTCCGATTTTGCCCTATATAAATCTACCAGACGCTGTGCCTGATGACCCCAGTTGGCTTCCTGGGGAAGGAAAAGCCTCTCCCTGCACAGCCGGCCAGCTCATAATTGTCCACTAAAGAAGATTTAAACCCTTCTCCAAAGCGCCTAGTGCTGGTCAAGACCTCAAAAGAGGACACCGCACCCTCCACCATGGACACATGGCAGAGAAGCAATTTTGGCGAGGAGGGCTGATACTGCTTGCTAAGAGAAGGGCAAACTGGGGGGACACGCATGAAACAGGGACAAAAGCCGCAGCTTCGGAGCAAACCCCCAACTCCTGACCCAGATTCGCCACTGCACAAAGTCACCTCTTGATGCTCTTCAGGCCAAAACCAGGTCAAGAACGGTTGCAAAGCTCCTCACGCCTGCTGCATGGCCCCGAGAAGGCTCCCAGGGCAGTGCAAAGGGGCTGGGACTTCTCAACTTTTGCTGCTTGTGTTTCCCTTCCCGCTGTCAGCATCCCCATCCCCACGAGCCCTGTGCGGGATGAAGGTGTCTTCGACAAACGCGGGATGCAGTGCTGATAACACCGAGCCACACAGGGAGCGTGCGAGCCACCCCGCTGTGTTATTAATACATGAACTTTGCCACCGCCCTCCCACGCTGCCTGCTGATTTTTATTCCATATTGCATAATTAATCTGTCAACATTCTGTGACGAGGTATAAATATTAATAATACGATCACACAGTTGGCTGTTCCTTTTAAAATTCAAACTCTACGAAGATAAATCACACACTTAATCTTAGCAAGCTTTGAAGAGTGTATTAAAAAGGGAGAAAATAATAATAATAAAAAAAAGGATACATTTGATTTTGCAACAGGATTGCCTGCTTCTACCTTGATTTGCTCTCCCTTTATCTCTGCCTCTCCCCTTTGCGCTCTCCCCCGCAGATGCGAGTGCGATAGTAGCATTTGCTCAAATGTTTGGCTGCACCGACGTTGTGGGAGCGATAGTGGGGAGAGGTAGTGGGTGAAATGCAGCCGGCATGCAAGGTCTCCCTCCCCAACCAAAGTTAGGACCAAAGCAAGGGGCTGTGCGGCGGGACACCAGCTGCGCCCAGGGGAGAGGGTCCTTTGCTGGGTTAGGTCCTCCCAATAGCCCTGCACAGATTCAGCTGGGAAAAAAGTCAGAAAGGGCTTTAAAAATCCCATCAAGCAATGTCCAAAGGGTAAAGAATGGGGGGAAGAGCACATCCCCACAGAGATTTGCAGCTGCTTTCAGTGCCACCCCAAAGAGCAGAGCTGGACGTTAAAGTTGTGGTAATCAGCTGAGCCTACGGGAATGGGAAGCTCAAAGCACCACCAACTTCGCAAATGCCTTTAAAAACACAACTCGAGAGGCCCCGATGCAGCTCGGCACTTTGGAAAGTGCCAATCTTGGAACACATAAGATGTCCAAGGTAGCACGCACAGTTTCTGAGCACTTTGCCATGCGTGCGTCTTCACAGACCCTACCTTAGACAGAAGGATGCTGAGCCTCCTGCCTGAAGAAAGCCAGCGGTACAGTTTGTAACTGAGGTCTCCGAGATGGCCCTCTGAGCGAGCGTCTACCAGTGCCTCGGAGGCTCCCCAGCCCCAGGTCTGACTGGTAAGCTCTGTATACAGAAAGCTCCCCCTAAGCCTTTGCAGGAGCAACTTTCCTGTTCATTCTGGGCTGCAAGACCTCAGTAACGTTCGCTGTTCACCCTGCCCAGGGCTCGCCACCCCGAGACTTCTGCTCCATGCTACTTTCCACATATTATTCATCTCCAGGTGAGATGTTGCCTCTTCCAGAGCTTTTTCTTCTCCCCGAGGCAAAAAAAGCGCTCTCTGCCCATAATGTACGTAAAACCTCGTGAGCCATGGGGGCTCCTTTCTTCTCTGTACCCATTTTGTCCCAGCTCAGGTGCTCTATCTAACCCTGCTTTTGTTTCTAAAAGAGGAGGACAGGCAGGAAAAATCATAGTACCCACCCGCCTCTGCAATACAAATATAACGCGAAGTGATAGCAAACTCTTCCCTCAACACTCTAGTCACTTTGTTTTACAGAGTACTGAAATGAAAGGGATACTTTAGATTAAAAGATTTGTTTAATGGTCTGATTAATTCATTCCAAACAGAGAGAGACTGTTCTGAGGATCTCTGTTAGCTCTTAACCTTTCCAGCTTGGGGTTTTTTTTGTGTATAAGCAAGGATGTGTTTTTAATTTAATATTCAGCGCCTGCTGCGCTCTCTCTAGGTCGGATCACATGGCTTTTCTTCTTCACGTGGAGAGGGGACCAAATGCTTCTTAAAATAAACAGAGAGAAGCTGGTAAACAAGGAGGGCGAAAGCGGGAGGGCTCACCCGAGGTCCCACACGCGCCACGGGCAATTACCCCATTCACCCTGGTTCAGTTCACAAAATTAATTGGCACTGAACACTGCTGGTCCATATTATTTATGAGCTAATGAGCAGAATAAGCCACAACTCAAAGGCAAGCGCGCCAGGTGGCCAGAGGCAAGTCTCCAGCCCCTGGGGAGGGAGAGGACCCCAACCCCGTGATCCCAACGAGACGCCTCGCAGAGCCAGGAACGGGGCTGGGACTTTGAGCGTGGAGGTTTTGGGGAGGAGAGCTCGCCTGCAGGGACGGCAAGGCACGAGGAGAAGCTGTGATATTGCTCCTAGGTTTTTGGAGACCTGGATCAAAGAGTGAGGGGCCTGGTCGGTGCCCTGTGCCCGGTCTTCACGGGCTCTGTAGAGCAGCTACGCCTCCACCCTGCAGGACACATACACGGTCCTTGGGCCACCGCAGCGCCCATGTGCCCTTAGGTGCATGCAGGGCAGCATGGCCAGGATGCTATCATTCATACAAGCAATAGGGTCCTGCTGCCCTCAGCTGCACTAACGCCCCTGGTACCTTCTGCTCCTCCAAGGAGACCTGAGGAACGACCAACATCAGGCATGGGCACACACCATGGCAAGACAAACGGTTTCCAGGATCGGCACACAGGCAAGACGTGATGCAGGTTCAGCTACCGGTTAGCAAAGGACATCTCTCTAATGGCTGTCACTGTCATGCTGAAATTCAGGGAGGCCTATCACGTCATACCTGTCTCCTGCAGGCTTTGAACTGTTTCCCTTCCCCTCTCTTCTCTCAAGCTATGAAGAACAGATTCCTCCTCCGATTGAAACATAAGGCCACTTTGTCAGGAGGAGAAGGGACAGTGACAAACAGGTGCATTAGCACGGCGGGCGAGCGTGAAGTGCTCGCACCAAGCCCTGGATCAGACAAACGCAACGTCTTGCCCTCGCTGCTGCTGCCCCCGTCCCTGGCTGGCCGACCACCCCGCAGCCCCAGGCTCGGGTACATGCAGTGTGGCATCACCCCTGGGGAAAAGCAAGCTCAGCAGAGCAACGGGGAGATGATCGCCAGGCACTGCTCAAGCAGCAGGCTGGGAGAAGATGAAGAGGCATTTAATTTCCACCTGACGTGCTATCACTTACACAAGATCACAGCTTCTGCTCTTGCTCTCACTCGTCCCCCTCCTCTAGGACTGCAGAGAAATATCACCACTCGCTTCAAGTGAGGCAGAAAGTTCAGCCATGGCATCTGCTAAGAGTGCTCCATGTCTAGTGCTCATCTCTTACGCGAGCCTCTAACCGCGGGCTGCTCCGTGCCTCGCCACCTCCCCAGCCGGAGAGGCGGCTCTGCTCCCGTACAACGGGACCGTAACAGGTTCACGCCTGGGATACGACGAGTGAGGGGTAATTAGAGGCTCCGTTAACGCAAAAGGGGATGATTTTGGGTTGCATGGACAACCTTTGACCTTGCAGGTCGGGATTGCTCAGCTTGGCAATGCCACCCCTCTTTCAGCCCAGGCATTTGCTCAGAGCTCCCTTGAATGCAGTGTTATTTCCATGTCCAGCCTACTATGCATGCGGCAATTAATTTTGTCTAATTGGTCTACCTTTGCCTGTTTAACTGATAGTACACCAGTCCAGACGCTACGTTATTCCCCCCATACCAATTCTGACATCCACAAATGAAACAAAAGCCAAAAAATCAGCTGCCCCGCCGAAAATCATTTTACTTTATTCATCCCTTTATTATTTTTCACCCCATACGCTCACAATTTATTTTTTTTTTTCCATTTTGCTGGTTAACAAGCAGGGGGGAGGGGGAAATCATATTCTAGAGTTTTTTGCTTCTATATGCCTTTTTCCCTTTTTTTAGCACAGAACAGATGTTTCGCATGTCAGTGTCTCTCTTGACAAAGGCGGCCTTTTTCTGTTGGGGAAAAGATGCTCCAAAGGAAATTTTCCTCCAAGCTCTAGTCCCAAATTTCTTCAGTTTTCCCACGGCTCTTCCTGTGCCTCCAGCTAGAGCACAAGAGAGAGCGTGTCCTCCGGGCTATCCCAGCACACTGGTCTGTCTCGAGCAGTCACCCAGCCTTGCGCATTGCCTTCAGGGCAGTTTCTATAAAAATGGCACAATAATGGAAACTGCCATTAATGGGAGTGAATAACTTTCATTAATTTCAACTGTAACTGTTGTATAAGGTAAAAGGAATCCACAATTAAAGACATAATGCGGCGTTAGACCTATAGGAGGATATAACTCCACTAAAACCCTACGGACAAAACTGCCTTTAGACTCCACTGAAGGCACAAACCTCACTAGCTGGCCATTATCGCCCTGACACAGGGCAAGGAGAAAGGAGGTCCCTTCAGCCATCACTTCAAAGAAGTATCACACTTAAAACAGCACAAGCCCAGGACTCGGTGCGAGGACATCTAGTTAGTTTTTAGCTCACCATATCTACCGTGCTTGTTTTCTCCCCGTGCCTCAATTGACTCGTATGAAAAATGGGGATGATAATAGCCACCTAACGGCGGCAATCTTTGAAATATTAGCTCTGCTAAAACAGGTGAGATGTCTCAGCTTACAGAAGCAACCCTGACAGCATCGCCAGAGACTGATTTTATTTTATTTTTTTTTTCTGGCCTCAACAATAAATCACCAGCTCATCTCTGCTCTGTGATAGTCAGGGAATCAGGGTAGTGGTCAACTAGCTGTGCTTTGGCAAATCCCCCCGCAAGCATGAATTACTGACTACTGCGGCACTGGGAGAGGGAGGAGAGGACTGGGGCTCGCTCTGCCTCTTCCTCCAGCTTCCCTATATGAGGACGACCATACGCTTGAAGAGAAAAGCAAAGAAACCTCTCGCTGCAGATAAAGACCAAAGGAGCACACCTTGCGTGTATGAGGGGGCTTCAAAACTCCAGAGTCTGTTCTTGCTTGAGCCAGTGGCACAAACCGGTTTCACAAGTATGAAACTATGGCTACGACTGTGTTTGGCCAAGAGTCCCAGGCATGAAACCCCGGGAGCATTTTCACACCATTGCCTCGAATGGAGCAATCCCCAGCTCCCCGTTCCCCGGCACATCCCCGCCTCACTCCATGCCCAAAACCCAACGCTTTGGAGCCGCATCTCCACTGGAGCCGCCGCGATCGGTGCTGGCACCAACCCCTTCTGCAGGACGAGATAATGTGCATTATTTGCTAAAATAAGTTTGACATTAATTAGCAGGAATCTCACTGGCAAAAACTCACACTGTGCAGCAGATGTGGTGCGGGCTCACAGCTCCTTCCCTCCCTGCCAGGTGGATGGGGGGGAAGAGCTGGAGTCACGGAGTTTGTGTAACGCGTCCAGGAAGACTGCGTCAAGAGGGACTGTCACCACTGGTGCCAAGCCGAGACATCCTCCCAGCAGCAGGCTGGATGTGTTTTAAAAGAGACAGGCTGGGAAAGAGACAAGTGTCACCTGTGATAGACAAGGCAAAGGCAGGGGATGGCTGGCACGGGGGCTCTCCGCTCTCTCTGGGAAATGCCGGCTTGGGACATGGTCATTTGCCTTCCTCCAGAAAGTGGGTAGTGAGCGATCGAAGCACTCATCTGAAAGCGCTTGTTCTCTCCAGAACATCAGCTTCAGATTCAAGCCAGGCAGCTCAATTCCTCATCCTCTGTGCTCGATAAACCCTGGTCCATAAAATTTATTGCATGCTTCTAGATGACAACTGCAGGAAAAAAACCCCAATGCTGGAGTCGCGTCTCGTGTAGACAGCCTTTACAGATGGCATTGCCACGGCTGATTTACATGAGACAAGAGGCAGGCCAAACCTGAGCGCCGTGAAAAATCCCATACCTGGGCATGAAGAAGCCCCTTCCTCTCCATGGCCCCATCTTGCTTGCACGCTCGTTTGTGACAAGTGTCCTACTCCACAGGTCAGCTACAGCATCCTGGTGAAAGCTACAGCGCGTCCAGGGACTTTGGAGCACTGGAGCTCGCTCGCAGCCACCCGCACCACCTGTACATCACTACGTAACCCACGTCTATCCGTCCGTCCGCGTGAATCATACATAACAGACATGGCACAGGGCAGCCGGAGGACAGCGATGGCAAGAAACCTCTCTCTGAGCCCAGGAACGCTGCTGTAGGACCTGCTGCTACCTTTCCTATATTGACCATGAAAAGGATTTCAGATCTCCTGCAATACACACTTAGCAAAGACAAAAGAGTGGACGGTCAGCCCCGGGGAAAGTGTGTGCTCTCTCCACGGCTGAGGAAGGGGAGGAGAGAGAGATGCTGCTCATGGTAGGAGACAGAATAAAACCGAGCATCCCCCAACCCTGAGAAAAGGGCAAGGGCTCAAGACGACCGGGATGTCTGCAGCACAGGACGAGGCACGGACAGGTCTAGAGCGCCTGGGGGAGCAGGGTGCAAAACCATGCGGTTTTGCACCAACGGTTGTGGAAGGTCAGCACTGAAGGATGCAGGACCGATGTACTGGAAGACGCGGTCCCTTCCCTCTCATCTGCACCAAACTCACTGCGGCCACAGAAGTGAGGGCCATACGAGCAGAGCAACGTCTCTGCCGCACTCCGTCCTCTCCTGAAAGCTTATTAACTAACAACAGGGGAGAAACACTGCGACATCAAAGTTCAAAGCAGGTAAGGATGCAAATTGTGAGCTGACCACAAAGCAGTCTCCGGCAGGCTGGGTGGGAGTCAGGGTGGTGGTGGCCTCCCAAATCCATCCTCACCCTTTCCTTCTCCATAGCAGAGGGGCTCAGGGCTGGGTAGGCAGAAGGAGGAGGGGAAAAAAGGAAAAAATCCAGAACAAGCCACGCCACGGTGAATGGGGTGTAAAGAGGTCTGAAGGAGCCATGTTTGTGACATTAAATTGAGTGAAAGGCAGGCGCGGGCGCTTCCCTGCCTGTCAAGCGCGTTTGTCTCTGGTCCCAGGAATTTTCATTATTCATTATTTGCCCGGCGTGGACAGCAACAGGAGCGCGAAGCTCTGTCTAATACTTACCTGATAATGTATTTCTGATAAGCATGACGGAGCCAATGCTACCAACCGGATTCACATTTCCAGCGGATAAAGTGCCATTTACAGGAGGCAGGCACCGCAAATTTAGATTGGGGAGATAAGGGGAGGTGCGGGCCGACGGGTCCCAAGGGCGCAAGGGAAGAGCAGTGACATGGTCTGGGGACAAAGGCGACATCCACGCCGCTGCCTTGCCATCCAGTGGCAAGGATGCACACGTGTAATATTACATGCAACCCAACTGAGGACAAATCGGCAGCAAAGACATGGGAAGAGTCTTGGGTTCACTCTTGTCCATCCTACCTTGGTCTCCCCTCTACGGTACAGAGTTCAAAACAGCAGAGGCCAAAAAAACCACCCCCAAGACACAATTCAGAGCTCCAGAAGTGCATCGTGCTTGGAGAGAGCGCTAATTCAGCGGCTGCCTAGGGTCCATGTCCACTAGCAATTATCGTGCCTTGGATAAACCTCATTGACTCCAATACTACTCCGGTACAAAGCCACAGCAATGGGCCATTAATATTTATCAGGCTTCATACGAGGAAAAACGGCTTGTATGATATGTTCTGTGTAATTTATGTCATGTATTTTAACAGTGGGTCACGGCAGAAGCCAGATAACAATAACCTTGTCAACTAGCAGGATTTATAGCCTGGTTAAGATACATATAAAGGTACCCCTATTATTGCAAACTGTAAGTATTTCAAGTGTGAAATACTTTCAAGTCTAAAGAAGAGGTATAGGTGCCAGAGGGCTAAAACTATGGCTATTTGAGAGAGAGAGAGAGAGAGAGAGAGAGAGAGAGAGAGAGAGAGAATTTAGGTCAAGTATAAATATGGAGAAAGTTCTTGATGCCAAGATCTACAGGGCTGTGCAACCGCCTCCCGGGAGGAAGGAGGAGATGCTCCATTGTTTTCGACATTTCAAACTAGACTGGATGGAGGACTAAATATTACATACGGTAGAGAGGAGTTTAAACGCTAGCAAGGGGATAGGCTAAAATACAATCCTGCTATGAAAAGTGGCAACAGGAAGATGACACTGCCTTTCCATCCTATTCCACAACAGCTCCCCCATACGTATTCGGAGCCGGATCTGCTGATTTTGGGTGACACAGACAAGCTTGTAATGCTGTCTGCTAATGTCAGCCCCGCAGAGCCGATGCAGCCAGGAAGGAGGGAGCCAGAGCCTCCCCTGACTGCCGCGTGATGAATGGCGTTATTGCCATCCGGAGTACCGGCTCTGCAATCCCGCAAGAGACAAGGAGGCTGTGCGAGTATGGACGAGGACAGTATTTCAGCTGGAAGAGCCCAGCTTGACTTTTAGACCCCAGCCTGGGCTGGTAGAAAATCTTTTTTTTCCTCTTCAAGAGCTGAAACGCAAACATGCTAAGGCTCCGGGAGGACAGAGCGTGAATATTGGACTCGTCTTCCTGGCAGATGGGGAACACGCTTATAGAGCCCAAGATTGAGTTGCTAACAACATCGATCATTACAACAAGACACGTCAGCACATCGGGTCTCAGCCTGAAGCCAAGAGATGTACATGGATTTACCCACGCCAAGGCTTTAGCCTTTCTGCGCCTATCGCCTAATGACCATTTTGGATCTGGGATCTCCGTGCAAATGCCAAGGACCAGCTCCTCCAGGAAAAGGGGAGATGAAGACTATCTGGTCCCGGAAGACAAGAGCATCTCTGCAGTCTCGCAGAGCTCACAGCAGCTGGAGGGCAGCGGGAGAAGCACAACGTAACTCCCTCTGCGCAGCGATCATAACTTTGCAACAGCAGCTCTTTAACAGCTTCCCTCACTAACAAGCTGCTCTTGTTTTCATGTTTTGGAATGGCTTAATCCTGTATATGAAAACATCCCCAACAAGCAAGTGCATTAAACTGTGACAGCTTTTCACTGACCTAAGCAATTGCATTGTGAGAGCGCCATTAGCGTCTCTCTCTTCTTCATCTAATCCCCCCATCCCCTCCCTCCGCCTTTTCCCCGGCCAGTAAGAGCTATGCTCAATACCACTATTAAA
The DNA here is from genome assembly GCF_000699105.1 of Pygoscelis adeliae. Lineage (NCBI taxonomy): Eukaryota > Metazoa > Chordata > Aves > Sphenisciformes > Spheniscidae > Pygoscelis > Pygoscelis adeliae. The sequence continues at coordinate 400,738 of NW_008824412.1, read as the reverse complement.
TTACCCTTAGAAATACGCTCCTCAAAGAAAATCAATGCACATGTGTTTTAACACTTGTCACAAATAGATCAACTGGGCAATCAAACATATATTATTCCACCCAAGGTTTAAATAAATAAAAGGGCCACATGTTGATGGCGTGCTCCCCCGGCTAGCGCACCTCCTGGGCTGCTGCAGTGCCCAACGCTGCTCTCTGCTCCACCTAGATCTGTTCTCACAGTGATGTTGCATGTACAGCGCTGCTATGAAAAAGGCACAAGGGGGAAGGGTCGAGCCCCAACGCACCAATGCTCATTGCACCTGGTTTTGCAATGACGCTAACGTACACCCCGTGAGGTTTGGGAGTGTGCAACGGCCTGGCACCGGCACAGGCAGCGGTCCCCAGTTGCAGCATCAGGCTGTTGCACGGGCCTCACTTGGCTTGTTTTTCAAACCCTTCTCCCCGTTCCCTTCCTGACGCTATTACTTACTGCTCCTGGTGCCAGTGGGACGATTCTCCCCGGGAGCACGTCTCGGCGTCTCTATATAAAGGGCCATTGCTGATGGTTTCGTATGGGGAACATGCACACAGGTCTAAAGTGCCTGATAAATACATCGTGAGTCTTGAAATCTACTCCTACTGTGAAGACGTTGCTGTGACTATTTTTACTTCAACATCATTTTCTCTCTTCCCCCCCCTCCCCTCTTTTTTCCTTGGTCAAATCGGGACAGAGAGGGATTTCTTGCCGACTAATTAAAGCCCCACATGTTAATGAACTCCCAACACTTCACTGCCTCAGAGTGTCTGCAGCCCCACAGGAAATTAATAAGAGCTTTCATCACGAAGAGACTTGGAAGGTCAGTGCCTGCTATGGGTCTCCAAACACAGAAGGCAACAGAATCATATCATATTTTAAAAACACCCCGCTGAGAAGCCGTGGGGCTGAGGACAGAGATAAAATAACAGGCAGAAAATGAGAGGGGCGGCTGCCGTCACAGGGCGAGGGAAAAGCGGGACAGGGGAGGCTGTAATCACATGCTCTGCCTTTGTCTTCTATTTAATCTGCCCTACCTTCGTTATTTCTTTTTTCCCAGTGCAAGGCCAGATTACACGTGATCGACCTGCTTGAGAGTAACCCTTTACCAACCTACCTGACGGCTCATCTCGTGACCTTCCTCTCCATCTCCTTGCTAAACGAGCTCTCCCCAGTTTTCCCTTCCCGGCTATTTGCGTGCATCTTCCTAAAGCTCCTTTCAAGATATTAGGAGGTACGTGGATAAGTTAATATTGTAAGTAGACGCTCCAGATGGACCGATTACTGAATTAATCTATTACACCTACCTGGCTACAGCAGCTAGTTATTTACAGCAGTCACCAAAGCATACACAATCTATTCATTCCTCAGCACAGTATCAGGGCGCAGCACTGCAAGCACCAGCTCCGCGATGTATTTTTAGCCCAGCCCGGGTAAAACTCCAGTGCTTGGACTTCAGCTCGAGGAGCATCTCCAAGTAGAGGCACAAACTCAGAAAGATAGCTTGGAACAAGTGCTTCTGGGGCCGGACAGCACGGCCCCAGGTAGTAAATGGACTGGGGTGATGTTTCCACACGCCTATTCCTGGTACAACCCTCAGCCCATCAAGGGTTTTACTATCCATTCCAACAGGAGCACCTAGGGAAACTACCTGTAGGTCACAGCTATGAATCCAGACCCGGTCTGGACACGGAAAGTTGTCCACAGTACAGAAGACAACAGACTGGTGTTCAACACACAAGTCAGGAAAGCCTCAACCTTCCCAACCCAGCCAGCCAAACCAAGCTGAAGCCCTTTGACTGTTCGCTTGAGGACCCTCAAAGGGAACATGCACAAGAAAAACGTTACTGTGCCTGAACCTCGCATCTGCATGCAGCTCCTCCTCACCTTTCCAAACCCCTCCGAGAGGCTCCAGCAGCTCTTTCCTCTCCTCCCGCTCTCCCCAATTTTTCTGACCTCCGAACCTCCAATGATGTGACTTCCTACCTGATTGATTGTAAAAGCTTCAGCTACTCTAATCACAGATCAATGGCCCGCTCCGTGGAGAGAAAATCATCCTCAGTGGTGTTTATCATCCCTGCAAACTTCTGCTGTCCTCCTCTTGCTCCTCTACCTCTTTAACCCCTCGCTGCCTGCAGTCTCCAGTTGCTCTCGCATTGGGCGCTCCACGCGATGGGCTGAGGAGGGAAGCAATTCCCACAGGGCGTACAAGCGACTGCTCCCAGCACCCTCACCAGAACACCAACTTCTGGTCTTGCCTTGATCAGTAGCCTTTTGCCCCTCCTCTCCCCCGACCTCCACAAGCTGGCTGCAATCCCAATACCAAGAAGGAATGAGGCCAGAAATGAGTTCAAGCAGAAACCAAACTTCCCTGCAAGTTGGAAGGAGGCCCGGAGGAGGAGGAAATTTGGCCACCCAAAGCGAGCATCCAGATGTAAGGGCTGAGTCTGGCTCAGCCATGGGCCAAAATGAGCTCCTGCAAGGCTCATACCCAAAAGTGAGGGATCAGACCTAACACATCGCTGTTCCAGCCCATCTCCAGAGCATGTTCAAAGAGCTTTATGCTCCAGAGGCCTTTCCATCTTTAGGTTTACAAGCTAAATCCCAAGAGGGAGGAAGCCCCCAGCACTAGTGCCATGCATAGCCCAGGAGAAAACCCAGCGTTGCAACGGCATCAGGTACGCACTTCAGACACCCTCCTGCTCGCAGGCACACAGCAAGCGCTTCTTCCCTCGAGTTCAAAGACTATTCCCTTTGGGCAAGTTATAATTGAGCAGCATGATGTTACCCGCACCGGCCGCTCTCAGAGACGCGGTGCTGGACGACACCCATCATCGCTCCCGTTTCTCTCTGGCAATTCCTCGGCCTCATTTTGACTTGTGGTTCCTTATTCCCTCTTGGGATTTGGCCCCATCTACAGAGATAATTGGAAACACACCCTTTGCATCCTCCTCCTGTCAGGAGCCAGCTGTCTGATGCTTTAAAGGCAATCTCCCTGTTTTCCTCCCCCCTGCTCCCCATGACAGCCTCTGCTGAGATCCTGGCGATACGAGCACCATGGGGAATGGGAGGAGGCAGCCCCACTCCTTTCCCAAATAACTCATCCTCTGCAGGCCAGCCTCAGCTTTCCCTTTAATTTCCAGCCAGATTTCATCTGGCAGCACTTTAGAAAGCGGTATGAGAAATCACCGTCGGAGCGATAATACGATTACAGTCCCTCAACGGCCATAGCTGAGGATGCAATAACTGCACCCGTCGCTCACCTCTGGCTTTGGCCCAGCCACAACCCATCCTGCTCCAAGCGACCCCCATCCCCACACTGCCCGCTGCCCCCCAGTCCCCACTCTTGCTATCATTTTATTATATTTTATTATACACTGTCCGCACCAGGAGAGGGAAGGAGCACCCAAACCCATGGGAGATGCAGACAGAAAACTTTCCCGGTGAGAGCCGGTCTGCCCACAGCGAGCATCCCTCCTTCCCTCCCTCCCTGCAAGAGGGGGTGTCTTCCTTTTGCCGGCACCAACGTTGGCCGCCTGAAGAACTGGGATATATATATACACACACACACAAAAATACATATATATATATAAAAAAAGAAGAACGACCCGCTTAATGAGCTCTGATACCCTCCTTGTAAAGAGTGGGAAATTATCTGCGAGTCTAGGAATATCTTCATTAAAAATGCATTTAGCTGTGGAGCGCTCCGAAAGAGAGACCTGTAATACATGAAAGATTAGCCCCAGATTGCTGATTGGGCTCTTTCACATCGTTATGGTAATTAGGCTCGCACAGGCTGTTGTGCTGACTCCGACACTTTGCCGGGCTTGCCTTTGTCTGGGATTTAAGGTGGATTTTCCCCTGGCTCCTCACCCCTTCTGCCTCCCCACCAATTCCTCCCTTTCTGCTTGTCTCGGCCCCTGGCCGAGGAGCGGGCACTACCTCGGCTCATCAATATGCAAAGTGCCGCGATCCGATTCACCCGCGCTCCCCAGCTGCTTCTGCCAACCCCGGCCCTGCCTCGCGCAGAGCAGAGAGACGAAATTAATGGCAATTACGAGGTGTGAGTGGATATTACAGCTCTCAATCTGATTGCCGCTGAAACCAAATAAAAATGCAACTTAATCAGCCAATTATTAAAGCAGGGAATAAACAAACGGCGATGCGCCCTTGTCCTTCCTAACGCGCTGCCCCGCTCCCCTGCCTGCGGACCGGGGGGAGCCCGGCTGGGTCATGCCTCCAGCAGACAAACCTTGCTCCAGTCTGGTTGGGGTTTTTTTTGCCCCTGCCCCGTGTCACTTGAAAGGGAAATCCTGCTCAGCCCACCAGCCTGCGAAGATGGAGGGAGAAAGGCGTGCTTCAGACGAGGCGTGAGGGGAAGGAAAATGCTCAGAAGGTTTCCAGGGAGGACCATGGCTAACGATTGCGGTTTTCAACAAGTCTCATGGCTCACCCCTTGTTGTGAAGTACTGCTTTAGCTTTCCTGAGCTGCTGAAC
>NW_008824412.1:393382-396199 GCF_000699105.1 Pygoscelis adeliae | reverse complement strand
TGAACCCCAGCAGAAATGCTAGGGGAAGGCATGCAGCTGCCTGCGAGCCACTTGTTTAACCTCGACAAGGAGAAAGGACCATTTCGTGGCACGTAACCTGCGAGGCAGTGAAGCCGGGAGCCTGCTGTAACGCTGCTCAGGCATCACTGCATCTTAATCCCCTGAGCTACAGCAGACAGCAAAATAACCTCTCTCTTTGGTCTTAACTCAGGATCCCACAACAAGGTCCTTCAATGCTCCCCAGCTCCTGAGACTCAACCAAGACCTTTATTATAAAAGATCCAAAGCAGGACATCAGCAGCTCCTGGGCAGCAAAGGTTTCCGAAACCCCTGCTTGCCACCAACTGCTGAAGCACCTCTGGGGCAGAGAGGAATTTTAGATGCAGCGGCCAAATCCAGCCAACCTAGAAAGCAGGGAGCGTAACCAAATAAAAGCCCACCCCATCCAGCCACACAAATAACAAGGTGCTGCCTCCTCCGTCCTAAAACAGGTCTGGGCTTGTCTGCTGCTGCCATCCTGGACGGTAACGCTTCTCTGATGACCCCGTATCATCGCTCACTAATCCCAGCCATGAAGCCCTCTAACCCCACTGCTCACCCTCTTATCTCTCGCTCCCCTAGCTGCCCATCTTAGATTTCAGCTGGCGTTTGCCTAATCCGGCTCTGAGCCCAGGGGATCTCGGTGGAGCCACTGGCCTTGTATTAACCTTATGGCACCGGGGCAGGTTTGGAGGCTTTCCAGATGCGATCTGAGCCTCTGACTCAGAATAATAACAGACAGGAACGATCATAAATTAATCTTCTCGTCCATCTCTCCCTTCCTCATACATGTATTGATGTGTTTCTATAGGCCCTCCGCATCCTCCCTCCGCTCTGATTCATGATGGATGAATCATCTATCCCCTGGGCATGTCCTTTAATTACCTACCCATTAGGTTTCCTCCTTCCTGGCTCCACATTTTATCCCCTCTCTCATTGCAGTGGGGAGTACGCTTTAACCCTGCAACAGACCATGGGGGAAGAGTTTAGGCAAGTGTCCATGCACAGGGGGGTGCCGAGCTCCACGCTCCCCAGTGAGGTCTCAAGAAATTCCCTCTTGGAGGCAAAAAAGCTTCTGATTAAGTGGAGGAGCTGTTGTCACAGCCGTAAGCCAGACACCTACCTTAGGGGACACTGTTGGGTTGCCCATCTGCTTCAAACCGCCACCGGCAACGGGAGAAAGCCAAGCCCCAGCTACCATGAGAAGGACTTCAGCTTTGGAAACCCACCCTGTCCTCTCCTCATCCCCTGCCCCTTCAAATCTTTCTGCAAAGCCCATCTTCTCCAAGGCCTTGCAAATAAGGCACAGCGAGCGAGGAAGATGCAATGGAGATCGCTGCTTTTGCTAGGTAGCAGGGGCTTGCAGAGAGAGGCTGGGGCTGCCCGGAGCTGCACTATCCCTGCGCGGTTTTGGGAAAACATGGTGGGTGCTGACACACCATCTGCCTTCGGAGCACATAAAACTTTTCTCAGATCCCAGCCCCCGAAGCCAGCGTTCATGTCCAAAAAGCACAGCAGAGGCTCTCTGTGAACAACACCACCGCCACAAATAAACCCAAGCACCAGCAGGATGACAGCTGTAATGAACCAGTGCATACGTCCCACTTGGAGGTTTCGGAGAGGCTGTTCAGCTGCTGATGACTGATGACATTTGGACTTCAGCGAGGCAGTTTTCACAGGAAATCTGCAGAGCAGCCAGTTTGAAGACACCCCCTCCGCTTCCCCTAGTAATTGCTTAATAAGCATTGTATCGCAGCAGCCTCGTTTGCTGCGTGCACGTCTAGCGGTGAGGGACAACACCACGCTGGGAAGCCAACACTTACAGACTCATGAAAGGACCTCGTGAAACCACCTGTCCCAGACTCCGCCATCGAGGCAGCACCAGCTGTACCCACCCCATCCCCACCACATATTTGCCTACGTGGCTCTTAAAAGTCCCCAGCAGTAAGACACACCGATCTCTCTTGCCATCCTCTCCCAGCACTTTCCGATGCTTGCTACCCGAGAGATTGCTATTCCCAGATACCTAACCTTGATCTTCCCTACTGCAAATTAATCCAATTCCTTCCTGTTCTGTCTTGCAGTGGACACGGAGAGGGATCGATGGGCCTCTTTTCTATAACAACTTCTGACATATTGGAAAAACCGAGATCCCATCTTCCTCTTCTGCCTTTGAGTCCTGCAGACAGCACTCGGAGGTTTGCCGGGAGCTCTGCTCGGCCCCGCACAAAATTCCCAGGGAATTTTGCAGGGAAGATTGAAGCTGGTCTGCAGATCTGCTCCCACCCTCTCCTGTTCCTCTGAGAGTTATATTGGGGGGCTGAAGTCCCCGAGGCTGAAGGATACAGGGTGGGGAAGGATATGGGAACTAATATCCGACAGACCAGTGGTCATTTCTGGCTCAGGCAATAGAAAGATTTCAAAAAGCAGCATTCAAGCCTTGCTCCCCGTACGCATACACAGCTGTATTTCCTTCCACCCTTGCATTTCTCCCACCAAACGCCCCATGAGTGGGTGCCCCACTCCCGGGCTGCTCCCTCCTCCCGGGAGGGTCTGTGCCTGAGCTGGTTCCTCGGGCTGTGTGCCATCCCAGTATCTGTGCCACCGCGGGTCGGCACCCACCACAGCCATGGGGCTGTCAAAGCAAGAGCGAGCGGCTCCGTCAGGAGTGCTGCTATTTATACCCCCAGGGACTGAGGAGCAGCAGCAGCAAGGGAGAGCACAATGGTGAGTGGCAGGAGCTTGATTACCGAGGGGTATTTTTAGAGTGTGTGGGGG
>NW_008824412.1:385317-393338 GCF_000699105.1 Pygoscelis adeliae | reverse complement strand
GGCGGAGGGTTTTCATTCCCCGCCTCCCCTCCCGAAACCCTGATGGCAGCGCTGGCTGATGAGACGCCGATGGTGCTCCATGCCTCGTGTGTGCAGCCAGCATTAGACCCCTGCCTGACAACTCACTTGTGTTCACTACAGCAAATGGGTAAATGGCTGCAATTACATTCAAAAAGCCACGTCCCCGTCCTTCCTCCCGCCCCTCTGCACACACGCCCGGCATCCTGCAAAACAAGGTAATGGGTGGCAATTGAAATGCTTACACAGTTAACGGTACCTCGCTCTCGACTGGCAGAGCTGGAGCCAACGTACGGCACCGGCGGGTGCTGCTCCTTTAGCTGGCAGCGGGAGCCGGAGCTGGGTGCGTGCGTGGGAACCCAGCTAGAAACCATCTCCAGTCAAAGGGGAGGCATCGGCTTCTATAAACCCACAGGTGACAGGCCGGCCTTCCATCGCGGCTTAATCACAGGCAGACAGGAGCTGCTATTTGCAGGCACATTAACACAGCTGTGTCAACTTCTAGGTGAATCAGCTTTGCTTCATCAGACACATCAACAGACTCAGCACTGCCATCTCCTCTCCTGCTCAGATTTATTTTAATTGCAAGCTGCAAATAGCATTCTCTCTCATTTTCCTACCCACATCCATCTGGAAATATCTCTCAAATCTTCTACTTTTGCATTCCTGACTTTTTTAGCACACCCCTCTCCTCTTTCCCACCTCGCCCTGTTCCAGATCTGGGCTCAGGTTTGCAGAAGGGGCCAGTGAGTCAGAAACGAGAAGGGTCTGGGCCGCAGCGGCCACTTTTTAAAAGCCCAGAGCATCTAAAAGCTGGGCCCTTTCTGACCGAGACCTCAAAAATTGCTCCTCCAAAGATGCCAGCATCCAAGCCTCATCCTGCCCGTCGCCTGTGCTGGACCCAAGGGATGGGTGCCAGCATCCCTGGAGTTTCAGAGCCTACCTCATTGCCCCCTGAACATCTAGCCTCACATTAAAGATGCTGGACACCCAATAGTTTCTATATGTATGGAAAACGCTAGCCCAGCATCTCTGAAAACCAGGCTGACTTCAGGGGCCTAAAGCGGGTACAGGCACGGAGGAGCTAAGTAGAGAATAACTCCATAGCTACCCAGGTATAACCAGCCACGCCAAACCTTCCCAAAAGGGTTCGTGTACCTCAGCCACCCTAGGAAAGATGTCTGGCGGCACTCAGCTCCCCTTGAATCCATCAGCTCTTCCCGACTCCCCTTGGATGCGCAAGAGCCATTTCAGACCTGTCCTTGGACACCTTTTACATGCAGCAAATTAATACCGGCAATCAATCATTAATCAGAGCTCTCCTCCAGCTACCAGGGAAGGGGGCTGAAGCAGGCCAGGCTCTGCTCCCATTTATGTCAGACAAATGCAAGCCCGTGGAGAGACTCCAGATCTACACAGCCCAACAGACAGCAAAACAGGGCTCGGCACTCAATCACGCGGCACCTGAAGCCAAGCACAGCAGCCAGCAGCCCAGCATCTGGGCTATATTTGACTGGCTCCAGCAAGAATGCTATTAGCAAAGAGAAAAGGGAAGAAAAAGTGCACCAGTGGTTAGTCACCCGCCCAGCCTTGCTAAGAGAATGTAATCGTTAGATACGGCTTTTCCCATTATAGTTCGTTAATGACTTGCCATTGTCCTCCCAACATGTGAGGAGGGAAGCATGGAGGATCTCTCTGGCTGATTGCAGAGGTGTCCTGGACTCGCCACACAAAACCCTCAATCGTAATTAAAAGCTATTTCCCATTTCTTACAAAGGCAGGTTGGCAGTTAAATCCGCTCTGTCAAGAACTGCATTTTCCCTTACATATATACACACACACACATAGATATAGGTAGATTTTAAATGCAGTTATTTGCAAAATAAGGAATGGCCTCACTCTGCAGGCATTTAAAAAGGACTCCCATCATTCCAGAGCGTATAAATATTTTTTAATGTCCTTAATGCAGCCATCCAGCCTCGTCCAACTGCTGCAGGGCTATTTCTTCCGTGCTCGGAGCCACGGCTGGATGGACACCCATGCCCACCCTGAATTACGGGAGCTGTAATCCACGTGCCCAGCCGAGGCTACTAACCCGCTTATTTTAATTATCTGTGACACCAGCTGTAGATATGTACTGTGAAACTCATGATCTTGTGATTCCTAGCAGCTCTCTTCAGGGACCACGCAACACATTACTGCCACAGACAACAGACCTGCTCATAAACTGCTCTGCCTGCATGTGCTGAGAGGAGAGCGTCGGCTTTTATGGACTATGCCGCCTCCCAACTATTTGTAGCGACTGTAAAAACCATGCGGCAGCCGCCTGGAAATGGGCAGAAGAGCAATTTGGGGCAGATTTGAGAGCCAACATCTCTGATCTCCTAGAAGGATGCAACCTGCTGGGGAACGCAGGAGGAATCGCCGGCGAGGCTCTGCTCTGGCCGTGGAGCAAACGCGAGGCAGGCGATGCACGCATCAGACGCTCGGCTGATCCCACCCTTGCACATCTCCAGCAAGTCGGCAGGGTTCCGCCTCTTTGCCCCTGCCGTGAAGAGCTCCAGCAGCACCAACACACTGGGTAGCCCTTGTGCCTTTAGCGTGCCTCAGTCCCTGCAGACTCCTAGAAGCAGCCTGCCATGGCTGCCTTTAATAACTTTGCAATCAGGTTTAAATTGCCACTGCAAAAGGTTTATAAAAGTTTGTGTTGCCTGCTAATTAAATCCATACAAATGCTGGCTCGGCATTAATTTACTGTAAAATTAGTGTGAGGCTACAGTGGGTTATTTGCAAGAAACTTGCCCACGCTGAACTACCAGCGAGGAGCAGCTGACCTTGGGAATTATCTCCCCAAACCCTCCCTGCCACAGATCAGACACAGCTATTCTTCGAGGCGCCGCATGCAAATATTGTTGCTTTTCAATTATTTGGCGACTGATCCGACGACTCGGAGACAGCGGCTAATTAAAATCTAATTGAAATAAAATCATTTCCAATTCTGCCGTCTTTCATCGCCTCTTGGAGCAAAGGTTCCTTGTCTCGCGGACTGGCTGCCCTCGGTCTCATTTGTCCCTTAGCTCTGCAAACAGCCCACACGCCATCCTGCTCTCTGCCGGCGTGTTTGCGATGGGGCTGCCGCGGATGCGGGGCCGGGACACGTCCCCGCAGGGTGAAGGAGGGAAGGTGATGCGGGGACAAGGAAAGTTTTGGGGTGCGGGGGAGGGAATAAATATGAAGCAGAGTGAGGAAAAGAAAGAGGATGGGGAGAAGAGGTATGGAGAAGGCAGGGGAGGGAGGAGAAGAGACATCCAAGGCAGAAGAGGGAAGCCAGCCCCAGCCCTGCCCATCTCCATACAGATATCAATGAGGCACCTCTTCTCCCGGAGAAGCCCCCCACAGCCTGCTCCAGCTCGGCAGCACCCGGACCAAGCAACGGCTGAGCACGGAGGACAAGTGCTCAGGGTCCACTCTGGAGGCTCAACTACACTGGTTGTGCTTGACCTGCTTCCATGGGAAGGTATCACGGTGCCAGCAGGGACGGAGCAGAAATTAGCACGACGGCAATTGCTGGCACAGCCTAATCCTACAAGGCTGAGCCAAGAGACCCCCTCCCACCACATAGCGGGGTGGGCAAGGAGCAAGCTGGCTGCACAAACTGCCTCTGTTTCACCCTTAAAAGCAAGGGGGAAAAAATCATCTGCATAATTCAAGCAGAGGTGGCAGAAATGGCTTCCCAATATAGCTGCGCCTCAGCCACCAAATATAGAACTGGACACACTGTATAAAACCCAATTACTACTGTGAAAACCTCTCTCAGACATACACACTTGAGACTGTATTAACTCCAGCAACACAGTATATCTTGTCATGCCAATAAAGTTCTTGACACTGAAATTGAGAGGAGGGAGAGCATCTATATGTACACAGGGACCAGGGGTAGAGAGCCACGGAAAGCAAAGGATATGGGAGAATCAGCTGATTGTAACAAGCCGTTTAATTTGCCTGACACATTTGCCCTAATATTTTTTTCTTTTTTTCCCTCAACGACTTTACAGCTCAGCAGGAGTAATCATAATAATAAAAAAAAAAAAGCCAACCAGGGTTATAAATAAAACGAGAGACAAAGAAAGAAAGAAGCACACGTGGTGTTTAGAGGCAGCTAAGCCACCACGCTGGGGTCTTTGGAGAGAAGTCCTCCTGTGCGCCCCCTCGGCTATCCTGCATTTATGCCTTTGTGGCCAGATCAGATGCTCTGTCTCGAGCCGGTCACTCGGCACCACGGCCACGTGCGACTGGCAGCACAAGAGCATCCCATGGTGATGCCCGAAAGCATGGGCATGGGGAGGCACTGCAGCCAACCCCCCCTTTTTGGGGTGCAGAGGTGACGGAGAGGCTCAGGGGGCTGTTGGAACCCTTTGTTCAAGTGGAAGGAAAGCTGGCAGCGTGCCTTCCCCTTCTCCCCTTGTGACCCTGCATTTGCCGCATCCTCCCCGTCCTCGGGCAGCATCTCAGGGGCACAGCTCACCCGGAGACGCCTGCCGCCAGCCCCTTTCCCCGGTGGTACTGCTTGCAGCCGGCTCCCACCTGAAGCGCCCGGCTAACAAAGTCGGCTGCTCCTCGGGTTTCACTCGAACGAAGTGTTCTTCATTATTAATCCTCACAAGAGGTTGCAGAGGATCACATTGATCAAATGATATCTGCATTAGCAGGAACACAGCAGAGCTGTCACTACATTACACAGCTCTTTCTCCCTCTCAATATTCACAGTAGCTTAAGGGCTAAACAAACTTGGTTTGAGGAAGGAAGGGAGAGTGGAAACCTTTTGCCTCCACCACGCAATTAACAGCGGGCTGTGGGAAGTGGCAGCGATGTCTGGCAGCTCGAGGCCGGGGAAGCCGTGCGGGGTTGGGATACCAGGGAGGCAGAGGCGCCAGCTCAGACCCAGCCCTAGCCAGGAGGATTCTGCCCAGCATCAATGACAGACCTGCTCCTGCTCCTGGTGGACACAAGTCCGCAGCAGCAAACTGCCCCCCTTCCTGATGCGGAGACCAGAGGCAGCTCCTGGAAAACAAATTTCCCTCTCCAAGCTTGGGGGAGTCCCCAGTGGTCAGGGGAGAGATGCTACAGGAGGGGATGAGGACTACAGATACTGCTTCTGCTGTGCTTCGGCAAGGGATGCACAGCACCAGGGGGAAAAGTTCACAGCTGCTTCTGGATGTGGGGAGACTCAAATTGCTAAATTTATGGGGGGGGGGATCTCAGTTTTCATCTCATTCATTCCCGCAGAGTCTTTTTTCTAGCACCCATCGGCCGTACATCAATGTGCCACAACCTGGGGGCAGCCGGAGCGAAGGTCCCCTCGCATTGCCGAGGTGGCCTGGCATTTAGGACAGCGATGTCCACGGGTTTCTCCGTGTGCAAACCGGTCCATGACCAAGCGGGGAGCAAGGGGCAGGGACAGAGGAGGATGGCACCCGGCTGCACGCCTCGCACAAAAACTTCCGCAGCGAGTGTAATTAAAAAACAAAGCAAAAACATGGGGGGGAGGTAAGGATTTGCACCGAGACGAGAAGAGGTCCTGCTCTGCCCCTCGGAGCATTGGCAAAATCCTTCCCATCCCCGCGTGCTCTTGGGGGAGGATGATGGTTCTTCATATTAATGGTAAGTGTCAGTGTATCAATTTCAGACTCTCCGAGAGTTGAGATGAAACATGTGCCAAGGTCAGGGCTGGAAGGCTTAAGTGTATCTATTGTCATCCGCATAATAGCGTATGGATTCATTTCTATCATTTTTATCTCTCTTCTTTTTTAATAATCCTATAGCAAGGATATAATTCTCTATTAATACATTATAGAAGAAGCTTAATGGAAAAAAGCGGGGTGCTGCCTTTTTTGTTCCGACTTACAAGCCGCGCATACAGAAAGCTGGGGTTGGAGGTTGCCTGTTCTCTATTTTTTTAACCGAAAAAATGTTTTCGATAGTTGACTTGCCTCTTCTTTTTTCACATTACCTTAGACAAAATAGGAATACAGAGCTCTGTCTCCCGGGGAGGCTCATTAGAGGTCCCCAAAAATTGGAGGTTTTCTGAGTCTTTATTTCACGGTGCAGGGTTTAACAAGGACATCTCTCTCACAAGGCTTTCTCCAAAAAAATCATTAAAAAAGGAGGTGACAACAAAATCCACCCCCAAAAGTGGGGTTTCAAACAGCCAGCTATCCCTCGTCCTCCAAAGAAATCATGTCTCAAACAACATAATCCTAACAAGTTCTCCAGATGTCCTCTCAGCCTTCCAGAAAATAGAAGACAGACATATCTTGAATTTTTCATGTGAAAAACAGTCAGGGAAGTCAGAAAGCAAACAAACAGAAACAAAACCAGATAAAAATTAAGCTTTTTAGTCCTTCTACACATGTAAACCTCATCTCCCACAGATTCCAGCACCTGTTTTTTCCTACCCTCTTAAATCTCAGTGTAGCTACCGTAAGAGAAACTACAGCAAACAACTCCGAAACTGGCGTTACGAGGTCTGCTTTGGGAGAGGACGAGCTTGCTCCCCATCCACGCCATACCCGCCACCACACACAGCTACCGGCACACAACTAAACGCCTGTGCGCCCAGTCCTTGGGAGGGTGAGCCTGGGCTTTGCCTGGACAAGCCAACTGCTGCCTGCAAAACACCTGACGTGCCACGGTCAATGCTGGCTTCCTGGTGTCAACTCAACTGGTCGACTGTAGTCAAAAAGAAGCCTCCAACCATCACCTTGCCAAAGAAGATTGGTCTTGGGGCACCCTGAGATGCAAGTGTAGCAACATGGAAGAGAAAGCAAGGGGTGCAACTGCTGGACAACTGAAGAGCACCGAGCAAGACTAGCAACGCCGTTCGTTCCTCCCAGCATGGCTAAGGAGCAACTGACACATATGGCATGGTGTCAGTTGGACCTGTCGTCTCTAATTGGGAGCCCGGCTTCCCGCCAGTCACTGCCATCAAGCAGGCTGTCACCTGCCAGTCACATTGCATGCAGCCTTAAAATAGGCAGCCCTAAAATAACGCATTGTTTTAACCGAGCGCTGGCGGCTAGAAATGCCTCCTGGAGGAGAGGAGGTGGGAAGGGGAAGACAGAGCAATGAGAGACCAAGAGAGCGACAGCAGTGTCCTTGCACTGATGCCAAGCCTAACGTGGGGGAGTGTTGTCCCCCACTGCCACCACCATGCCGCAAGGCATTTCTTATACACTTGCATGGAGGCAGCAGGGACATCCACCTCCCCTCCATGAAGAACCCCCTTCCACAAGGGCTTCTCCTACGACTTACAGCTACTCCAGTGGAAAAGCCTCGCAGCTATATTCCCACCAACACAGCCGTTACTCCAGTCCTATCTCCTCTTGTTTAAAATATGATGATCAGGGTAAACGGCTTCCAGTTCCCTGACATCCAAAGCCCAGAGCAAGGAGATAAACGTTAACGCTTCCAGAAAGCTGTAGCAATAGAGAAATTACGGCCAGCTCCTCTGTGGCTCCAAAGACCCGGCTGAATTCATTCTGGGGCCTTCTGCTATTCCCAGCAGAGCACAACGCAAGAGCTGGACAAGGCCCAGAGGTCCACACTTTCACCCCATTTACTAAGAAGCCAAAGATATCCAAAACCCATTATTTTTAGCATAGTTAAAAAAAAAAAAAAGTAGTAAAAAGAAGAAAAAAGAAAAGCCACCCTTCTATTCATAGCACGGCTCAAGAGGATACAAGTTGTAATGCTGAGTGAAAGCATCCTTGGACGACAGGCCCTGGATCCCTGCTGTGCACAGCAGGGCTCAGGCTCAGGGAAGCCGCTGCAGAGAAACAGGGTTCAACCTCTGCCCAAACCACACACTGCATCCAAATGCCAAAACATCCCGGGATTCACAAGCAGGGGTATGGCAAGCACAGGCTCATCTAAAATGCTTTTAATCTTTACTCCCGAAAGAGCAGCCTCCTCCTGTGGGATTTCTATGGAAAAAAAAAGAGCTT
>NW_008824412.1:380494-385275 GCF_000699105.1 Pygoscelis adeliae | reverse complement strand
AATGTATTTTCCCATCCTCAGAAACAAAGTTTTTGGCAAAAGCCTGCCCCACCAACACTTGCTGCCCCAGAGCTGTTGCTTCACCATGGGCGGGCAGGGTGGTACGCGCTCACCGGCTCCCTCAGAAGGGACATTGATCTCATCATCGCATTAAACGCCGTACCAGCGCTCACCGTGTTGAATTAGTGCCGGTAGATTTCTCTGACTAGAACACGTTAGAAATCACAGTTGGGTTACAAGAATCAATTAGGGCCAGATGGGGGTGCAGAGAAGTTAAACAATTTGCCTTATTGTAGGATTCGGCGCTACGGCAAAGGGTTCTTTACATTTTCATTTAGATTTAAAAATCACTCAAGTGCACCCTCTGTATAATTCAATCGAGGAACGGAAGGGAAACTACCAAGCGGGTAAGAGATATAGTGCTCTTCTCCAGAAGATAAAAGTGGGAAAAAAAGAGAGGGTTAGAGCACAGATCCTCAGCAGGGGGAAATCTGCATAGGGGCATCAAAGTCAATGCGGCACCATCAGTTTACGACAGCATCACCGTAATCCAGAGGAGGTAAGAGCATGTCCTCTCCCATCAACCCTGACTCCGTTTGGCCGTCAGTGGGAATTCAAGCTAGACATTTTGCAGGACAAGGTTTATGGGGACCGATGGCTGAGTCACCACCCCATCCCCAACCAGTACAGGAAGCCAGTCACCTTCCCATCGACGGGACAAGGACCCACGTGGACTGACTCCCAGCAGAGCTGGGAACTGGTAATGAAACCTAGCCAAGGTTAGTCAGGGGAAAAAAAAAAAATACTCGCTAATATGCAGCACACCTCCACCGCTGCAATAAAGACGAGATTGAATTGCAGAACGTGGCTGCGGGTCTTGTTTCTATACGTTTCAATGTTGTGCTCCAACAGGTCGGAATATTGTTAGCAATTCCGTCTGCAGAGGAGACATTGCTGAGCTGGGTAAAACATGTGGCAAATTTCTTTCTACACTCATCTTGGATCAGGTGAAGGCATTTGATGATATAGGCTCCAGGGTTATTTGCATTATGGGATTCCCAACAGTCCTCCTGAAATGGTTAGGGGCATTATGTAAATCAGCCAGAGGGGAAGCTTTTGACAAACGTCTCAGCTGATGGAACAACTTTAATCTCAAACCTGGCTACTTTTCCCATTACCTTGTACATCTTTTGCCACCAACTGCTTCGTAAGGGAAATCCAGCCTTTTCGGGGGATCCCTGAGTCGTTACGTTAGAAGAAGGAAAAGGGCAAAGATCCTCTTCAATTTTCCATCTGCGTGCATGGACTAATGCGATGTGCTTTTTTCAGACAAGAGGAAAGGTTAAACGGAGCCCTCGTCGGAGAGGAAAGCCGGAAGGCTTAAAGCCGAGATCTGCAAAGGAATCTGAGAGCCGGGCACCCAAAGCCCACTGAAAGTCAAAGGATGATGAACGTCTAAGCCCACAATGCTGTTCTGAACCCTCTAAATAGAAATAAGCCCAGGCGCTTTCATGCCTGGGCTTGCCCTCTCCAAAAGAGCACCAAATGCAGAGGGAGAAGCGACTGGGATCCATCCCACTTCTCTCCCCTTCCCCCTACACGTGATGTGAAGGCAATACAAGTCTGGCAGGGATCAGCAGAAGAAACAGTAGCATTGGAGGGTAAGAAAGGGATGAAAAAGGGGGCAGAGAAAGGAAGCTCTGTGCCTCAGACAGCTCCCGTTTTCCAGAGCTCAGCTTGAATTTGCACCTACTCAGCATCACTCAAGACGCTCAACTCCATTACGTTTTCATTTCCACATTTCCTCGCCTCTTCCACGCACCAGACAAGACTGGGACTGTGAAGCACCATGACTTCTCCAAGAGAAGTCCCTTTCTTGGTCATGGACAACTCGGAACTGGGAAGCAGTGGATCATTTAACAAGAAATCTCAGAACAAATGACACTGTTTAAAGGAAGAGGAACAATGTCTAGAGACTCCTCTCCAGCTGATTTTTAGAAACGACTTCATTTCTGTTGCATGTTGACAGTTGCCCAGCTGCTCTCGAGCTCGCTGCACTGGAACGTCCATATCTCCTTTCAGATACACCTTGATTAATTTTGCTTCATTTATTATTTAAGCCCCGTACCTTTGTGTAAAATATTTAAGACCTGACTCATTCTTTATTATTAAGCCCTGCCATGCACCCTAGGAGGCTCTGCGATCTCCGTAGCCTTCGATCTGCTAGAAGAGAACAAACTCATCTCAATCCCTTGGTAAATATGAGGGATTGCTGGAGGGATGCTGTCAGCATCATGCTCCCTCCTAACTCGGCTGCTGTACCGCCACGCCACGGAAAATACTCTTAAAGGCTAATTCACTTTCCAACATCTGCATGGCTCATTTGCTGCTCTCCCCTCTCCCCCTCCGTTTCTCCGCAGCTGGCATTGAAGTCGCTCGGCTCCCAGTAATCCCCATTTGCGGATATAAATGGAGCGAGCCGGGAGCTGTGACTATGGCCAATTAGCCACCGGCCGAGGGTGGCTCGGCTGGCGAGGCTACATGGAAATCCCTCTTGCCCACGGGGGCTGAGCCAAAAGACAACGTGGGGAATGCAATGCAGACAAAGTCTCTCATTTCAGATGCTTTCAGGGTGGTGATGGGGCATCGTATGGTTTTTTTTTTCCCCACCAGAGTCCCAGCTGGCTCCCATCATTTTCAGCCTAACCTTGCATTTCTTCTACATCACTGACTCATTTTCGAGGCAGAGGTAGAAACAGCCTTTTTAAGCCTAGCCTTGGGAAGCTGGAGATGGGAAGACTGTGGCTTCACACCAATCCCACTCCCAGCTTGTTTTCTGGATGCAGAAGGACTGCAGTCAGTGGTCACTCCTATCTCTACAGAAGTCATCCCCAAGCTTCCCCTTCCCAGGCATTGGTGCTCGCCAGCTTAAAAGCTGGGGGATCAAACCGTGCCTGGCGATGGCTAGGCTTAGGAGGAATTTACGTCTGAATTTCACAGCTTGGGTCAAACTCTGTAACAGGCTGAACGGAAACAGAAAATGTAGTGAACGCTTCTCTCCTTTGAGCATGGATCTACACCCCGAGATGAAACTCCGTGGCTAAAATTCATCCCTACTTCAAAGGCACCAGCACAACTCAAAGGCAATAAACCCAGGAAGGGGAAAAGAATGAAAATATTTCAATGGCAAAAGACAAGGCCTCGCATTTCTGTGGCTCTCAGAGTACTTTGAAACGTAACGAAGTGCACAGTCAACTACAGGTCACAAGAGAAGTCAAGTTCACGTCTTGAAATTAATCCCAGCCGATGGAAAGGGAATTCTGGAGCAATAAAACACTACTAGTTGGAGCCGCAGCTATGCAAAACCCCAGCTGAACACCTTGCATTGGACCCAGGGTAGCGCTGAGCTCAGCTAACTACAGCCATTTCCAAGTCAGATACCTCGTGCAGGTTCACTTTCAAAGCTCCCGCCCATAGCTGACAAAAAGCGATGGCCAACCCCAATCATAGAATGGTTTGGGTTGGAAGGGACCTTTAAAGCACCCTTTAAATGAGCACCCTAGCTTTAGACAACTTTTTAGGGTGCCATGAATCACCCTCTTGAGAGACCCAATGACCACCAAGACATTCAACAGCTCCCACTAGATTGTCAGCCGACAAATATAAGCCGACCTTGCCTCCCTGTGGTTTGGGGAGGGGAGCCTTGCTGCTGGAGCCCAGCCCCGCTGACGACGAGTTCACACCAAATCCAACAAGGAACAAATTACACATTTGTAAATATCAAAGGCAAGTTGTTTTGTGAGAAGTTCAGCATCTCGGGTTTGGGTTTTCTTTTTTCTCCACCCCCCCCCAGCCTCTTTTTAAGCTTTGTCAATACCAACTGTGCTTTTCTTCCTGGAAACTGTATAATGATGAGAGAAACCATTTATTTTTCTCTTTAAAGGGATGAAGTGTTTTTCACCGATATTTTACATGTCTGTAAAAACGATTTACAGGATTGAGTGGACGGGTCACACGATGCCCTTTGCCTGCTCAAGGGAAGGGGGGAAAAGGTCACTCCAGGGTGAGATTTCAAGAGCTGCTTTGCTTCTCAAAGGCTTTTATGTGAAATATCATTCCCCCGTGTTTTTGGCAGGGGAAAAGAGAATGGGACTTTAAGCACTAGTCAGCATGGGCTCATCTCAGGAAAAAAGATGGTGCAAGACAAAT
Source organism: Pygoscelis adeliae (assembly GCF_000699105.1). NCBI lineage: Eukaryota > Metazoa > Chordata > Aves > Sphenisciformes > Spheniscidae > Pygoscelis > Pygoscelis adeliae. The sequence goes on along the minus strand of NW_008824412.1, from coordinate 381,066 downwards.
ATAACTGCATTTGTTAAGGGACTAAGGCAGGCAGACAGAAGGAAGGCAGTGGACGTGGTTTACTTTGGTGTCAGCTAATCCTCTGGAATGGAGGACGTGTGCAGGCAAGGCAGCCCCAGCAAGGAGAGCAGGGGACGGTAACAAATACACCCGTCATGGCTCTAACGTTCTGTTACAACTAAAAACCAGTGGGGATGATAAGACACACGCACCCCCAATAAAAGTCAGATCAGATCTCGTAACACATATCAAGTACAGTGGGTTTTCCACCCTGTGATGGGAAAGGCAGCCAAGTTCCAGAAAGCATCCAAAGGAAGCTACGAGCATCGTGATGGGGGAAGGCTGGAAGATATCACGTGAAGGTCCACAGCTGACCCCCGTGACTGCGGAGCATCTACGTACCTCTCTTCCTCCACCACCTTTGCTTTACCTTCCTGCCTACTCGAAAAGAAACCACTGTATCTGATCGGCCACGTAAGCCGGAGATGGCTGGAAGGGCTAGATTTCCTCCCCTCTCTCTCTCTACTTTTTCTTTTTTTGGATTTATGACAGAGAGCTGAAAACCAAGAGCC
>NW_008824412.1:370346-380466 GCF_000699105.1 Pygoscelis adeliae | reverse complement strand
GGAAGCCCTGCGGCTGGCAGCTGCACGAGGCAATTAACCCCCATGCACGCAGAAAGGGAAGGAAAGGGACCGCCTGCAAAATGCACGGCAAAGGGAAGCGGAGCCCAGGTCCCCCGCATCCCCTGCTCACTGCCGTGGGGCACAGCCAGCCAGGGAACCGGGGACATTACCTCCCCCAGAAGACAACACCAAGGGCCGCTCGGTGATGTCATACGAGCTGGGGCTTGGATCATCCGAAGTATTTAGGCAGTCAAATATCTTGCAGGTCCTGAGCCCCTCAGAGCCTTCTCATGCCTGAATCCACGCTCCCATACCACGATGCAAACCGAAGCCCCACAGCACCTAGCAAGATCAGCCGCTAATTAAACCATTCCCTTGACAGCTTGCAAGTTAGTTATGGCTCATTATCCTCACTTAACCGACTGGAGAAACTGAGGAAAGAGAGAGATTAAAGGATTTGCTAAATCTCCGGCAGCAGGCAGTGGCAGAGGCAAACCCGGAGCTCATAAACATTATAAATCCCCCACCTCGGGGCTCCCAACCCCGCACATCCCTCCACTTGTCGTTTTTACTACTAACTATTGCTTATTAAGTGCTGAGTGTGTGCAAGAAGTAAAGCCTAGAGAGCACCTTGCTCGAGAGCTCACGTCTGGAGGGCAGGTATAAAAGGCAGAGGATGCTGCCTCTCCAAACACAGATCCCGCAGGAGAGGTTACCCAGCCCAAACTTTTTATCTCCCCGGGGAGAGGCTGCAAAGCCCAGTGGCGGTGAGGAAGAGGATGCCGAGAGAGGAGAACAAGGGCGGCTTGGGAGAGAGAAGTAGCAACGAATTTAAAGGGAATAAAGGAGTCGGGAGAACGGAGGAAGGAAAGGGAGCTTTAGAAAAGAGGAAGAGATTGACAGAGCGAAACAAAGATGGAGGGGAGGCACAGAGAGGGAGACAAAAATAGAGGAGAAAAGCAGAAGAAGGAGGGAGTGGGGAGAGAGAGGAGGTGGCAAGCTGGGGAGAACTAAAACAATGACTGCAATTTAGCAGCAGTTTTATCTTCGAGATTAACAGGGAAAACCAACCCCCTGCTTCAGGAAGGTGGGTTTCTCTCTCCAGCTCTCTCTACAGCACGGCCACCGAGGAAGGAAATAGCAGAATGGGGCCCGTCCCCTCCTACCGGCAGCATTACTGTTCATTAAAGACGGGATATTGCCTGCTCCCCCCTCCTTGTTCCTCTGCTGCGCTGGATTGTATCCTCATTACCCCCTCAACGACAGTTTGCCAATCATCGTTTGGTTGTTATTATTATTCTTGATGACAAACTCCGGCAGCTGCCACTCCCTCGACAGAAAATCCCTGCCCCCCTTTCCCCCCCCCGCCACGGGGAAGGACCTTTTTTTCCAAGGGGGGTGGGGGGGGAAGACCATTTCAAGTGCAGCTTTTTTTTTTTTTTTTTAACTCTGCTTATCTGTTTCCTTGGATTCTATTTGTTATTTCACCACAGGTGGGCTTGGTTTAGAAACAAACAGGATTTGCTGTGATGCCAGTAACTTCCACCTCCCAAAGAAAAAAAACCCAGCAGAGGAGGTGGGAAGTGGGGACGCGGGGCTGTGGGGCTGTACGTCCCTGTTCTGCAGAGCAGCTCCACGCCTCCGTCCACCCCATCCCTCCGCACATCACGCCCTGAGGTCTGCAGATTGGGCAGCCGGGAAAGCAAAGCGGGCAAGCGGAAAGAATGGATTAAACCTTAAGTCCGAGACTCCCTTTGCCCCTGTGGTTTTATCCAGGAAGAGAAACAATGCCTCTGCTTGCCACGGAGAGCACCTCTGCTGGAAAACAGGGGGTTCCTGTAAAACCCAGTTTATGGACTCCAGAGAGTAAAAGCCCACAGAGATGCCATGAAAGGGACGGAAGGAAACATTCAGTTCCAGCTCTGCTGGGCTCCCTGGTGACACCTCTGGTGCCTCGGCAAAGTGCTGCTGACACCAAGATGTGCTGCTGGGGAAGAGGAGCGCTGTGCCAGCGGGCACGGCTGCCCAAGGACGCATGGCTTTGGGGCCCAAGTGCGCATGGCTTTGGGGCTCGCGGTGGGATGCTGACCGGCACAGAGACCTAGCAGACAGGTTTTTTGGGGGGTTTTCAGCCCTGGATGTAGCAGTACACAGCTGTGAGCTCTGCCCAAGCTGAAACCGAGAGGGTATTTATGGGTGCACAAGCGCTGTCAGGATCACAGACAGCCCAACTGCAAGAGAGCTCGCCTGGACAGAGACACGGAGCCATGGGAAGACACACTAGCACCAAGAAAAAAAAAGCCAAACAGGATCAATATCTCCCAATAAGGGCTTCCTTCCTACAAGCTTTAAACCCCACAGCCCTCCCTAAGGCAGCATCTCGCCACAGACACAAAGCAGCGATTTGAGGGCAGACGTAGCGTCTTTCACCACTTGACCTCCCCAGTATCTCGGCAAGGCTGCTGAGCAAGACTGCAAAGCAAAAAGATCCCTCCGGAGATGGAAAATCGGGGGCATCCAGTTTGTCTCTGTAACAGTATCGGACAGGGCTGGCGCTGGAAGTGCTGTTCCTCAGAGCTTCACCTTGCAAATAAATAGCTCTGAATTGCAGCCAGAAGCAACGGGATCTTTCAAAGACATTATCTGGAAGCAGTCAGTAGAATGCACCTAAAGTCTCATTAATCATCCCGCTGCTTACAGTACTTCTTAATGGCTTTTATGGTTTATCCTTTGAACGCCAACAAAGAGTGTGATTTCTCCTGGCTTATTCTATTAAACAGAAATCAATATCTAATACAAATGTGCCGACGGTGGGATATTTGGAAAGGCCGAGGAGGCACCTGTCAGGCCTTTTCTCCTCTCCTTTTTGACGTGGGCAGCGCGAGGCGCAGGCTCTCTAAGGGGCAGGGATCTGCTAATTGCGGGTCCTCGCTTTGCAAAGCCAGTCCTAATTGGGAGAGAGGCTGTGGGCCGCGATGCCCCTGGGTGGGGCTGGGGGTTTGCACAGAGGCTCTGAAATCACGTACGGTGACAACATCTTTTCCCCGGTGCTCAAAACCAAGGAGGCAAGTGCTACGAGTGTGCGGCAGAGAGAAAATAAAAAAGAAAGAGGGGCAGGAGCGGGGTAGGGTGGTTTTCATCTCTCCTTTCTATAAGGGCTCTTGTAAATTTGAGCGATGGTTGCAAGGCAGCTGAATCAACACTAAGCACAGGTATAAATAAGGTTCTAGGAGGACGGTCTCGGGAGCCGAAGCTTGTTATTAATTTTTGCAGCTTGAGGAGGCTTCAGGTCTTTCGCTCCCTTTGGTCCCCTGGAAATGGGACTAGAGGGTGGAAAGGAGAGGGGCAAGAGGAGATTTGCTTTGCTGAATTAGCTGGGAAATGCACGCAGCTTTAGGACAGGAACGATCCTTTACCAGAAACACTTTTCAGCCCAGCTCATGCCTAACCGGGGCCCCAACCCACCACCCCAAAGGTACTGCTGCAGGAGCCAGGAGAGAAAGAGCAGCCACACAACTGAATCAGCGTTGGGGTTTAGTCTGCATTACACAGGGCTGGCTCCTACGCTTGCAGGAAACAGGACCCAAAACAGCCACAAAGAATGGCATTAACCACCTCAGAAACCAATTCCAAGATCCTAATGGAAAATGAAATTTGTATTTGTTAAAAACCACTTAAAAGGTTTGGAGCCTTCTTTTTATACCTCGCTGAGAAACATGCTGTTAAGTAATTTGCAATTTACCAGGTTTAAACAGTTAAGAAAATCCTTCCTGAAAACACCAGAGGCAAATCACATCACTCCAGAAATGAGCTCCTTCATCCAGAGTCTTCAACGGTACCAACCAGCTCATGACGCCAGCACAGGGACGAGGCTCAGCCCACCCCACCACCACTTCAATACACGCCAAACATCCCAGAGAATATGGGAGTAACAGAGAGAGGGTGGGTGTACTTCTCTTTGGTACCACTGCCCTCTGAAGCTGACACCCAGAGCTCTCCCATCCTTGCACATCCCAACCCCGACCCATCCGCGCGCCGCCGTGACCAGGAGCAAGCGGACTCAGAGCCCAGAAGCATCTCAGAGGCACCAAAGTCCCCTCACCACACTCGCTGCCTTCTCAAGGGTCCACCGAGACCCAGCTCCGAACGCTTCCCTGCTCAAAAGGTGCCAGCAAAAGGATCCAGAGGAGATCAGAGACGGAGGGGGCGAAAGATGGGGAAACAGCCAGCCCAGGCAGCACACACTTCCATCAGCCCCCCACGTGCCAGTATTGGTGGCACCCCTCTGCAGCACCCTACGGTATTATTTAGCACGGCTGATAGCACTTGCTTCCTTCTTCCCCTTCAGAAAGTTTCTCTTCAGGGAGAGAGGGGGGAAAAAAAAAAAAAAGAGAGCCGAATAGTTACGGATGCTCGAGGCACTTAGCTACACTTAGCAACCCTGAGCCTGCCAGAAACATCCTCGCACAAGTGACGCTTCCAGAATTAACTCCCAGCTCTCGGCATGCTTGAAAAGAAAAAAAGGAGAGAAGCACGCTAAGCCCCTTAAATGGCAGCACTTCGTTCTGCTTTAGCACCGGTTCACACTCAGCTGCCGTTACCCGAAAGGAGACAGCAACCGAACGCTGAACGCAGACTGGCCGGGGCACAGCTTCCTACCTGCTGCGCATCACCTTCACAAGCTGCTGCCGAAAGCAGCCGGGAATTTTGGTGTTTGGTGAGCATCCTGGCCCGGGCTCGACGCTGTAGCTGCTGGCTGGGCTTGCGTCTAGCTCCTGATACCTAACCCAAGGGGGAAGTCACACAGCAGCGCAAAGATGCATGCAAAAGAGCATCAGCGGAAAAAACAGGGGGTGGAAGCATGCGTGGGAACGTCCCTGGCTGTGGTGCTGGTGAGTAAAGCCCTCCTGGCGTCAACTGCCCTGGCAGGAACCAGAATAAGGGGTGTTTGCACGGAGCTGCTGCTGCGCACACGGCCTGAGCCCTTGCATCCCTGAGACAGGCTGGGCAGGGAGCTGCCCCGCGCTAGCTCCCGGGAGAGGAGAGAGGAATCGCCCGCTCATCTGCCTCCAAACGAATAAAGGGAGGCGATGAAAAGAAAATGTCATTTCTCTGGCAATGCAACAAAAGGTCATTATTTTTCTTCCCTCTTTCCCAGGGAAGGGCGTCTCCGGTTTAAACAATGAAAGCTGTCGGGATTGTTCTTACGCCTATCTGGATCTTTTTATTTATTTATCTCGTCGGCTCCCGCTCTGCCAGCCTATACATCACCGCAAGCCTATCTGCCGCATCAGAGTCCTTCCAGAGACACTCCTGCTCCCGCCACCCCAACTCCGAGGCAGAGCCCGCAGCCAAAGCAAACATCTCCAACATCTCTCCTTCGAACTGAAATGTATTTTAATAATTTAAAGCTTTATGGGTCCTTTTTGTTGCGTGGTAAATTATTCACAAATTTCACAATGACAACACCACTGCCGCCCACCTGCGCGCACGCGGAGCAGGTGCACCTACACAAAGAGAGATGCTCTTTACAACTTCTGAGATGCTAAATCATGTCAAAGAGAAGGGATGAAAGACGGAGGGAAGACGCCAGCCTCAAAATCACATCCTCCGCTATTTCTCTCGAATAGATAAACGCTCCAGGAGAGTTTCACGGGGCATATGATGATAGGAGACGTTTTTGTGGTACACAGGTGTGAAAAAGGGAGACAGGAGGGAGAGTAAAACCTGATAACGCTTCACTCAGGCAGTGGCAGCAAAGGCAGGTGCTTTTTTTTCCCCAGCTGCACGGAGCCGAGAGGAGCAGAAGGGAATTGCCGAACAGCCGAACCAACTCAGATCCCAACCAGTATCTCACCCTATAATGTGAGAAAGCCTCCAGCAGCGAGTCAGCTCCGTTCTTCCACCAGACAGGTATTACACTCGCATCAGCTCATCAGCTTGGTTTTCAAAATTTGGGTGTGCGACGCCTGGCTTCTGCTGACAGCCTACGATGGGGCTGATTGTAAGCAGCCAGATTCATTCGCACCAGTCAAAGATGGTTTGGTTTTGGTTGTTGGTTTTTTTTAGAGAAACTGAAAGCAGGAGACAGTCGGCACACCCAAGAGACACGTTTGCTGCCAGAAACATGGAGGAAAAGACCATCTCCTAAAGAAGGTGCTGTCTGATAAGCTGAGGGCAAAACCTGCCCCCTTGAGCCCAGCCTAAACAAAACTGAAGCAGTGCAGCACACAGGGGAGCATAGAATCATAGAATCATTAAGGTTGGAAAAGACCTCTAAGATCATCGAGTCCAACCATCGACCCAACACCCCCATGCCCACTAAACCATGTCCCTCAGCACCGCATCTACACGTCTTTTAAATACCTCCAGGGATGGTGACTCAACCACTTCCCTGGGCAGCCTGGTCCAAGGTTTAACCACTCTTCCAGTAAAGACATTTTTCTTCACGTCCAGTTACTTGGGAGAAGAGACCGACACCCACCTCGCTACAACCTCCTTTCAGGTAGTTGTAGAGAGCAATGAGGTCTCCCCTCAGCCTCCTTTTCTCCAGGCTAAACAACCCCAGCTCCCTCAGCCGCTCCTCATAAGGCTTGTTCTCCAGACCCCTCACCAGCCTCGTTGCCCTTCTCTGGACATGCTCTAACACCTCGACGTCCTTCTTGTAGTGAGGGGCCCAAAACTGAACACAGTATTCGAGGTGCGGCCTCACCAGTGCCGAGTACAGGGGCACGATCACTTCCCTGCTCCTGCTGGCCACACTATTTCTGATACAGGCCAGGATGCCCTTGGCCTTCTTGGCCGCCTGGGCACGCTGCTGGCTCATGTTCAGCCGGCTGTCGACCAGCACCCCCAGGTCCTTTTCCGCCAGGCAGCTTCCCCGCCACTCTTCCCCAAGCCAGTAGCTTGGGGAAGATTGCTTGTAGCAATCCCGAACGACATGAGAATTAGAGGGATTATTATTATTATTAACTCCAAGATCACGAGTTACAACTTTGTGGCTCATCTGGGCACCACCTATGTATGCATACACACACACGCGTGCACGCATGGCTCCTATTTGTAGGAACCACCTCCAGCTCTCATGCCCCCTCCCAAGTCACGTGCACCCTGTTGTCACATCGCATGGTGCGCCCTTAATCTCCCCCCACCAAAGACCTGCTCAAAAGCCAGCAGCTCCCGTCGCCATTTTGAACCCCTCAAGCTCTGAGGCCGCTCCAAACAGCACATGCTGAAAAGGTGTTTCATAAACAAAATTGAAAGAATGCTAATCCACTGATAAACCCAGGCGGGTCTTTTTTCCCCTTGCTTGGTGCTAGTGAGGATTTATTGAAAGCTTGCCAAAGGAGCTATTGCACACCTTCTCTAGCATTTTATTCCGTCTGAGCTCATGCCATTTCACCTCACGGAGCCTGTCTACGGGAGGACCTCTCCAGTGACTTGCTAACAGGGAGTCTGGGGGCTTATTTTGCTGGTCGCATCCCACTGGGAGAGCCTTCGGATGCCCTGGGAAGGGGAACGGCGATGACAGTGCAATGCCAGGGCCCCGTGGGGCTTTTCAGACATCCCTGGGGGGACAGTGCTGCTGCTCAGCATTGCCCCACTCCCCACGCTGACTGGGAACTATTCTCCAGCTTTGCCATGAGGGCAGCAGGGGAGAGACGATGTTCATGGATGAGGTGACAGCAAGCGGGATTTATCACCCGACACATTGGGAAGAAAAGCCAGTCCAAACTCAGCTGAGCACAGAGGTTTTGCCTCCGCCTGGGCTTGCAAGAGACATGACCTTTCTGAAAACTCTGGTTATTTATTTTGATAATCCTTTTGTTGGGATAAACGCTTTGCTCCCGCCACAGCCCCAAGGTCATCGGAGTTAATGAGGAGAGGAGAAAGGCCAAGTGAATGGGATTTGTCCTTTGCAACCGAATGCATTAGTAGAGGAGAGGTGAAATGAGGGGGCTGGACTCTTTCTCCTCTGCTTTTTATTTGAAAAAAAGCCAAACACAGCAATACACAGCTGCAAAACAGGTGTCTCTTTCTATCTCCTCCTTACACTTTTCTCTTATTCCCATTACTCTCCTCATTGCTCTCATTCACTCTTCCCTAGCTAACATCATCACCTCCGTACTCCAACCCGTTATTCCCAACCCACACCCTGATGGGAAGAGGAGAGGAGGTTCGTGTCCGCGCACTGGATCCTCATGTGAAAACCCCCCAAGGTAGCAACCATCCTGCCTCATCCAAGGACCCCACACCCCTTTGCAGACCCTAACACCGAGGCTCACAACTGCCTTTTAGGCAGAGCAAAGGGGTGGAGGGGAAACCGCTTACACCTCCCTGCTCAGATGCAGCCATTTTGGTGCAGAGATCTGCAAGAAGAATATTAAGCTTGGTCTGAATGCAGCAGCCTCACTCAAGATTTATGAAGGATGAAGGAAGGAAGATTCTGAGGCAAAGCATCATCTCAAAAATAACTGCCGAGTCCTAGCGGGTATAAAAGATCTGTCCATAAACCAGGTTGTCATCACCAGTCAATAAAAATGCAAGCAACGGGAGGAGGAGGCGGTAGCCGGTGTCCCTTGCCCCGCACGTCGCACCCGAGTGATCGTCCGCACACACGGGTGTGCAAAGGCGAGCGCATTTTCAGCCTTGCTCTGAATACGCGTCCCCTGCCCCAACGTCTCACGGTGAGTACAGTTATGCCCATTTCAATGCGTGGAGCAGTGGTCTAAGAGCTACATACCACTGATGCCCAGGCAGGACCAGGGCGTTTAGGGGAGAAGGATGGAGTCACACCCACAAAAACGAGCTGGGGTGTGGGGTCAGCACCAAACCGGCGTGCTGGTATCTACCAGATGTCCAGGAGGACCTTGTTTTTCTCTGCCATCTAACGCTAATGCATCAGCCACCTTCTGAGACATGGAGGAGAGGAGGATCCGGTGCTGCATTGGGTGAGCCACCCACCTGACCCCCTGGGACCCTCCCAGCCACAGGCAGCAGACAGGCAGAGCTGCCCAAGGCATGGGAAGAGCATCTCTGATGAGGTGCACCAAGCTGAAGGCAGTTGGGAAGCAGATCAGTACGTTGCTGTAATAAAGTCTGCCTTTAAAGGAGGTTGGTGGCTTTTCTTTCTTTTCTGCTTTTTTTTTTTTTTTAAGGCTGCCTGATACAAAGAAAAATACCCCAGTTGGTAAAAGATGAAGGAAACTTCTCTCATCACCTTTCCTATCACAGGCAGCCCAGACACTCCTAGCAACTTCTACCTGCCAGCCCTGGGAAACCTGCACATTTGATTTCCCCGTATTGTATGTTCAAAGAGGGGGCATCCCTGGGAGAGCGAGGAGGCGACACCAGTTCAGCCGCCAAGGGCTGACAGCAGCAGAAAGGGAAGCGCCAAAGCTGGAAAAGATCTGTCAGAGTTATCCAGGCTCTCATCCAGATGGGGCAGGCTGTTTCTTTGTTGTATTCTCCAGCGCTCTATCAAGTCAAGTTTTACATAGCTCAGATGATGGACTGTGTAGGCTTCAAGATCTCTCCAACAGGAGGATTTCTTCCCCTGCAAAATCATTTATTCCCTAATGGTACATCTCATCTCAGCTTTTGCCTGCTTCAGCCTCTCCTCACCTTCCAACCCGATGGACAAATGGACCTGTCTTCCTGTAGCACCCCTCCGCAAACCACCCCCATCAAGGCGTGAGGACCACCCCCGGCACTAGCAAGCCAGCTTGAGCCAGGAGACCCAGGGAGGCAGGAGCAGCAGCGACGTGGGGAGATGAAACCCTTTCTTCCCAAAACCCAGCCGTAAGGTAAACTATTTGGGTACCTTCTCCGCTATAACCTGCCAACAAAGGGGAACATGCCGAGATACCAGTCAGGGTGATTTAGAGCCATCAAGAAACGCGCCTGACCAAGCACACTGGCCGCTCGCTTGCTTACTTGTTCTCTTTATTTTTGTTCCTTAACCTTCTGCCTGAAAAAAGCCTTGCCATCCCTTCTCATTACTAATCATTCATATCAACCTCCCAGGAAACACTCTGGGGCCACTTGACTATTAACAGGGCACTAAATGCAAGGCGGAGGACGATGTATTAATATCTAATATGAGTGATAGATGATGTGA
>NW_008824412.1:359110-370013 GCF_000699105.1 Pygoscelis adeliae | reverse complement strand
AGATTTATTTTGATCAAATTGTCTAATTGAATACAGTTCTTGTTTCCCTTCACTTTGTGACCTTTCACGCCTGTGAAATAAATGAAATTTGGAGAATTATTCCTCAGCAGCAAACTCAGCTCCGCCAGGGGTGGGGTGGCTGCTTTGTCTCTCCAACCTGCTAACAAAACACTACCAAAAGAGGCACCCAGTCCCGGGGGCCGTGCCAGTATTTCTTTTCCACTTCCACGTTAGAAACCGTTAAATAAAGTAAAAAAATATGGGGGGTTTGCAAGAAGCACAACCAAATGTACTGGCTGTTGGGCAGATTTTACCTTCTGCCTATTCAGGTCCTCAGTGTTTGCTGCACTGAGGCTTATTCCAGTTTAATGGCAGAAGTTTTGCTCCTAGTTCTGTGATGCCACTGGAATAAGATGTACCATCTCCTTCCCTTCATCCAGCAGAGACATGGGCTCCAACCACCACTGGCCCTTCGTTCAGCTTCACCTCTTCCCCAGGCCCTCCCAAGCGCGTCCCAGGCTCCTGCCCAGGATGCTCTGGTGCGCCAGACACGAGGCGACGCTTCCCATAAATTTCACAAGAACGAGTCTCAAAGATTAAAAATAACTAAGCCGTGTCCCTTGCAGACAAACGCGCTGTCTGCGCACCAAGAGAGGTCCTGGTGAGAAGAGTTGCAGCTGAATCTTTTATAATAATATCAATCAATATTAAAAATGTATGGCCTGCTCAATTTTTAAAGCACCTTAAATTAATCTTTAAACACAACTACTTTGCTTAAACCAAAGGCTTTTGGTAGCCTGAGAATGGTATTTCCATCTGTTCCCCCGGGTTCGTGCCAGGTATCTAGAAGAGGTCTAATAAGTAATTAAATAATATACATCCAGCACAATTCCCTAGAACCACAAAAGGGGGAAAAAAGCAGAATTTACTACTAAATTCGTTATTGACTTAGCAGCAAAAACGTCTTTATCTGTGCGGTATGATAGGCCCTATCAGCAATATTAAACTAGCTAAATCTACTGGGTTTAGGCTGGATAACGAATACGGCTGCTACCCCTGGAGATTAGGGCAGTACAGAAGAGGGATGGGGGGAAAGGGAAGCTACGGGGCCGTAGCGAAGTTGGACTGAACCCATCTGATCCCCTCCACCACCTGCCCATGCCTAAACCAACACGGCAAAATTTGGGCGATACCCCCGTGCTCCACGGGCTGCCCCACGGACGGCAGCATCACGAGAGCTTCCCGGGCGTGGGGAACGCCACTCAGCCAGGCAGTGAGCTTCCCGGTGACAGCGTCTCTAATATGTTCAGGGGAATGTGGCATTTCTGACAGCAAGACTTCTGCCTCACTTGCCGTTTAATGTTAAGAGGCTTGTACAGTCAGCAGCGTTTAAAGAGTAATGACTGTTTTCATGGTAAATGCTCTGTTAAATAACCCAGGATTATTGTGTTGTGTTATTGCATATATAAAATGGCATTTCAAAAAAATAATAATTGTTTTAGAGCTAATTGATGTTTTTAACCGGCTCCGTGCATGGAATTTTTATTTGGTGGAGGGACGGGCTGCCGTCAGGAAGACAGCAATAAAGGCAGGAAGGCTTCGACCTGGAAAATTCACTTGTGGGGTCTGCCTGGTTTTCGTCTGGTTCAGGTGCTACTTCTGGCCGAGCAACGGAGAAAGTTCAAGCCGTCTGGTCCAAAATGCAAAAGGGAGGGAGCCAGGCCAGGGCAAAATCCCATTGCAGCCGCTGGCAGGCAACTGTGCACCCCAAACTTGAGTGTCCACCCACCGCTGCCCAGCACAGGAGCATCCCTCGGCCACGCACGGTCAACGAGACACCAGAGAGTCATCGTGCCAGCAGCACTCCCACCTCCGCCCTTGGCACCTGCTCTGCGAATTTCCTCCTCTCAACCCCCCAGCTTTGGTCAGTTATCCGCGCGGTGGCACTTCAGAGCCACCGAAAACTCCCTGGGGGATGACACGTCCCCCTCCCCTGTCCCCAAGTGTTATTTCTGCAGACAGCAAAGGAGAACCGCCCTAGCACTAGCAGCAGAGGGCTGATGAATCACCGGTGAGCAATCCTGCTGCGGGAGTTTAACCATGATTCTCCCAGAAGGGATTTGGATGGTTCAGCTCCCCCCCCTCACCCACCTCCCACAAGGTCACCCTCCTCGCCACATTCCCAGGGACGCAGCCTCGAGGCCAGATGCAGCCACTGCCATCACCTCTGGGAACCTCCTGCTCATCACACGGTTATTTTGGCGTCTACCAGCATCCCACCACGGCGCTCCCCTGCACAAAAATTTAGCGACTGCAAGGCTGCCGAGAGTCCAAACTCCCTGTTTATGCCCCTTGCAGTCTGCAGGCATTTCAGTCTGCAATCAAAGAGCGGAGAAGTACTCTTGGCTTTCAAACCTGGAGCCTTTGAGCTCCTCTGACAGCAGCAGCCTCGCTGACCCTTGTCTGGAGGCTTGCGGGGCACTCAAGCAGTCAGAAGCACTGGCAGAGTCCTGAAGCTTTACAGAGGCAGTGACTTTTGGGATGTGAAGTTAATCACAGAAGCGAGCGTCTCAGAGTTGCCAGAAGAGAGAGCAGGGCCATCAGAGACGGCAGTTAAAAGTCTCAACCATCTCCTAAGATCTCCATGTCCAGACACAAGCCCAGTGCCAGAGTGCTCAGATCACAGGGCGAGAGCAGGGGGCTGTTACGCAGCTCCCAGAGGGGACCCGCTGGGTCACTGGGTCTCATCCCTCGAGTCAGGCAGCCCATTAATCCAAAAGGGTCCGCAGCATCTCTCCTCCACGTACCAGCGCACCACAAACTGCCTCACAACAGCATATAACAAACTGGAGACCTGTAGTGCAGAGGCCAAAAGCCACCAGCTCTAAATCATCACAAGAAAGGAGAGGAGATGAAAGCTATTGCTGTGGCCCGGACCCTCGCAGAAGCAGGGAATGGGTAAAAGGAAAACGTTTAAATGAAGCGTGCGATGAGGTTTGCAGATGGGCTGGGAGGAAAGCTCCCCACTCCTCCAGCACAGGAAGGACGGCACGAAAATAATTGGACTGCGAAATCTAAGGGAAGACTGCCACACCAGGAGAGTTCAAGACCACAAGCCTGCTGGTTTGAAGTTGCTCCTCACCCTTAAAAGTCACTGCCATGCCTGTCTTTGCCAAGACAACTGTCTCATGTTGTCACTCGGGATGGACTCTGCGGTCTGTCCCAGACCCGGCAGCTGCAGGGCTGGCCAAACTCACCCATTGCTGCCCTGCAATAAGAGTTGCCACCTTCAGCCTTTCTCAGCCCCCAAAGACAAGTTTGGCCTGATAGAAGGGGACCGCACCCCGCTTGAGGATTCACGGAGAGGCGACAAGAGTAGTCTCCTTTCTTAGCATCACCCCATGCGCCGTACACATCCCGTGATGCTACAGCAGCTGCACAGCCCACGAGAAGATGGCTAAATCCAGCTCTGTGCGCTCTAACAGTATGAGCAATATCGCTGGCTGCACACACAGACTCTATAAAACAAGATACAGAAGTGAGATCCTGAGGTCAAAACCTTCTCACCTTCATTTTCTCCCAACCCCATCCTCTGGAGAAGCCAGAGCAACCTGTCCCCAAGCTCCTCTCAAGGTCAGGGCAACTCTCCAGTTCACTCTCTTCCTCTTCAGAGGGAGCCTCTTCCAGGTCCTGAGGCTCTGTCTCAACCCTCTCCCTTCCTTGGAGGCATCTGGACGCCGGGAGGACACCGCCCTAATGGGTTACATCTCATTACTGCAACCGCAATGTCAAACCCCATCTCTCTATCCCTTCAGCATCTGTCTCCACAGTATCTAAGTGCCTCAGATGACTAGGAAAGTCCCTTTGTGTGTTTCCCCAACCCTTGGCTGTACAAGTACCATTTAATCAAGCTCAGTAATGAAGCCAGAAACGAGCCAGAACAGGCTGTGCAGCCGCAGGCAGGATCAGCGCAGCCTTTGATCGAGAGGTGGGGGCCGATCCCGCTACCTGCAGGTGACAAAGGGGACAGGAGCAGCAACGGGGCCGGGCACCTCTGCGATGCTCCGAAAGGTCCAAGCAGCCTCAAAGCTCCAAATAGCCCACGGGCGCTTCAGCTATAACGTAAGTATATGTGGTAAATCCCAAAGCTGTCCCCTACACATTAAGGCCATGGGGTATGTATTACTCCAAGGTTCCCAGGCTCTAGTTTGACCCTCAGTAAAAGCAGCACGCTCCACCTCAGGGCCCCTAAAACACATTTAGGGCACAAAGTCTGCACTTTTGAGCGCACCCTGGCCTGGCAGCTCAAGCCCAAACGCTGCTGCCAGCTCCCAAGCTCACTTCTGAACGCGAACGCCTGCTCTCCGGGGCTTGGGTTTCTCCCTCTCTTCAGGACCTTCCTTGCATGGATGCTGTTACCATGTGCTTTAATTAGCACCTTTCCCTCCAGCCTGGCCAGCTTCTCTTGCTTACAGCATTTTTAAGATGACTACCACGTTTTGTATATCAGGAGACACATCTCCCTCACACGCCATCCCTGCCAGGGGTCCTGCCCCCTCCCCGGGCATCCCTTGGATGCTTCAAGGGGAGTCACACACCCACCAGCACAGCCCGACGGAAGGTGTTTGGGACACACAGCTTTCCTAAAATCAACTCTTCTGGCCAGAGCTCTCTCCACGTCTGGTGTCGTACTGCCAGCTCCCACCCGCAGCATTAAACCAGCCGCGGCTTTTCCCTCTCCCCCTCAAATCTGCAAGTCCTGGAAATGTGATATATGAAGATCTCACCCTGTGAAGAGCTAACGTGCATGCGTATAGCTGTAGGAGCACCATTAAAAGTTTGCAACCACGATCCGAGATCATCTTAGAAAACACCACAAAGCAAAGAAAAGGCCCCTCAAATCCAAAACTTAAGTAAACTAATCAAAAGAGATGACCTTTGTTCACCACCTCATGGTCTGGGGTTTGACCCTCTTTCGAGTTGTTAACGATTACTATTACTAGTAGGGAATTACTAGTTCCCACTAGTCAAGAGGAAGGAGAAACATGGTTGCAGCCAAGCTGCTGCTTGCAGCCTGTGCTGCACCGGTGCAAATGACTGCAAACGACCTTTATTTCTTGGAAAAGCATGCTCAGGAGCCTACTGCAGAGACCCAAGACATAAAAATCACTGTAAGCTATTCTGGGCAGGGACTATATCTTTGCTACATGCTTGCACAGTGCCTGTCCCAGCCTCTGGGCCCTACTACAGTATAAATAATGATAATCCCTCACTCAGCAATACAATGAAACACTTGCTTGGTACTAAAAATTATTTAAAATTCATACCTACATTGGGAAATTATTCAGTAAACTCTAATTACTTATCAAAAGCAACGACGATATTTTTAAGGAGAGGGAGTGCCCATAAATACAGAGCCATAAATAAACTGCTACTCAGTAGCACGAATTAATTTGTATTTAATTGCCAGAAATTGCTATCAATTACTAAACATTCCTTGCAGAATAGGCAAATTCTTTTAAGAACAATTTCAATTGCTAATTGGAAGTCTTTTTTTTTTTTAGCTCCTGGCGAGTGCAGGAGACATCCATCCCAGCTGGCAGGGCTCTGCACTTTGCAGGACCTGGGCTTCTGGGGGGCAGAGAAAGACCCATAAGGAACCAAGGAGCTGCTCAGGCTTCAAGAGGTTTCACCACCTTCGGTAAAACCCTGAAGGCAGCAGGAAAACTGGCGGCGAGAAACCTCCCCTGACATAGCAAGGATGGCGATTCCTTGCAAGGGATTGAAAGGAGGGAGCTGGAAGTTACACATCCATCGTGCACCTAGGGAGAGAAACACCTCCCAGGGACCACCCATCTCCCCTGTACGCTGGACAAAACTGCTCAGCTACAGCAGAGCCATGCCAGACCCTGCAGGGAGCCTCCCCGCGCTGTATCGCTCCTCTCCGGAGCACTGACCCTGCCCTCCGTCAGAGGCAGGGGAGGCTGCAGCGATGCTCCTGCATGTGCCACGCGGCGGGAGGCGAGCTGTGCAGCACGCCTGGCTGCCGCTTCCCCGCGCCTCCATGCCGAACAGCCCCGGTATCACTTCTGACTCATTTTCTGGTGTTTTCTGCTTTGCTGTTGGCATAACATCCTATCAGCACAGTTAATTACATCCACGCTGCGTGTGAAGGACAGGCTGATTCTTGCAAAGAGCCGGAGGCCATGCAATCCATCCCGCTGCTCTCGCCAAACAGCTTCCACGTTTGCTGACAAACTGCAGCAAGGTGCCTTCCCCGCGTGAGATGGCAGCACCCCGCCGCCCCGAGGGAGCTCCTCCATGCACCGCCGGACTTCAGGGATGCTCTCATCCCCACATCCCTCCGATCTTCACATCCCTGATGCGAGGTCAGACTGAGGGATGCAAACATCTCCCCGATCCTCCTTGCCCAAACAGAGACTCCCTAAAAAGTTAGCTGGTAGCACAAAATGCAGAAGAAATGTTTGCCCATGATGGCTGAGCAGAGCTCTGCTTGCACAGAAAGCACCAGCCGCAGAAAGCGCCCTGCTCCCCTCTCAAAGCCCATCCTCCTAGGTGGAGGCACAAGTATATCCGTGGGTGAGAGGGGATCGGAAGCAGGGGAGGGTGCTGGGAAGAGCTGCTTGTGTCTACAGCTTGAGTAAAGAGAGACCCGGGGTCTCCAGGACTGTCAATCCAACATCGAGGCATCACTCCATCACCGGTCCCCCCAGGACCAGGCTGACTGTCACAGGGAGGCATGTACCAGCCATGACAAGCAAAGCAAACGACACACACATCTCCTGCTTACAATAACAGCCCTTCCGTGTCTAATCCATCATATTTGATGCAGATCTTTTACCCTGAAGTGTTGTCAATGAGGATTTAATTTAGTGCTAATTAGACAAATATTGCATGTTAAACACCCATTGATTATTAAAAGACAGTAAGCGCGGTTTAGCTCTGCGCTGTGCACAGACACGCTGTATTATATCTGGGATGAGGCTGGTAAATGTCTTGCTGTTTCTAATCATCAGCTAGTAATTAACGTCCAATAACTTGTAACTTGGTTTATCATTATAGATTTAGGAAGGCAGTAATAGTACTGTATGCTAATTAAATATCAATTGATTATTTAAGGCATATAAAGATTTAGCAGCTAGGTAATAGATATACCCAGTTGTTAAACTTTAATAACCATCACATAGCATTCTCTTGTACTACGAAGTTAGCGTTTAATGAAAGAGAGTGTTGCTCCTGAAGGTAACTTTTGGATGGGATTTTCAAAAGTGCTCGGCAGCGCGCAAGCCCCCACCCAAGGATCAGAGTCCTCCGACTGTTCCGGTGAACAGGAACAAAAGCCAGGAAATTTGGAGCCTCTGCTTTCTAATTGAGGCGACGAAAGCCCCAAGGTAAGCGAGATGCCCGAGGCGCTCCTAATCTTCCCATCTGACATTTTGCATCTCAGCTTCTCTCTCAACTCCACGCAAACCCCCAAGAAATGGAGACAAATTGCCAACTCCCTGCCAGAAAAAAGCTCTCAAACCCAAGCCCGGCACCTGCTGGCATCCCACCAGCCCGCAGGGCAGCCTCATCCGAAAACTTGATCAGAAAAGACACGCGCAAGAAGCTGAAGTCTGGAGCGATCTCCCTCTAAATAATAACTGGAAAGGAATCAACAGACGTCAAGCGGCATTGCAGAAGCCCTCTGAGCCCTGCCACCCCCTCGCCCACGGTGCTCGCTCCCCATAGCTGCCTCTCCTCCCCAGGATGTCCCCACGCTCCTCGGATGGGGTCTGACCCCGTGCCCAGCGCCAGTGATTTGGGAGGGTTGCGAGGAGCGGGCTCCTTCCCGCGTGGGAGGAGAAGAAAGATGAGAGACAGAAGCCCCGCGTCTGAAAGGGAAAAGATAAATGGCTTCTGAAGGGAAATAACCTGCTGGACTCAGTGGGTTTGGCAGCACCCTGCTAAGTGCAACATCAGTCTTGAAAACCAGCTGCAAGCTCAGCAATCGCAGGACAAAGCACGGGTTTCGGAGAGCGAGGCCGAGCAGATGTCAGAGCTTCTTCCCGGAGGGAGCCCACGGCCAGGACCATGCGGCCTCAGCCACCCTCGACGGCTCCCGGCTTGGGGCGGTGGGCTAGGAGAGGGATGGCGAAGGGATTCAGCTGGGAGCCAGCATCGCGGACCCGGCCTCGGGGCATCACCAAGAGGGATGCGGCTGCAGCGTAATCCCCGCTCCGGGTCCAAACGAAAGCGGCCAGCTGGAAACCTGGAGAAGGTGAAAACGCACCACGCACCCTCACAGCTCACGCACGGCGCGGGATGCGGCCAACGGGGAGAGCCAGCACCTTTTAGTAAAGGGAGCTGCTTCCCGCAGACGGGCTGGCCCCATCACTGATTTACCAGGCAATAAAAGCAAAATCAAGGAAAATGCTCCAAGTGCACCTCTGAGAGTCTGCAGCCTCAGTTATAGAGTCTGGGCAGGCCCCAGCTGCCCCTTAAAACCTTCTCTTGTGCATGACGGGTCCGCACGGTGACCAGGGAAGGGGTCGGTGCGCTCTGCCGGGGGGCTGGCTGGCTCTGCAGCGGGTGCCAGAGCATGACATCCTCCGCAAGAAGGGGAGGAGGAGTACCGCTGCTCGGGACCACCGTACAAAAAGGCGGCAGAAGGCAGCAGGATGAGGCCGGCAGCCATCCTGCAGCGGGCTGGCAATCCCTATTGCCTGGAAGGAAAACCAACCCAAGCTTACAGACCAGCGAATATGCTCCATTCCGGACCTTCTCGCATGGGGCACCATCAGATGGAGTATATAACGAGATGCACATTGCTACTTCAGAAGCATTCAAAGTCTTTGATGGCATCCCAAAACACCAGCCCAGCAGCACAACTTTGATAGAGACACACTCCCTTTTCCACGGCAGACACCATATTTGCCCTTCCCCAGTGGTGTGGAGCATCCCCTGCCCTCTCAGATGAGCAGCGGCGGTCCTGACACCGCTCCAGCCAGTTCCCTGCAGAGCCAAGTGGGAAAAGCATCGGCCCAGGCAACTTACACGGGAACCCCAGCAAGAGAGTAGAGCAGACCAGAGGAGGAGCAGAGAGAAAGAGAAACCCCTCTTAAATAGTTTTGCAGCAGAGTTTACCTGTGCTGCAGCAGGCAACAAAGAGAAACGTCAAGAGCAATGAGACAAGGCAGGGGAGGCATCGCAGCAGATAAAGGATTCTTCAGGTATGAGACAAAACCAGCTTTGGAAACCTCGTGGAAGTGAGTTTAAAGTCTCCAGAGGATATCAATTGAGAGTCTGTCACTTGGTGTCAGGATAACTTTCTGGACAGCTCTCGGAGCTTGTTAAGCTCTCGCTTGGGCTGCATTTGAGCTCTGGTGGCAGTGCTGTCTGCTAGCACGAGCACTGAAATGAGAGATGAAAAAGACCCGCCGAGTCCACGCAGCTTCTCCGTTATCCCTCCAACGTCCCCCACCACGACCTGCAACACCCCCAGCAGCGATGGGCTCGGGGAACTCACATGGTGTTGCTCAAAGACATGCTCCCTTGGGGAGGGGGAAGTCTCTAAGCAGGGGCGACATACCCAAACTGGGCTCCGCCTGCCCCAAAACAGAGGCTGTGGCGTCCGGGAGGAGTTTGCGGGCGCAGGATGGGAAATGCGGGATGAGATGCAATGGCCTGGTGTAATGCAGGCGGTCAAACCAGGCGGTCGTAATGGTGTCTCGGCATCGCGATCTATGGCTCTGGGAAGACACTAGCCGCTTCCCCCACAGCAATCATTTCATCAAAAGCCCTGCAAGACTCCCGCTGTTCCCGCTAGCCCTGGATCCCTAACTTTAATTAAGTCCAAACAGCTTTCTCGCAAGAACAAGGGAGGAGAGGGTGACTCAGACAGCGATGGGACCAGCCGGTGTAATTATGATACAGTTAAGAATATTAATTAAAAACAGTCCTCCCCCCTGTTAAAAAAAAAAAAAAAAGCCAAACTAATCAATTCCACTTAAAGGAATATATGGGGATAAGGAGAAAGAGCAGGGAGGGTGACAGAGAGAGAGGTGGGATGCAACGTGAATGCTAACAGCTTCCCACCATAGCTGCTGCTGCAGTGAGCCCCAGGCCTGGCTGCTTCCAACAGTTACTTCGAGTGTCCTTGGAAATGGGCTCAATCTTTTCCTCTACCTGCTGCTGCATCAGAGAAACCCCTGTGATTGCACAAAGGACTTTAAATCTTGGCTTTAACTGCCTTGATTGAATTAAATGCAACAACACAGCAAAGCAGCCTCTTCATTTAAGGTATAAGCATGGAGGCTTTCTCCTCTGCTAACGGCGCTCTCCCTCTTTCTGAAATGATGAGTTGCTCATGGGTTACGCTCTTTAAGAAAGAAAAAAAAAAAGTCATCTGATAAAGTGGGTTATAAAACCGGTGGTGGTAATAAACGGAGAGCAAGGAGCCTGATACAAAGCCAGCAGAGAAGGCAGAAACCGCTGTAGGGATGCAATATCTGAACCGTGATTAATACATGACCGCGGGTGACGGTGGAGAGAGCAGCGCAGGATGCCACTCGCTGCCCTGAACCCGCGACGCAGGGGACACAGAGAGCAGCGCTGTGCCCAAGAGGGGACCTCACCCGGGCGGCAGAGGGGAGGGTATCGATGAAGGATGATGAGCGGCTGGCTCCAAAGTGTCAAAGCCGAGGGAGGAGAGGTGCCCGGCAGCACGACACCCTCTCGACTGCGTTCACCACGTGGACAGACCGTGGGCTGCGACCGAGGAGCAGAAGGGGACGAAGCCAAGCACCAATGCGGTGCGATGGGTACAGCCTTGCAGTGACTGCTTATCCTCCGACAAGACTACTGTTCCCTGACCGAGAGCTGCAGGGAAAAGGCATCTCGT
>NW_008824412.1:351471-359078 GCF_000699105.1 Pygoscelis adeliae | reverse complement strand
TCAGCATGCAGAGACGCTGCAGAAAAGGGCTCAGAGTAGAGGAAAAAATTATGAGAGATGTCGTTCTCTGCCAGAGCACAATTCTGGTACTCCCAACTCCTACCCACAGCCATAACTGCCCAAAAAACTCTGGGCCATGTCACTCCAAGCCAGATCTGCAAGGACCAACACAACCACAGACTCATCACGGAGGGTGAAGAGCTTAGCTCTCATCTCTCCTTCCAAAAAAACCCCACGCTCATCCTCCTTTCTTGGGACTTGCTTACCTCTCTGCAAAATGGGGATAACAGCAGCACGCTCCCATGGCTCTTACAAGCCACAACGCAAAGCGGGATGTGTTACGAGAAGGTGCCCCGGGAGCATAAACCATTTCTTTTTGTCAGCCTCCATTATTATCACATTAATGTCATCCCTGCTCGCAGGATGAATGCGCAGGTGCCCAGGAAGCACTCCTGGCTCTTTCCTGCCCCTCCGCGGGAGCAGGGCGGCCTGCTGGCAAATGCCCACGAGAATTACGGCCGGGTTCCCGGGCGCAGACATGGCTATCGGTTCCTTTTTATGAGCCTTCATTGTTATTACCACCTATTTCTTTTTACATTCCTGCCAAAATACCAAACATTAATCTCCCTCGCTCCCTGCAGGCAAAACATGGGTAATTGGATTTATATGGGTTAGAAATTTGTTAGATTTTTTTTATATATACACACACACACGCACACACACAGAGAAAATATAAACAAATAGGAGGTGGGGGGGATGCACTTTCCCCAGGTCTTGGGTACCAGCAAGCTGGCTCAGGCCAAAGCCCCTCGCATCTCAGCTCCCTGCAGCCGGCCCATCCCCATGGTCCAGCCGGCCGTGCTGACTGCTGGGCTCTGATTTAGGAACTCATCCCACAGCGCTGAACTTCACGCGACGGGAGTCAGTAGTTGTGGCTTTTTCTTTGGTTCATCCTTTTAACTGCTCTGTTTTTCCCTTTACTCATTCTCTTCTTGCACCTGCTTTTTTTTTTTTCCCCCCCCAACTTTTCTGTCTCTTCCTCCACTTTCTCACTCCTGGCCTCCCATTCCTCTTCTCTCCAGCTCCAGCCAGGAGGTGACACCGCACACAAGTCTCGGTACACCAAGAGAAGAAAAAGCAAGATGCTCTGTGCGACAGCTCCTTGGGTTTCCCCATCTGAACCCCACCTGCACTTGAGATGGCACGAAGCACCTTGTCAGGGTCAGCACAATTTACTGATCTGATCCTACTCCACAACAGTCGTTGCTCTCATTATCCTCCCCCTCCATGGAGAAGCAGACTTTGAGACCCATTTGTAGCCCGAGGAATGAGACCGTCAAGTGAGTATGGTCACGGAAACAACTCATTTTAAGGAAAACTGGGAAATACTTATAGGAAAACAGAATTACAATGTGTGAGTATTTTGCACTGAAGATCCAGCCTTGAAGGGTTCTGTCAGGGAAGACAAGACCTACGCATCAAATCAAACCTGCAGTAAACAACCCATTACAGGCTAAGAATTGTTGGCAGCGGCTGGGGGGAATGATTTTTCTCATTAAAAAAAAGGAGAAACCAGAACATCCTAACCCTCAAAGGCTGCTCGCAAGGACGGAAGGGGAAGTGATAGTCACCGAATCAGATATTCCTTATGAACTGTCTGCTCGGCTGCAGTATCTAAAGATTATCACTTAAAACAATATGTCCAGCTGTTGTAAAAAGCATCCGCGGTTTAGGGCCGAGAAACTCAAGGAGGAGGCAAACTGTGAGAGCAGTCAAGGGAACAGAGAAACTCGTCGGAAACCGGGGACGTGAAAGACAGCCACTGTGCCCCGGTTTCATTTTGCAGCGTTAACATCTAATCCTTTTCTAGAAACAAAGACGCGAGCTCCTGGAGCAGTGTGCGTGATCCAGGGGAAGGACAGCTATTATCGCTTGCAATCCCAGGGAGTTTATTATGCTTGCAAAAAGATCTCGTGTACCCTATAGCGAAAGGATTACTAACAGTTCAGTCTCATCCCCTGGAGCTGAATATCACCGCTTGTAACTATCTGGCTCGTGGAGCTCAAAAACTTGGCGTGGGGGTTGGCTTTTTGCTAGGCAGAGGGACCTTCCCAGGGCTTGCATCCTGGCCCTTGGGAGAGGTGACGGCGAGTGACTCCTCCTCCCGCTGCAGAGCCAGACCAGCTCGCTGCGCTCTCAAAAACAGGCTTTTCTGAAGCAAAACCCCAGTGC
The DNA here is from genome assembly GCF_000699105.1 of Pygoscelis adeliae. Classification (NCBI taxonomy): domain Eukaryota; kingdom Metazoa; phylum Chordata; class Aves; order Sphenisciformes; family Spheniscidae; genus Pygoscelis; species Pygoscelis adeliae. Next base: position 356,846 of record NW_008824412.1, on the reverse strand, counting down.
TCTGGTTATGATCTCCGTGTCAGCGGGACTCTAGCTCTCTGCCGCTCAAGTCCAGTCCTACACTCACGGCAAAGCCTCTCTTGCCTTACCGGCACTGGCTCGGTGGGAGAGGCGTTGGCACAAGCAGCAGCGAAAGCCTCACCGGCTGAAGGTGAACTCCCCAAAGCCAGTCCCAAATCTCCCCCTTGCACAGCAGGACAGCGCTCCTGAGCAGGGGACAACCAACCTCCCCCCGTGCAACCCAACCAGGCACCCCACGCAAACCAGCAAGCCCCTACCCTGACCCGAGATGGAACCTGAGGGTCATCCCGCAGCAAGGACACCAGGACTTGAAACTCCCTCCAGCATCGCCTCCCCTGATGCCAGCAAGGGCAACGGTGTGGCGGGGGGCTGCAAGGCTGCTCCAGCCCCACCAAGGTGGGAAGGGGGCACGACCGAGGAGGTTGGGCACCGGCTGCGCGGTCTCAGCATCTGCATTTTGGCAGCGGCATTTCCCTTCGTGTAACGGGCTGGGGTGGAGGGAGCCCTCCTGCAACCCCCCGACCTTTCGCCAACCACCCTTCCAACGGCCGCAGTATTACAGTGAAATTAGCGGGCACTATAATTATAACTATCAGGAGCAGATAAGACAAGTTAAATACCAGCTACCTAGGGAGAAATTATTATGCCAGCCAGGAGGATCCAAATGCCAGAATCCGTGGCTGTAATTTCACTGAGTTGCCAATTACAGCTCTGCCACGCAGCGAGCTCTACCTTGGAAACGGCAGGTATATATTTAGCTGCTTCAGAAAACTTTTTGGGTAGGAGGGGGAGGGAGGGGGCAGCGACGGAGCAAGTCCTCACTAATCTGCTCTTCGCTAATCCCCACGCTTTTAGCATTTGCACACAAAAAGCGACAACTCTCTTCCCACTTCTCAGCAAGGATGTAACAGCAGAGATGAGGCTGCATTAACACTTCTTTTCTCTGCCGGCTACCGCCGTTGCACATTGCATGGCGGCGGGTGAGTGTCACAACCCCCAGTAACAGGTAGGGAAACTGAGGGCCGGCGGTTTGACCGAGAAAGAGGCAAAAAAATCCGACTTCCCGACTTCCCAGACCTATGCCCAGAGACTGTGGTCCTGCCGCCTGCTCCTGCGGGTTGTATTTTACTTGTGTTTTCCCATCGTGTGCTGGGAAATAGGCTGTGGTAGATTATTATACCAAAAAAAAAAAAAAAAGCAGCATTGTCAGAAATAATTAAAACTATAATTACAAAAATAAATGGAAGAATGGCATCTCACGATGTTTTATTCTGGCTTTTTAATTGGAATTGTTCTCATACTCGCTAATTGACAAAATACAGCCGGTCGCAGAGTCTTGGATGTGAATGAGCAAAGCTACCCTGGTCTTTTGGTCTCCCGTCATGGACAAGCAATGAGGGAGGCCACGGACACACCAGAAGCGAACAGAAGGGTGGAGGGGGATGTTACTTGAAAAATCTGCCTTTAAATACAGGGAAAAAGCATCTGTGTATTACCTAGTTTAGAGAAAAGCCTAGATATACATGCCGAACATTTCTTGTACAATCCTAGCACCACCTGCGAACACTCATTTCTTCTAATCATCACTGACAGACAACTGCTGTTGGCTCCATTTTACAGATGGGGAAACTGAGGCAGAGAGCAACAGAGGGGCCTCCTCGAGTCCTGGTGCCCCTGCGGTGACAGCCAAGGAGAAAACCCAGCGCACCCTGCCTCCCAGCTACTCCCTCCAACCACTGAAACACACCCTCTTCGCCTTTAAAAAAAAAAAAAAGCCAATATTTCTTAAATACAGATAAAACTATAAAGCCTTGAAATTTTGAGCAGCTGTTGTTTTATGTCTTTATGAACTGTACTAATGCCTGTTATAAAAGGTCGGTTTGCTGGCGGCACAAGCAATACGATCCCGTCTACTATACATCCCCATTTTAACACCGCTGTTGCCACAGCGGCGGCGTTCCCGGCGGTTCCGCCGCCGCCGGCATCGCCTTTGCACTCCGGCAGCCCTCTGCGCCGGTGAAGATGCTTCCACCACTGCGATGCCGTTGGGCTACAACACAGCCCAAGGTTTCTAGCTGGGGTGAGCCCATTGGGATTGCTAACCGTGCTGGGGACCCGCCAGCGATGCCCCCGTAGCGGCCTAGGGGATGGATTGCCTGTGCCCCGCGGCCCACAGGGCACGCATCCAAGAAGCATCGTGCGCTAGAAAGCTGAGACTCGGTGGCACCTTTCCCAAAAGCAGAGACTTAATCCGTGTTTCCACATCAGATCTCAGCTGGGAAATTAAAAAGTGACCTTCTTCAACCTCCCTGTCCATTACCGGTGTGCTCCTTGTTCCGTTTCGTGTCCCAAACTGGTGCGTAACACGGGTTACTGCTGCCATCTAAACACCCGCCCCGCTTCACAGCAGAAGGTTTTGTATTTCAGAGTCAGGTAAGAGGCAGCTTTATTTTCTTTAATAGTACACAGAGAATTTGCAAACTGCCTTGAGTTCCCCAGAGAGGAAAGGCGCGTGACTATTACAGGAATTACTTGTTCTTACAATAAAAACTAGTGAATTATCAACAATCTCTGCTTAAAACAGGGGAATCATTTGCTGCTGATCTAAGATGACCTAGAAGTTGCCTGTAGATGGAGCCTTGGTTTCTGCAAGGATTACACTGAGCCTCCCTCAGAAAAAGGGCGGAGAGATGGAAATGGAAGCGCCCAAAATCCAATACAGGAAAACCACAACCAGCCTGAAAAGCCTCCAGGTTTCCTCTGCCGCTAGCATGCGGTTCTGCTCTCTCACATCTCCTCCTTCCTGCAATGCAATCTGCGGTTAAAGAGCTGATCTTGGAAAGCAAAGAGCTTCCATCAGCCCCGCCGAAGCCAGGGGGACTCGCAGGCTCAGCCCAACTCATGACCAGACAGCAGCCCCATACGAAGCAGGATGGGAGAGGGCCTGGCCCCTCCCCACCTAGCAGGATCATGGCTGATTCTGCAAGCGCAACGAGCTGGAATTAGGGGTCTCAGTTTCTCGAGACCCAACTCCTCAGCTATCTTTGGTTTGAGCCCCAAGAAAAGCGCCGTTTTGCAGGGAGAACAGCAGAGGACACCACATCTGCTCCTACTGGGGGTGCACAGACTATTTGCTGGGAGAAAACCCCATCGGGGGCCCCACGCTAGACATCTACTACAAACATCACCCACACGGAAAGACTGCCCAGGGCAGTTTCCCCTTCCTGGCTCTCCGTGGGGCATTGCAGCCTGCAAATAAATACCAGCCACATCCTCGAGACGCTCCACCCTTTGGGCCGCTGCGTGCAACCCACTGTTGACGCTGCCCTTTGCCTTGCTGCGTGCAATGCCTTGCCCACCTCCAGACCCCAAGGGAAGACAGAAAGCTGCTGGCTACCCGGAGGCTGCAGAGAGGCAGCAGCAGGGAAATAGGGGTGGGAGAGAAGAGGGGGACCGCCGGGAAAGAGCAATGCAAGAAGAGATGGGGCAGACTGAGGGCAAATGGGAGCTGGAGGCCAGAAACCTGACGGCAGCAGGCAAAAGCTAAACTTGAGGAGATAAAGGGAGGGGGTGAGAGCATGGAAAAGATGTACCGGAGAACCTGGGCAGGAGCAGATGCCAAGGGGGGAAAATGGGTAGAGAACAAGTGCTTTTGGGGCAGGGGCTTCCTCTAAGTGCCAGCAGTCAGCGTCCCAGCGGGGAATGCAGAGTTTCTTACAGGAAGGCTAAAACACCCCACCGCTCCAGGGCTGGCTGCTTCACAAACATCCCCTCTCTCGCAAACAGTACAGAAAAGAGGCCAGAAGCTTAAAAAAAGAAAAAAGAAAAAAAAAAAAAAGGAGATCCAAGTCAGCCCTCTGCTGGCAGCAGGCTCAGCCGGCACCGGCGCTGCGGGGGCTCCCCGGGGAAGGGGCTCAGACAGCAGGGACCCATCCTGCTCTGACCTCTACGAGCATTGCCTTGGGGAGCCCCAAACCCCCTGCTTCACCAGGGAGACAAATTCAGAAAGCGAGGAAAAGGGCACCAAGGCCAAGGGCATCTCTCCGGGGGATTGTCTTCCCTTCTTTAAACTGCCTTGCTCGCTCCAGCTCAGGTTAATCATCGTTGCAGTTCAATTATGAAGAGCACAAGGAAATGTGCCCTCTACTCTCCTGCTGTTGCCACGGCCCCCAGTTACACGGGGTGATGACAAGTGTGTCCCAGCGGGTCCCTGGCTGGGACCGAGGAATAGGGATGTGCCCGGCACAGGCATCCCAAAGTCTGGCAGGCGCCGTGCCGGGAGGCAGGCAGACTAGCGACCAACGCCTCTCTCAGCAGCACACACCTCGAGCCGGAGCCTGTTTCCCACCACCACATTATGCACCGAACATTTCCCCTCTACAAAGACCACGTCAGCCACGGAAAGCCTGCCTGACCCCCCCGTGCCTCTGCTGCCCGGGCAAGCGGAGCACCCTCTGCTCAAACCGGCACGAGCTCCTCACCCCCGCGACGGCTCAGCTGCTAACGGAGTGCGTGACACGCTCGGCTTGCTTTGCCGTGGTTTGGGGAAGACCAGCCGCTCTCTGCTGCAGCCCGGTTAACTCCAGGTCTGAGTGAAGGAGCAGCCAGCCTCGCGTGAGGGCACACGCTGCTCGCTATTGCAGAGAAAGCAGCAGACTAACTCCTCCAGACTCACGTCCCACCATCCCCATGTTTCTTCCTCAAGTCCCAGGGTTGCTTGTCCAGCCAGATCAACCAGCTCAGCTCCTCCCTAGCCTACCTGAAGCACGCACAGCACGACCCAAAGCCCCGGACACGAGCTGACTCCCCACCGCCCTCCGAAAAAGGCTGGGCTGCTATCTGCTCATCTAGCCACGCCGCTGCGATGTCTATTGAGAGCTGCTATCCTACACGGGTAATGCACCATGTACACCTGTAACTCATTCAGGGAATGAAAAGGGATGCTCTGCTGTATTGTGCCGCACAGAAGTGGCCCATCTGCATATAAGCTGCCTGCATTTCTCCTACAGCAAACAGCGTAAGGTAAAGCATCCATCAGAATTCATAAGATGCACCCCTGGAGTAAAAGATTGATTTGATATTAACAGATTCGTGCAGAGACTATAAAGTGATCAAGGCAAAACACTGACACCTCGGAGGCATCGCAGCCCCGGAAACCCGCTGGCAATGCAGGCTGGCATGGGCGCAGGCAGTGCGGACCCCCCCTCCCCTCCCACACAGGCACACACACCGAGACAACTTTGGGAGCGTCAGGCAGCGCTAACTCACTGTCTGCCACCTAAGCCCCTTTGTCAGCTCCTCGTCTGGCACCCGCAGCCCCCCGCCAGCGCCGCCGGGCGGCTGCCCGCCCCGCG
>NW_008824412.1:345454-350048 GCF_000699105.1 Pygoscelis adeliae | reverse complement strand
CCAACCCCAACCCCCCTCTTTCTTTCTGCATCTTTCTCCTGCATCCACCTGTTGATGCGCCTCCCACCCCGCTGCGTGCAGGGCCGGGGGGGCCGCTTTCTCCCCAGAGAAGAGAGGGGCTGGGAGCCTGCCCGCGGGCAGGGCGGTGAGAAACAGTGTCCTGCCGCCACGCGTTTGCCCCGCAGGAAGGTGTAGGCTGGAAGGGAGCTCCAGAGGATCTCCCTGCCCTGTCCCTGCTGTCCCCGCTCCCTGACACAGAGCTCATTCCGCTCCACCGGTCACAACAGGGCAGCGCCTGACATCAGCAACAAATTGCCTCCTTTGGAGACACCCAGAGACCACCATTTACCTCCTCAAAGAGCAACTGAGGGCACCAAGACCTCGGTGACCATCCAGACACATCTGTCGCTGTGCCTACAAAAGACAACCAACCTCACGCTGCCATCTCCCCGCAGTGTGCTGTACAGTTCCTCATGCCCAAGCCAAGACAGGCTGGACCTCGATCGGGTGCCTTCCTCCAAAAGGCATCTGCCTCTTTTACTGAATATATCATGGGAAACCTCCCCCTTCCAGGGGCTAGAGGAGAAGCATAACCACCAGTGAAAGAGTTTTAACTATTTTGGGACCCCAACCTCATCCAGAGACTCAAACACAGCTGCTAAAACTGATAAAGAGGCTTTGCAAGGGTTTTTCAGTGATCCCAAGCCCAACTGTCAGCATAGCAGGTCCGTTGTATATGGCAGTGGGACGCAGAGACCCTCCAATACACTGCTAGCCACAGGCTAGCACTGCAGAGATGCGTGCTGGCTCCCGGCACCAGCTATGGCTGCAGGCACCAGAGGGATGCTCACTGCAGCTTGGATAAATAGGACAGCCTAGGAGCCGAGGGAAGCACCGAGAAAAGCAGGGCTGAGTTTTCCATCAGGAAGCTCTTCAGCTGCTGAAAAGTTGGCTTAACCCCGAACATGCAGGTTGGCTGCTTCGATGCCAGGCATCCTTCGGGGGGAAGGATGGAGAGGAAGGACACCCCATCTCCTTCCCAATCTGCTCCCCCCCTGGCACAGAGGAACCGTGTCCGCTGGCAGGGAGGGAGAAGCAGCAGAAAGGAGTCAGCACAAACCCACTGCAGCTCCCCACCAGCGAGACAGCCTGACCCCGGGCGCTGCTGGGCCTTGTCCAGCAGCACGATGAGCTCCAGAGGGGAGGATGCTGCAGGGACCAGAAGCTCTGCTGGGTTAAATGATGTTTACCCCTTGGGATAGGAAGCTGTAGACATAGAGTACATGTAGCAGAAAGCCTGCCAGAGCTGGTGCAATTCAGGAAAGGGGATATTTAAAGGGGAAAAAAAAGCCTGTCTGCCTCAGAAAGAGCCTCTGAGGAGGCTGGAGAGACATGGCTACATGAACAGATGTAAAGGCAGGGCACGAACGGATAGACAGATAGCTAAACTGGCTGCTACAGACAGCTGGGCACAGGTAAGCACATATGGGGCATCGGGGAGGGGAAAGAGGGGGCTGGAAAGGGAATGTTACGCATATTTACATAATAGAAACCTGCCTAACTGGGTACAGACCCAACAGCCTGGAACAGCTATGCAGGAGACTGCAGGCAATAGGTCTCAACCACGCTCACCTCAGAGGCCACTTTGGGCATCCGACAGTGGGTGCAGGCAGCCAGAGCAGCCTCTCCTGCCCTGGCCTTGTGGGCCACCCCATCACAAATATCTCCCAGTCCCACCACTCTGGTTTAACGTGACCTCCTGACCGAGAGCGCTGGCATCAAATGAAGGGAGCAAGCTGGGCCATGGGGGAGAAAAAGGCAAGGGGAAAAGAACTCAAAATCCAGGAGGCTACAAAATCTGGATGCAAACACAAAGCCAGCAGACACGAAAGCAGAGGCACTTTTGTACCTAGACAGTGTGCAGACCTGAGGTGGTATGGGGTAGTCATGCGGGTGGCTTCAGTTCAGGTCCATGTCTAAAAGTGTCACCTAGCTGAGAGGGACTCAGAGGCTGGCACAGGCCCTGGGGGCATCAGGCATATGGCAGTGGCAGATCCTGCTCCTCACAGTGACGTTAACAAGCCCTGACCTTCTCTCATCATCCCAGAGGCTCAGAAAGAAACTGAGACTGCAAGGACGAGTCCCTCCACCTCCCTGTCTCTCACCTCCCAGCCGATTGTCAATCTCAGCTTTTATTAGTGGTGCAGTTTGGCCTCTATCTCCCTCGGAGATTTTTCCCTCGTTGCTCTAATCAGGAGCTTGCAAATGTCAAGAGTACAGGCCTGGAAGTAATTAGTGAGGTTTGGGGGCCGTGGAGGGGTTCAGGGGCAGCGCCGCTCCGGCCTGTGCTGGGGAGGGAGCCTGCAGCCGCCGGGACCTATGGACAGCCGCCTTGGATTTTACTCTCCAGCCTCACTGCTGCTCCTGGATTATTCTCCCCTTCTCCACACAGCCCAGGGCATGCTGAGATGCTCTCTGTGCGTCAGGGAGCGAGTCCAGCTCCCTTGAGATTAATGCAGTGAGGGATGGGGAGGCTGCAACGGCACCGGGACCCCCTTGGCCAGCAAGTGTCAGCCCCCCGCTCACGAGCGGCCTTCGGGACACTGCCTCTCTTCCAAAAGAGCTCCAAAGAGTATTTCTAACTCCTTTTAAACAAGGCACAGATATTCACAGCCTATGGCCTTCCCACAAGCACCCTGCCTTGGTAGGGGAACACTATGAAGCATGGACACAGCTGCACCAGCGAGGTGCACTTCACCTCAGGACAGCAACTTCTCCCGCGGTGGGTACAATAAACCACCATGTCCTTGTCAAAGGGGAAACCACAGTCCTCAGCAGGCACAGAAAACTGTAAATCTTAAGGCAAAGATCACGGGAAGTAGCTTTCTTTTCATTTTTTCTGTTTCCAAGATGAACTTTGGTGTCTCTAAGCCACCCAGCCTTGTTTGCAACTGAAGGGGTTAATGCTGCACCCAGGAAAGCAAAAACCCAGCAGAGCTGTAGGGGAGAGCAGTCCTGGGAGGACCTGGGCTTGTTTAATCAAAGAGCTTATCCTTGCTCCCAGGGATTGCCCCTCCAGCACCGGTGGAAGTGGAAGTTTTCCAGCTCTCCCTCTGGAAACCCCAGACAAGCTTTTTCAAAGACGCCGGCTCCTCTCCAGTCCCCGGCTTGCAGACAGCTGCTCGGCGCTTTCCGAAAACGGGGCTCTTTTAAGGCATCTCTCTCCCGGGGCATGTGAAATTTCTAATCCTGAACAACTTGGCCACACTGTCTGGCCGAGATGTATGTAACACCTCCATGGCGAACAGAGCGAGCTGTGTCTTGTTGGTACCCTGCTACGTACAGATGGCGTCTGGGCTTGGGGCTATAAGATTTTTAACTAATATCTTTCTGCACTATTATCCCCTCCTCCCTTTTCTCCCACCTCCTCTTTCTCTCCCTCCTTCTCTCCATCTGTCCCTACCCCCTCTCTTCTCCACCTTTTCTCTTGCACGCTTGCAGCTGCTAATTTTTACCCAGCATATTTGGCAATCCATCCTGACACCTCTTCCCCCACACCCTGCCGCCCTGCTTCTTGCTTTTCCCGTTTGCTGCCGAATATTCTCATTTCTTCACCCGAAAGCAAGGGCACGCACAGAGAGCACCGTGCACGGGCAGGAGGAGCACGCGCACCCCGTGCCAAGTAGCACAGCAGAGATAATCACATCTCTCAGTCCCGGGATAAAGCTGAGCAGCCGCTGGCATGTGGAAGGTGGGGGGGAGAGCAAAGCATCACCCCCTTCCCAGGATGAACGCCTTAGGAAAGCCGTTCGCAGCTGGACTGACCGCTGCCCGGCCGATGGCACACGCACAGCTCTCCCTCTCTGTCACCCCCACCTCTCTCCGGCAGAATTTATTTATCCCACTTAATTTTCCAGTTGTTTTATCTTGTTTTATCTTCACACTAAATCAGACTCTCTCCGCAAACTGAACTTTTATTTTCCGTGCTGTTACATTTAATGCATTTTATCGCATGAATTTAGCAAAAAAAACCTGCTGAGGTAATTGTGAAAAAAACGCAGCCTATTCTTCAAATTGATCGCAGTGCTTGAGCTTGCCTGGGCAGAAAATGCAAACTCAAGACTCATGCTCCTCGCTAACACCTGACTGCTGGACTGGTTTAGCAGTCAATGCCCACGTAGCCCCTCTAACAAGATCCTCGTGCCCTAAATGCAAGGCCAAATCCTCCCCGCTTCCATAAAATCCTTCCAAGAACATGCAAACCCAGCCTGGGGTCATGCCGGCAGCGTGGCGAGGCAGGTCGCGGTTCAGGAGGACCTGCAACACCCGCTCAGCTGCACAGCGATGGCTGTGGATTTTAACGGGATTACTTTACACTTAATGCTCAGCATGCAGCTAAAATCCCCGGCTGAATCAGAGACATATGGCATGCTTAAACTGCGTGTAAACCTGACAACTGAAATTCAAAAAGGAGGCAGCTCTGAAGACACCCACCTTGTGGAGTTAAAAGCAGCCTCCCTCATTACACCAAATATTAAAGAAAAAACAACAACTCCGAAAACACCTTGCACTGCTCAAGCAAACCTCAAAGGGG
>NW_008824412.1:344352-345273 GCF_000699105.1 Pygoscelis adeliae | reverse complement strand
AGCAAAATGTTAAGATTTTCTTTGCGATGCCAAGATTTTTTTTGTTGCCATTCCTGTTGGTATTTAGTGCATTTGGGCAAGTTTTCAACTCCCACGTGATCTTCCCCTTAAAACCCGACCCCTCGAGGGAAGGGGCGAGGGGGGCGATTACAGACGTGCGACGCTTTGCTTCGCTGCCAGAACATCTCCACATCAAAACACACCAAAGTTCAGCCTGCTTCACGGAGGACATTGTCTTGCAAAAAAAAAAATTGCCAGCTGATTGCCAAACAGCACAACAGAAACCCCACTGCATTGCACAGTCCCTGCCGGCATCCGCCAAAGAGATGCTTCCAGGAGCCCATTCCCAAATTTCCCACAACCCTGGGAAGCAGAGGGAAAAATCAGACCGGGGCCAAAAGGAGGGAACTGGAGCATTAGAGAAGAGAAAGAAAGGGAAGGGTGGGGGAGTACCTTCAGCTGGGCTTCCTCCGGCTGGATGGAGCCCTGGTCCAAGGAGGGGTGTCTGCAGTCGCCCCGCTGCAGGCAGGGCAGGGCACGCCGGGTTTTTTTTTCACCGGAGGGGAGCTACAGCCCGTGCTGACCCACAAGGGACAAGCGAGGGGGGCTCGAAGGCGACGCACCTGCAAGCACACCCCATTAAGGCAAATTTATCTGGGGGCGGGGAGAGGACACAGGTAGTCCCTGCCTTCCCCTTTAATCCTAGGGTGCAGGCAGACAATTTGCAGCACATGGGAGGCTCCAGCCCCACAGCACTTGTGGGAAGGGGGAGGGAGGCAGCCTCCCCCTCTGCATGGCTTTGCCCGTGTGCAGGATGAGGCCAAACCCCCTTTGGACAGTGAGCAGCAATTAAAAGCCTCCCTGCATCAATACCACCCCAAAGGACACGGGTTTTCCGTAGCGGGGTTGCTCGGGGGAACC
>NW_008824412.1:343930-344279 GCF_000699105.1 Pygoscelis adeliae | reverse complement strand
GACAGGGCTGTAGGGCAGGCTGCTGCTGGGGACAGAGCTCGTGTGTGTCCGTCCCCCCCCCCCAGCCAAGGGCAGGGCAGGCTTATTTGAGGTTACAAAATGCCCCTTCTTGCTCTGAACCCTCTGAGCTACAGGGGAAGGGGACAGGGGAAGAGCTGCTCCATCCACCCCTGGCCCAAAGTCCTATTTAGAGGGAAGGGAGGGAAAGTAGGTTACGAACAGCGGCGGCAGATGAGGTGCTGTAAACAGGGCAGCAGCGCTGCACATTCCCACAGGCTCTCTTCTGCTCAGAGCACGGCCAAGCACGGGGCAGCGCGATGGCCCCGTTTCCCCCCACTATCCTTGAAGG
>NW_008824412.1:331783-343786 GCF_000699105.1 Pygoscelis adeliae | reverse complement strand
GGAGCCATGGCACACTGCACGCACCCCATCTTCCCAGCCCCAGGGACTGGGGGGTGCCCCAAAAAACCTACATAGCTTTTCTGCAGAGGTAGGGACACAGCCATTTTGCCTGGCTGCACACACCCACCACATCCAAGGAAGCAGGAGCACAAGTCCATCACATACGCTCACCTTTGCAAAATTGTCTGCCAGCCTAGAGAAAGCCAAGGGCCATACGTGCACTCGGGTCCCCACCACGCATGATCATCTCAGGTTCGCCCCAAACCCTACAAATGAACCTGACTCAGTGCCGGGAGGCGGAGGACCGAGTTTGGCAAAAGCCACAGCAAATGTTCAAGTGCCACAAGCTGAACCTGAACCACAGAAGAGGAGGGAACCGGGGGAGCAACCAGGAGGCGGCCACGCACAGGATGGTGATCTCCAACTGAGGACACTGGCCACCCCAGGGTCCAAGGGGCCAGGAGCACGGACAGGCCTGAAGGCATCCCTGAGATGGAGGAGTTAAAGAAAGATGTGCAGATGGGAATGAGCTCCGATAGCAGAGGAGCAAGGCTGGGTTCGACGTGGTTTCTCCATCATTAGTACCATACTTACGTACCATCTAAGGACTTCTCACCGGAACAAGGTGTGGAGGCACAGTCATGTTCCCAAATTAGTCCAGGAGCAGGAGAAACACCAGAAAAGAGGATCATGACCACAAATGGCTCAGTATTGCTGAGACTGGGCATGTAATGTGCATTTGAGTCTTAGCAGCCATTACAGACTAGAAATGGAAAAAGGGACCTGGGATTTACTCCTGCGTCTACCACGGTCTCGCCCCGATCGTGGCAAGGCAGCAAACCTCTCAGAGTCCCTCAGCTTCCCCCGCCTGCCAAGTGGAGCAGGAACATTTCTTCCCTCTCCTGGGAGCATTACAAGGCTCATTTCATAGACGCTTGCAAAGTGTTTTGCGAGCTCTTAACCGAATGAATAAAAGAACAAATAAATAGATAGCACATAGCCCTGTTTATCCTATTTCTAAATATGAAGCCATCGCATAGCCTCTGGGCTTATTTACAAAACACAGAGACGTAGAAATGATCAGAGCACAGTTGTGCCACCTACACTAGATGCTGGAAGAGGGAAACACCACGTTCTTGGCTGTCCTGGGAGGCTCAGAAACGGTGCCCCCAGCACACATTCAGAAAGTGAAAGAAAGGAAAATCATATCTAGCCATTCTCCTCAGTATGCACTGATATTTTTCACACCTGGAGGACAGGAGAGACACCCACCTCGGGGCTGGCTGAGCCCACACAACCCACTCCCATGCTCGGAGGCAGGAGGACCAGGCGTGCCCCAGCACTGGGCTGAGCAGCAAACCCATCCCCGTGCAACGCTGGCGTGACTGACTGCCAGCCCTGGTGCCCTGCACAGCCCCGCTCTGATGCAGGACAGCGGGGTTTGCCAGCCCAGACCAAACCTCAGACCTGCCTCGGTGTCGGCAGAGTGGCCAAGACGGCAAGATTTGAAGGTAAAGAGGGAGGGAGGGAGAGAGAGAAAAACATGCCTGACTAATTACATAGAGATGAACGGGAGCTTGAAAACCCGTATTCCCCGGCAAGCAATGGCTTGCGCCCTGCAGCACGAGAGCTGAAGCACTGCGCTTCGTGCTCCACCTGCCCACCACGCACCCCTCATCCCCTCCAACCTGGTCCTCTCCTCTCGGGCAAGACAGTCCCCAATGGTCCCACCACGGAGCAACCCCCCCCCCCCCCCATCTACCACCCCCCCAGGCGAGCCCAGCAGCCTGCCTCTGCCTTAACACACTCATTTGCACACTTAGGCACGCACCCGCTCTCCCAAGGCAACCAGCCAACACACATGAGCCTTCAGAACATCCCGCCGATGGGGCGGCTCAGGAGCTGCCTGCGCTGCCCGCTGGAAAAGGCAGAGGCAGGAGGGCTGGGAGCAGAGGGGAGCCAAGCGGGGTCTCTGCAGAATTGGGGAAGAAAACGCCCCCGTTCCCCCTCCTCCCCCCTGCATGCTCGCTGCCGCGGAGCTGCTGGGCAGGTTTGACAGTCGTGTTAAGCAGGTAACGCTTATTCTCAGCCTGTCTGAACTACCTGGGCTTCATGGGCTGTAAGTCCCAGGAGAAACAAAAATTCTCAGTACTTTCAGTCTTTCCCCTTTGTGGCCAGTGCAAATGATGTTTTTTCACCTTTGAAAGTCTCGCTTCTAAGGGCTGAAGCGAGGGAAAAAAACATCAGGTGAGGGAAGGATCTCGGCTCCTGCAAGCTTTGGAAAACTTCCCTGGGAGTTTGATTTGAGCTGTGGGTAAAAGCCAGTGCAAGTCCCACGCTATCTGAACCAGCGCATCTGCTCCATGTGCGTCTCGCTACTGATTTATTCCCAATGGTATCAGGCACAATGAGGTAAGTATGCAAGTTGCAAAGCTGGGGTGGGGCTGTGAACATCTCCATCTTCCTAGGTCAGTTTTAATTCATCTTTTAGAGTCAGCCTGGTCTGAGCCATTCGCTTCTGACTCCAACCCAATTCTCTTCAAAGCCCAGGTCTGTCTGGATTCAGGGATTAAAATCTAGGTTTGCAGCAAACAAAACTAAGCGTGCTTTATGAGCGAGAGTAACCTTGGGGGAGGGTTTGACTGCAGTCTCAAAGGCTGAGCAAGGTTTCTGTACACAGCACTGACTCAGTTCTGCTCACTGTCAGCAATCCCTGCTATCTCCAGGTTGCTGACAACCCGACAATCTCCGATACCGCAGTAAGGAAACAACCTGCAAGCTGCAAAGCCCGTTATCCCATTTTGCAGAGGGAGTTAATGAGGTAGGAAAAGACAAAGGAACCCAAATACCTTTGAGGAAATAAGAGACCTGCCCAAGGCCACCCTGGAAGCCCAGGGTCCCTCCAATGCGCACCGTTCCCCATGGACACGTGGCCTTGGAGCATCTTAGGTTGCCACCAGGAGCTGGCTCCTCCACCAACAAATAGCCCTGAAGCTCCTTCTACCATACTCCGAGCAAAGCCCCTTTCACCCCACCAATTCAAACAAGGACACATCGCTGCGAAACCACGACCGCTCCCAAAACAGCGGGCACCAGTCCCAAAACGATCTCCCCGGGCTCGACGCGGTCCGTGCAAGACACCAGGGTCACCCCTGCCCAGGGCTATTCGTCCCCAGGTAAGAGCATCAGACAGCACGACGAGCTGGAGAGCTCCATCACTCGCTCGCCCAGCCTGCATCTCCCCACGTACGTTGTTATTAAAGCCGGCATTTGTCATGTTAAGCAGCTGTTCTAACATAAAGCAAAACTGTCAAGAAAAAGACGAGCGTTGCAGATGGGCGGCATTTTCTTCCCAACTGCTTTATTTTTATTTATTTGTGGGTTTTCCCTCCCATCTCCTTCACCCTTTAAAACTACCCCTGCTATCGCGGCTGGCTCTGCAAGCCACCAGCCTGACAAGCAGCCGCTTGCTCGCTTCTTCTGGACCTCACAGGCTCTCCTATTCATTGTCGTTTCTCTGTCGTTACAAATTGGCATTTCTAAAGAGATTTCCAGGCCAAGTATTAATCCCGTCCGGAGCCCAGCCACATAAACACACACGTTATTTGTCAAACGAGAGGAAGGGAGTCAAGCTGCAGGGAAATTTAAGTGACTTGTCTGAAACAGCACCAAGGAGCGAAGGCGGAGGAGCCGAGACAGACGTCCCTAACTGCCACAGGACCTTCTCTCTCCCTTCCAGCCCCGTCTGCAGCCGAAACCCTGAAATCCTTCGTCTGCCCGATAAACCGGCAAATGCAGGCTCCCTTTCAGAGCTAGAAATAGGACCCAGGAGTCCCGACATCACAAGGCCATATTTAAGCACAAAACAAGGTTTCCTCTGGTTGCAAATTCTAGTCCAAACTCCTTTTAGGAAAAGGTTTATAGAGGTTTTATTTATTGGCAACTCCTGGATGATAAAATGAGGCCACTACAAGTCCTGTTTATTTCCCACCCTCGCAGGAATCGGAGGGCTTGAGATGTGAAACAAATGAAGGGCTCCAGCACTGACCCCGGGCTCATGCTGGTTTGCAGACCGCCGGGTGATTATTTTATAATAGCTGATAGCATCTGTGATTTAATGCAGCTGTTAGAAATTAGCAAGGACTCCATCGAAAGCATCCCAGTCACTCACGATAACAGGCTAATAAATCATTCCCCCAGTACTCCGTGGCATTTATGGTTCTATTTTAGAGATGCAAAGCATAGATCCGGCTGCTCTCCTGGATTTATTTTTATTTATACTTTTAATAATGCAATTAAATAAATAAATTTAGGATGTTGTGACTCTGTTGCCAAAAACAGCACTGATGAGAACTTCCCCTGCATGACTTCCCTTCGTTATTTTCTCCCCACTAGCCAATTAAACAGAAAACAAATGGCTCCAAGGCTCCTCCAAGTTATTGTTTCCAACACATGGGGTGAAGATCTCGCACCACTGAAATCCAGGGGAGGCAGAAATGGGGGGGTGAGGGGGGGAGGGGAAAGCTGGGGTGACTTTCGCTCTGCTCTCCATCCAAATTTCCTCCCATCTCCCCACAATCCTGAATATCTCGATGCTACATTTCATGGAGGCATATGCAAAAGCACTCGCAGCTGCCCAGTCTTCCATCAGCCACCAAACCCAGCTTTATTAATATCTTATGGGGCAATGATTTGGGGCATTCCCTCCACTCCTGAAAAGAGTGGAAAAGCAGCAACTTCTCCCGTACCTACCTATCGTGGCCGCAACCTGGACGCTTAAAAACCTCCCCTGAAATAGGATGCCTGATGCCAGAGCAGAAGGAGGGTCTCATGAGGCCGGCTGGCCAGCCTGGCACGCCTTTCTCCACCGAACCACATCATGACGGAGCGCACCCCGCCCTGTCTGTGTCCCTCCAAATAAAACCAAGGGAATTACATTTGCTGCCCGGCATGATGTGCCTGGTCCAGACATCCCGCTTCAGAAAGAACGGCCAAGGGAGGCGGGAGCACCACCGCGGAGAGGGAGCTGATCATGCGGAGACAGACGTGAGCTCCAAAACCTTCCTTCTCTCTTGCTTGTGCCTTGCAGCACGAGAGAAGCACCGCACTTTGCAGTGTCCCAAATAGCTCCACAAACCTCACAAGAGATGCACTGAGGAGCAACGCACCCCTCGCTCTGTCCACCATCACCCCGGTGAGCCCAGGAGCCTGCCTCTGCCTTGACACGCTCACCTTTGCACCCACACACGTGCCCGCTCCCCCGAGGCAACCAGCCAACGTGCACGAGGCTTCAAAACATCTCGCTGGTGGGACAGCTCTCAGCTCCTGCCTGCTGGAAGAGGCAGAGGCAGGAGGGCTGGGAGCAGAGGGGAGCCGAACGGGGTCTTTGCAGAACTGGGGAGGAAAACACACCCGTTCCCCATCCTTGCACGCCAGGGAGAGGACATGACGCAGCTCTCCTGCTTTTTGCCCTAAATGAACTCCCCGCACCCGGCATGTCCTGGAATACAACGCGTCACAGATTGCCAGCTTCAGGGTCACAGCTGATTTCCAAGGGCTTTTCTGAAAGGTTTCACCGGGCTCGCTTTGCACGCCGCCGGGGAGAAGTCAGGTGCACCCAGCTCAGCCGCTTCAAAGCGAGAGAGGCAAAGACCGGGGAGCAGAACTGGGACTGGAGCTGTCTTGATTTACTCCCAAGACAAGTTCACGTTGGGTTACGTTTTGAGCTTTTGTGAAGTTCCCATTCTTTTTTTTAAAATCTTAAAATGAGCCTTATCCTGCAATCTCTCACATGGGCAGTTTGCGTTCTCGCAGGGAGCCTGCCACACGCAGGCATCCTTGGACGCCTTTCAAGGTCAGCTTCACCTCCGGGGGGTTTCCATCACTTGGAGACCTGACCCGTCCCGAGTTCGGTGTGGAGCCCACCTGCACCCTGGATCAAGGTGGGGAGGAAGCACCCTGGTGTCTCACCTCAACATTACCAACCTCCTCGCTCTCCTGCACTGCAACCCACCAAAATAAAATAAATTTAAAAAAAAAAGACTATTGCCTTTCCTTCATCTAAGAATATTTTCAGTTAATAAGGAGAAGGAACCAATTTATTTCTCAGCCATCCACTAAACTCTGGTGTTAGTGAGTTTACAGTAAGCCAACACCCGATAAAGTCTGTACAGACTTCATCGGAGCTGAATCAGATCTCTGCTGGGTCCATTTAAAATGCTCTAAGCATTTTCATCATATCCTTACTTTTAAGTAGAGTTACAGTCAGAAAAATTACTCTGCATACGCGACCCCAGAGGTTTCATATTTCTTCTCCTGCAGTGACAGTTCCCAACCAGATCTGCTTAATTTACAAGTTGGGAGATAGGGTTGCTTTCCCCCCCTTCCCTTAAAACTGCCAGCCCTGCAAATTCCTCTGGAATGGAAATACTCGCCTCCCCTCGCCGGCTCTGCCACCTCAGCGCAGGATATACGGCCCTGGGCATGGCTCCCGAGACACGAGCGGATGGGAGACCCCGACCCCGGAGCGGCAGCAGCGGCTCTCCGGAGACGAAGCGCTGGGTGCTCTCGCTGCCCGCGTGCGACAGAAGCGGGGAGGACGTGAGGATCCCCAGCGATAAGATGGAGATCACATGTAAAGCACCAGCAGAAAGCCACCATGTCTAGCTGTGGAGTTTTTTTTAATTACACAAACTGATTTTTTGCAATTACCGTTTAATATAATGGAATCTATCATTAAAGCAATGGGTTCAACTGCTCTGATCTTTTCCCATTTAAATAAAGACGGATGGAGAAGGCTCTGGGAATTGGCACCACCCACCAGACCGGCATCTCTAACTCGGAAGCTTGAATGCAATCAGGTCAGCCAGGAGAGAGCTGTTACCGGCATATTCACAGCTCCCCACGGAGTGAAAACAAACAGCGCTTCTCCCTGGTGCCCCAAGCAGGGAGATGCTAGGTGTGCCAAGGAGGAAAGGGCAGAGAGCACACAGCTTGGGACCTCAGAGCACCTTTCCTTTGCTCCCTCAAGAAGTTTTTTAGGTGCACACATCTCCCATGGATGGAGGAGGAGTCGCAAGTCCAACACCTCATCCGGGGTCTTTCCTGTCCTTCCCGGCGTGGCCGGCAGCCTGCCGCCATCCTCAGAGTAAGGACACTGAACCTCTCCTGATGTCCCTCCTAGCCAGCAAAGAAGTGCTTCGATGACTGCAAAAACCCATTAATGCCTTCTTAAAAGAATCAAGTCTAGCCAGGTATTCCCATGGGTACAGCCAGGTCTAATCCCACATCCAAGATCCAAGGCAAATGTCCCACTGCCCTCTGCAGAAGCCAGCTGGTACCAATTATTCCCTTCCCTACCCCAAATCCTCCTTTTAGCATGCAAGAAACTGGAAAAGCCTTGATCACAAAAGAAAGCAGAGGGCTTCAGTAAGCACTTTTAGCAATATTTTAGTAATAAAAATTCTAATTAAATTTTTACATGTTTAAATACATTTGTCATGTATTTTCATTAATAACATTCTGTGCCGTCTCTAATTTGATGATCTCCTCACCCTCTGCAAATAACCTCCCCCAAATACTCCAGCATATCTGGCGCGCCAGCGGCACGGAGAGCTGAACAACTCTCCCGAGGCCACACTGCACATCAGTGGCGGCGGCCTGCAGAGGATCATCTGCGGAGGACTGCAGACCACCTTGGGACACGCAACTGGGAGGGCAACCTGGAAATGGGTCTTCATGGCCGGAACCCCCATTACACCCAGCCTCTGGCAAGCGGGGATGTGGGAAGATTTTCCTTGCTAGGACAACTACAGACAAAGCAGGTGAAGAAGCGGGAGGACAACAGGCATCAGAGGCAGTTCTCAGAAAACATCCTATTTTCAAGACCATTGGCACACTAAAGACAAGCCACTCAACTTTCCAATGTCTTAAGGATCTGCTGAGCTTCAGCTCTTCTTGCTAATGGGGAAGACAAAAGTGGGAAACAAGATATGACCCCAGATATGCCTCAATCCGTTCTGACTTCTGTGATACCGTCTTTGGAGAGGGCAAAAAACCTGGCTCTGAAGACTAATTCGAGCTACTGGTTGATCACTGCCTGGAGCAGACTGGTATTTAGTAGCTGGGCAGAGCTCTTCTGCAGTTTTGTATTTATTGTATTAATATTATTATTATTATTTTTAACCATGGAATCATTTTATTAATATTAATAAACCCGCAGAAAGTGCTAATTTCCTCCATCATTCTCCTAATTACCTCTATTGAATTGTGAGGATCATCTGCCTGAATAATGACTCCCCATGCATTTGCTTCGCTGTTCCGCCTCTGTTCAGCAAAGAAATCGGCAAGAGCTGGATCCCGCACCCGCAGATGGGAGGGAAGGACCTTTGGAACCACCACCAGATGCCTCCTACATTGGCAGCAGTAACTAACCGACTCTCCCCCAGCCTCAAAAGCCTGGTAGGGGTCACCGGATCCATTCTGCACGAATACAGGGGATAGGACAGGTCTGCTAAGGGGGAGGCGACCGCTCTCATGCTACTTCTCAGTGCACAAAGCCTCTTCTCTGCTCCTCTGGAGCTCCAACGTCCTCACCAGCACTTTCAAACAAAGATTGCATGGGCAGCCTGCTGCACGGTGTCCAGACCTCCCAGCCGCCCCAGAGTCAACGGCAGTTTTGCTAGAGGTTTTGGCCGAGGCAGAATCTCACCTTGGATTTTGGTCCCAGGAGCAAGGAGCTAGCAGCATCACCGAGGGATAGCTCCCTTAGCCACACGCTGGCTGGGACCAGAAGGTCCTAGATCAGGTGGAGGAGGTTATGCCGCAGTGACAGCTACTCCCAGAGCAGGGTGTGCAAGACAGTCCTCCCAGGAAAGACCGAGAACAACGTCTTTTATTTATTTCTTTTTTTTTTTGTTCCTGATGCCAAGATGTTTTCCCTTCCTAAGTCATCTATAAGGTCCTGAAACCACATGCAGCATGGGAATGCTTTCCAGCTCCATAAACACCCCGAGTGCCGCCGTTTAGCACAAAACCTAGGAAGACTCATCAATGTCACCTCCACGGCTCCTTCGCGGCAGTCCCTGCTGCGCTGGCTCTGCACGGGGAGCCAGGAGGAAAAGGGACACCAGCACATCTCTACAGCGTGTGACTCCAGCACGGCCTGGCAGTAACAGCTGCACAGCACTCTCTGGCTTGCTAGGGGACCGTTAAGTCTTTAAAAGATGTGTGATGTTCTTGGATGGGATCCATTCCCCTGCAGCTACCAGAGGTCTGCCAGCACATGGCAGTATGACACTGAATCTCTGTGATGGACCCTCTGCAGGACCTGGCATCCTCTGCTACCAGCGCTGACCACTGCGGGACATCTGGCTAGGGAGAAAATGCAAAGCACGAAGGAGATCCCCATTAACCATCACTGCTCTTATCATGGAAAAGCAGCTCCGACCAGCTGCTTGCTCAGGCGGAGGGAAAAGACGGGCTATTTCTGACTCCCCCACCCCATTTCACTTGCTGTGAGCATACCCAACTTATGTGACACCCAGACTTGCTGCCCTTCAACCACAACCCGAAGCTGAAAGGTGGCCACAGGCTGCCTTTCTGCCTCCTGAAAGTCCTCTTCTGGCAAGGGGATAGGACACACATCGGTGTTTTCCTTGCTTGGCAGCAGCGTGGCGGGGAGAGGGAGGGTGGGTTAGCAAGGCTCTCACTTCACAGGAGAGGCTGCCTGGATCATATTTGTATTCATTTTCATGAACTCCCCATAAAAGTCACTAATAGAACACAATCTGCTAATTAAATTTCACTCAGGAAGGCATTTTCACCTTAGATTAGCAGTGTCCTTGCTCATTTTTTGCTACTAACGTACTAATAACATCTTATTTATCTTATAAATGAATTCTGTTAGACTTATCATTAAATTTGAGATATTACCACGCCCAAATGAACCCAACGTGAAAGAGGGGTGAATAATTCCAAAAGGATGGAAACCACGAGTCCATTTTCCTTCCCTTTTACTGCTAGGAAAGAAAGGCGGCAGGCTGACAGCTCAGGGGAGCAATGTCCTGCCTTTAACTGCTGCAGAGGTGCAAGCGAGGGCAAGGAGCCCTCACCAGCCCCCAGGTCTCGCTGCCAGGGATGTGCTACCCAAGCAAAGGGCACGCACAGCTTCTGCAACCCCAGGTCTTCTTTGTAGGGAGGTCTATATTAAGTGGTTCCACGCCACACAGAGCACATAGGAGAGGACCGAGACGCATCTCACCCCATCCTTGCTCATCCCATCGGGGTCATACCTATAGACCTGCACCAAAACTCAGGGGTCCCGGTTTCCCAAGGACTTGCGCTCCCCCCCCGGAGATGCCCCATCTGGGCGCGCAAATAGGCTGGAGAGGCCAGCTGCCGCACCTGCTTCCCAAAACGGGGGCTGGATTTAAAATATTTGTCGAAGGGAGGGAGGAGGTGGGGGAGAGGCGTTCTTGATCATGAATCTTGGCAGGAGGCAGCTGCTGTCTGTGCTTCCCCATGACTGGCTAGAAGATGGATAACAGAGAGGAGGCCAAGCTGCAACGTTTAAATCCAGATCTGCTTTCGCACACTGCTGAAAGTCCTCCCCTTCTAGAACTATATTTTCTGACTACACGTCCTCAAACCTTCCTTGCACCCAGCTCCACAGGAGATACATCACCATCCTCCTGAACATCATGTAAGGGCCTGATGCCAACCAACAACCCAGCACGCACCGAGCTGTGCCTCGAAGAAGGGGATACATTTTCGTACCCGGCTTTTCATTCTGCTGAGGCTTTTTGTCCCAAATCTGGATTTCGTCTTTACGCAGACTGGATCAAACCCCTCCCTGGCTGAGCAAAACAAGAGCAATGACTGTTTCCTCCTCGGTACCTTCGTACGTGGCCCTACGGTGCTTAACAGCCAACTTCGCAGAAGAAAACAACATCCAACCTCCCCTATTCTGACAGCGGCATTTTCTCCCCCTTTCTGAAGATCCAGCACTTTCCTGCTTGTAATTGGATGAGGCAACATTGACATCCAGTGGCCGATGAGATTAATCGCAGCAGAGCTGGAGTATTTTCTCTGGGGACGGAGCAAGGGCTGACAGTGCAGTCTGAGCTGCAACAGGCAGAAAAGACGCCAGCATCCCACTGCTGTCCCTCCTCTGCATCTCCCTGCCAGGGCCACCACCACAAACCAGGGGAAACTGCATTTCAGGGCTTCATTATTCCCAAAACCTCCTCCGTGCTGGAAGATACTATGGCCCCACCGGCATAAATCAGCATCTCTGCTCCAGCTGGAGATGCAGTAATTTACACCAGTTGGCTCCCTTATTTTGTGTCCGAGCCTTCCAGGAAGCCCAAACACTCCGCAGGGTGCAAGCCAGCATACACAGGCTGCCAGCGAGCTGCCCTGCTGTATTTTACCCCTAGACAGAGGCTTTGAGTCTGCTGCAAACCCGATGGGCACCGGTCATGGCTACTTTTCCATCACTCCCTACCTACATGCACATTTCTTGCAGGACACCCACTGCCACAGCAACAGCACTGCTCCCTGGGTAGGACAGCCCCTGGATGCCTGGATTTTTCCCGATGGCTCACCAGCACCTGGTTTGACGCTTCACAGAGATGGGGACGCCTTGCCTTACTAAACATGGGTCCGTCCTGCAAGGGACCAGCCGCAGGCCCCCAGCCACTCCTCAGGCATTTACACTATTGTTTACTCTCACATGCAGCCAAAACCTCCCAGTTCAGCATCAGGCCCTGCCCCAGAGCCTCTCTGCTATCTCAAGCTCGACCTGAATCTACCAAGTGCCGGGTCCTGCACTTTGGCCACAACAACCCCATGCAGCGCTACAGGCTTGGGGAAGAGTGGCTGGAAAGCTGCCCGGCGGAAAAGGACCTGGGGGTGCTGGTTGACAGCCGGCTGAACGTGAGCCGGCAGCGTGCCCAGGCGGCCAAGAAGGCCAAGGGCATCCTGGCCTGTATCAGAAATAGT
>NW_008824412.1:282064-331486 GCF_000699105.1 Pygoscelis adeliae | reverse complement strand
TTAAACATTGGAACAGGCTGCCCAGGGAAGTGGTTGAGTCACCATCCCTGGAGGTATTTAAAAGACGTGTAGATGAGGTGCTTAGGGACATGGTTTAGTGGGCATGGTGGTGTTGGGTTGACGGTTGGACTCGATGATCTTAGAGGTCTCTTCCAACCTTAATGATTCTATGATTCTACCTGCCCATCCCCTTGCAGCACACACCTTCTGCCCCTCACCCAAACCCACCAGCTCCCAGTTGTCTTTTAGCCGTACCGCACTGTGGCACAGGGCCGATTATGGGTAACCTCACTTTTCATTCTCAAAACGCTTTCCAGATGCCAGCTATAACTGGACATCTGTGAAGTCCAGGGGAATTTCTGTATTCCCTGCTTACAGACAACGAAGCTGAGGCGCCAGGAGAGGAGGAAGACTGCAGCAGAAGGGGGAAGGCTGTAAATCCATGCCGTCAAAGCCTGCATTCAGACCATTTTGCCAACTACAGAACAATTTGCATGCCTACAGGGGCAGTTAGATGTTGTTCCCTCCCCAGACAGCTGTAAAAAAAGAGGCTCCCCCTCCTCAAATCTGCTTTAAAGGTTCTTCAGTTTCTGTGGGGCTTTAATTTTATTTTAAAAAACACTAAGGCAGATTACATGCTAAGCAATTAAATATTGATTGGGAATTCTCCCCAAGTATGTTTCCCCTCCATCTCTCTGCCTCCGCCGGGAGATGTCAAGTTCTGTTTCCTAAGCTGTCCCCATCCAGTGATTACGTTCATTAGGACACCAGCCTTGTGGTTAAAAGTACTTTCTTTGCTGCTGTACGTTTAATTAGACAACTCTTTCCTAGAAATTATTTATAGCCAAGCTTGGGAGCTATTGTTAGTCCGAATGTAAATAAGATTCAAAAGGGAAATCCCAGGGCACCCCTGTGGCTGGTGAGCCGCTCACTTCAATCCATTAGCACTGGTCCCAGCGCCCCTGCTTAGCACAGGCTTCCAGGGGCTTTATGGCTGCAACTTGTGCTATTTAACAAAATAATAAAGCAAGCCAGGCTAGACATGGGTTTCCAGTTCAACTTTTGATGCACATTTTCCCTCCCGTCAGTGCAGGGAGCTGGGAAACCCCCCCAGCTTGCAGAAAGAAAGAGATGTGGCTGGAGGAGGGCATCAGGCAGCCTTTGTGTTCAGTGGAAAAAATATCAACTTTTATTAGAGCGATGTGCATCTGTGCAAAACCATCTGAGAACACCTGAGCAGGGTTACGTGTTTGTTTGAAAAGGCTGAGTTTGGAAATGTGCCTAGGAAGGAACACAGGCTGAGCCCAGCGGTCTCAAAACCCTTTGCAGCGAGTCCATGACAAGCTACAGCACCGTAGCTTCTGAAGGAAAAGCAAGCACGTCGGTCTGATCCTCACCAAAATGACCAGACCAGCTCATAAACTCAACCACCATCTCCAGGTGAGATGTTCACCCAAGCCCCAGTCCTCCTCCTGAGCCCCTTTGCAAGCAGCATGGTTGAAAGACCAAATATCTCTGTTTTCAACCCAAATTAAGTACCGGGCTGGACAGGCACACTCCTCCCACCGCCCCACGAGAGCTTGGCTGGGAGCATTTGCCAACCACTGCATCATCCGACGTGCAGCAACGAGGCGGTCAAGTCTGGACGCTTCCCCGTCCTGCCGGCCCTGCACTCGCAAACCAACCATGCATCATTTGGTGGAGGATTCACGGGGTTAATCTTGCATTTTCACACCTTCGGCTGTCCTCCTGCCATTTGAGGGAGGGGAAAAAAAGCACTCAAGCGGCGTTATTTAGCAGAACAGCACTCAGCGGCTCGGGAGTAGCTGCTCCACGTAGAGGGCAGCAGCAAGGCCACCAGCGTGAAACGGCCGATAATGCAAGAAAAATGGTAAATCTCCAAAATCTACAAATAGTGAGGAACACCGGGCTGGAGGTCACTGCACCATGCGAGCACCGCACAAGCCGGCTGCAACCACATGCCGCGCGGCTCCGCTGGGACCGGGAGAAAATGCAAAATTAAACGCCAAAAGCTCGGCTGCCAGGTTTGATTTCGGCTGCCACCACGCCGAGCTCCCCGGTGCCGCAAAGCCGCCTGCGCGAGGTGTCCCAGCCCCGACGGCGACGATGCCAGCAAGCCTGCCATCACCGCTGCCAAGCTCAGGCAGAAGCCATCACCATTCTGGAGGGTAACACCATGGGGAGGTCTATTATTTTAAACATATAATTGATTCTAATTCATCACTTATCGCACGGTGACAGATTTTTATATAGTTTATTATCTCAGTCGCAGCACAGGGGCCCGGTGGGGCTGGCTCCTATTGTTCGGCGTTTCCTGCTCCTGCCTCATCTCTAGCTGCTCCCGTTATCTGTCTGATTAAGTTAGGGATTCTGGTATCTCAGGGTCCCCAGGTAACTGTCAGCACTCATATCCTCCCCTTGCAGGATTAAAGCAGCCTTTATGCACCTCTCCTCCTTGACCTGTCTGTCACACGCGGTCTCCGTGCTTAGCTGACGATTTGGGGACCGCGGAGATGGCCATCGCCCCCCCGGCGAGGTGGCCATCCCCCCCCCCCCCCGGGCTGCCAGATGCTCGGCAGCAATGCCAGGGAAGTCCCCGAGGACCGGGGCGTACCACGGCGTCAAGCCCTTTGGACCTCGCAGGATGCAAACCTGAACCCTGGTGCCTCCATCCCTCCGTGGCGGCATCCCTCCCCTCCCAGCACCTCCACCACGGGATGGGAATTTGCAAAAGCGGCAAAAAAGTGAAGGTACCCAAAAGCGCCTGGTTTAGCACAGGGATGTGCAAACACCGCATCGCTTCCCAATCCCATCCGAAAACAATTCAGCCCTGATCTGCAAGGGCTGGGCGCTGCCGCAGCCCGGAGAGGCCCACTCCTCCTCCTCCTCCCCAGCGCTTCCCCTCGCACTGGAGCAGTACAGGATCGTAGCTAAAATGGGTCAATTTGGAGAATTTCCATTTCACAAGGCGCTTTCAACTTCTTCACACTTTGTTTTTGTTCGGTTTTGGAATGAAAAAATACAAAAGCGTACCCACGCTTTCTTTCAGCGAGCTCAGTGACTCCAAAAATGCCAGAAACTAGAATTTCCTTTTGACACTTTAAAGAGTCGCTTCGCAATTTCAGTATTTCATTTCAGCATTTTAGATTATTTTGAATTATTTCTACAACATTTCACGATGCTAAATGCAACGCTGAACATCACAGAGCACAGCTACAGGGATGTCATTATGTGACATAACATAATGATTGAAACATTTTACAATTTGATCCTATTTTAAAATCATTAAGGGCTGCTGCTTCTTCGTTCTGATTGAAACATCTTGGGGTTTTTTCCTAGATCAAAGCGCGTCTTGTTCAAAATGTAAGGAAACAGTTTGACATTGTTTAAAAATGGCGTCAAACCCAGTTTTTACAACACAAACAGCAGAGACTTTCATCTCAATGTCAAACTGCTTCATTACAACAACAAACACAAGGCACTTTTATCTGGAAACTAGGATGTTTTTGTTGACTTTAAGTAGCAGCTGCCCTTAATTATTTTAAAAACAAAAGGAAACATTGCAAAGATTAATCTGCTTCAGCGTGGGTGACATCTCATAGAAATGTATGAATAATAAAAACAAACCTCCAAACACAGTCACATTCAAACAAAACTTTCAAACAGCGAAGTTCTTTGCGATTTTTCTGCCAAGGAGACGGGTGCAAGGGAGGCCTGTGCTGCCACACCGCGCGGTGGGGATGCTGGCAGTGACGCCTGCGCACTGCAAACCCTTTATCAGCCATCGCCAGCCCAGTAAGTAATTGCAGACCAGGTCTGGCATAAAAACCAACAGCCCTGACCCGAACAGCCCGTCTTCCCCTGACAAACACACCTGGGAGGCTCAGGAAGGGCTTTTTGCTGGGGGGGGTGGGGAATGAAAAGCTCACTTCTGGCTTGGACTTGATGTCCCAGGCAATGGCATCCCTGATGTTCTCTCACTGCCTCGAAAAGGAGGCAAGGGATGCTCTGTACAGCTCAGGAATGAGTAACATCACCTAGGTAGACCTTGATGGGCTTATATTTGATAAGAAATACTGGCAAAATCTGGTTTAAGCCCAGCTTGGCAAGCTGTGGATAGGATGACTCCGCTCTCTGGACTAGGCATCCTACCACTCTCCTATTTTGAGGGCAAAAGAGCCACGAGAGGTATTTTCTCTTGCCTGGCTTTCTGTCGGGATGGGACAGCCGCCTCCAGCACCGAAAAGGGACACTAGTTCTGCAGGTTTGGGACCATTACATGTTTTTTCACACAGCACCTAGCGCCAAGGGAGCTGAATTGGTCGATCCCTTGAAACTGTAGGAAGTAAACGAATGGCAACAATAACTATATATATATGACTCAGACTAAACAAAATTCTATTTTCCAAACACACGTGCTTGCATGTACACATCGAGAGCAGACGCTGCAGTCTGCCTAGGCTGCATCAGACAGTGTCGGTTCAGATGGGATCAGAGAGACCCAGAGAGGACCACTCCCAAATGGGGCAAGTTAAAAGCGCTGCCCGACCAGATTAATTCCCATTAGCTGCACCGGCTTGGGGGACCATGACTTTTTCCCATCCTTTGGGTGCCCACTTGCAGCAGCGGGGTCCCAACACGGCGGTGGCAGGTGACCAGCGGCACGCCCGGGCTCGCGGCGCTGCCCGGCACGATGCTGGCGTTCCCCCGAGCCCTGCATCCATGCCGCATCCTCGGAAACCAAAACCCTCCGCTCTTACAAGTGCAGAAGAGGCCCTTGAGGTGCTATCGGCTGCTCCCCAAGCAGCTGAATATTCCTGAGGTGGGCTGGGGCTGGGCTCTCGGTTGCAAAAGGGAGAGCACTCGTTTCCCCACCAGCTATTGCCTTTGCTGCTGACATTTTGCTCGGTGCATGATGAGCTTCCTCCCCCACTTCCCCTAGGAATGACACCGCTGTTATCTCTGCTGCATCTAAAGCACACACAGACTCAGTTTAGGGACAGTTAATTTCCAATTCTTTCCAGATGGGTAGGAATAATATCCCCAGGTGGTAAATACATTATTAAGAAGGCAGTTTGGTGTGAAATTGGCTATTAAAATATAGATAAAGTTTAATATATTGAGCTCCTTGTCAGAAAAATCACTTTAGAGGGAGCTTATTATTTGTTTGATATTAAAAGAGTCACAGCTCCGCTCCAAGTGACAAATGGGGAGGGGGAGGAAATGCCACCAGTAATGAACAAAAGCTTTTTAAGATTCAAATTTAGGTTTCCGCTCAACGCCCCATGCTGTTCTGGGCACGCCCGCCCAGCGGATCCATCCGCCGCTCCTCAAATGTCAGCGGCCGGGGATGCCGGCATCCCACGCCCATCCCAAACCCTGGCCACGATGCCGGCGGAGGAACACACTTTTTCTTCCCCTTTGGGGAAGTCCAAAGCAAGCAGCCTCCCCCCTCCTTGCTCCGCGTTTCCTTACCCTCTGGGGCGTTTAGGAGCAGAAATTGAAAAGGAATCATTTAGAGGAAAAACCAACTTCATAACCTCCCCAGCAGTATCGCAAACCCCAAGGGGCAGCGTGGGACGCTCTAACCGCACGCCGAGGGCAAGCCTCTCCTCTTGCTGGAGCTCTGCCCCGTCGCTACGGCTCAAAAAGCAAGAAGTTTTACAGCAAACCCAGACTAAAGCTTTGGGATCCGCTTCCCACGCAACCGGCACGTGCGGAGCAGCAGCATCCCCGCCTGGGTGGGATCCACAAAGGATAATTATGCAAAACGTCACCGGTCTGATACGGCGCTAACCAGAAGGCGAGAGACAAGCTGCATCTTCCCGCTGCTCCGTGCGGGGCTCAAGTTAGGTCTCCTATTACTAAGACTTCATTAGTTTTACAAAATATACTACAGAACATTTACTAGCGGGCTATGAAGAATCATAAATAATTAAAATTAAATTACACTTGTCAAGGAAATGAACGAACCGCTTCTTCGCAATGCATTATCCTCCCGCACTTACTTATTTATTTTTAAATCGCTTGCTTATGAACTTAGCAGGTTTTTATGGACAGGGGGTAGAACAATACGCTCTTTGGACAAAAAAAAAAATACCACCGACCTGATTTTTACCCCACTTAGCCACAAAGCAGAAGAAATTACAATTTAAATCAGAGGTGCTGCGGCGCATGTACCCACATTTGAA
This sequence comes from Pygoscelis adeliae, assembly GCF_000699105.1. NCBI lineage: Eukaryota > Metazoa > Chordata > Aves > Sphenisciformes > Spheniscidae > Pygoscelis > Pygoscelis adeliae. The sequence continues at coordinate 325,274 of NW_008824412.1, read as the reverse complement.
ATCAACAGTGGTGTTAAAAGCATTATTAATCAGCATTATTATTATCTGGCAATTAGCAAACTTCAATAATTGGCACTTACTAGATCTTCCACTTGATGAGAATTTATTGTCAGAAGCCTTTGAGGGGAGGCACAATAACACTGGAAAACATCTTAACTAACTAATTAAGCCTCCCAACAGCCCCAGAACCCTTATGAAAATAAAAAAAAGAAAGAAAAAAAAAAAGGCAATTTGTTGCTGCCAGAGTTCGTGTTAAGGCTCCTTACCCCCAAATTAAGAGATTGCTCTGGGCTAGCAGATGGCACCTTCGCACCACTGCCCCGTGCAGAAACTGGGCTCCTCACCTACATCCTCGGGCCTTTTATTTGTACTTACTTATTCCTTTTTTTTCTCCCCCTTGCCAGCACCTCCTAAAAGTCCCTTCCACAAGTTAACACCCCTCCGGGGTGCAAGCATCTCTCCGGGGACCGAGGGGGCCGAGGCATGCGATCGCCTTTTATCCCCCATTTCTGTTCACTCTTTAGATTCTAATGGTTTTGATGTTTTATTAACGGTCCTGCTCTGTTCGAGGCAGTTGGAGGCTTCCTGTCATTTGGGATTGACAGCAGAAGAGGGGGGAGTGAGGAGGAGGAGCGGGCAGAGCTGCAGGCAGGGCTCTGCGAGCCCAGCTCCACCGCTGAGCTTGGCCCGATGCCTCAGTTTACCCCTTTGCCATGCAAATCACCCTGCTTTCAAGCTTCATTAGTATCTGTAATGGGATTGGAGGTTTTCTGGGATGAAAGGTGGGATAGGAGTGCATGGTATTAATTAGTTAATCAATAGTTAATTCCTTCGATATTTGCCAAACCAAAAAAAAAAATCCCTGAAAAACAACACGGTTTACCCGGGAAGGTTTACACACACAGATTTACATTCCCAGGGCTGCACGCGCTGGTCTGGGCACTTCACTGCACCAGAAGTTGCTTCTGTTTGGGGGCTTTTTTTGCCTTTCCCCTCTAACGCAAGGAAATGGCCCAGCAAAGGATGCAAGAAGCTCCTTAAATAACCCCACTCTTCATCCCAGCGTCGGAGAAGATAGCAAATGTGCGGCAGGCAGCATACTGTGGATATGCAAGGGAAGAGCCAACCACACCGCATGCTGTCCCTTGGAGAAAGGCGGTGTATGAGCCATAGCAGTTAAATCTATTTAACTTGCACACTGCAGCGAGGATGGCAGGGAGACCCCAGGGAGCATCAAAACCCCTCAAAAACAGCCAGAGCCTGGCAGCAGGGCTAGGACACGCTGGTGGCGATGGCATACTGGGGTTCACGTCCAAAGGATGCTGGAAGAGAGGAGACCCCGGTCTGCGAGCACATCCCCTGGACAACCAGCCCATAAACCTTCGGCAGCAGAAGAGCCAGTTCTCATCTGCAGTCTCCTCCACGCTGTGCTGATTAGCCAAGCGCCAGCCCCGAGCTGCAGCTGCTCCTCCAAAGAAAACTCCCACCCCTCCGTGCCATCTCCTCCTCGTTTCTCTTCCCTGGCAGCCAGACGCGTGCAATTATCCGCCGAGCCCGGCTCCCCGGCCCTCCCTCTCTGCCCAGCGCCTCCGCCCCCGGTTCCTTGCGCCGGAGAAGTTTGCAGTGAGTGCGGTGAGTGCCTCCGCTAGTGGAGGAGGAGGATCAAGGTTGCTGATGCTCCTTTCAAAGGAGAGCTGGAGAGGTTTGGAGGAGAGGCGGGGCTGCCTGCAGGCTTCCCCAGAACATATTAGAGTCACTTTCACACATCACTTGAAAGCCACCTGACAATGTCCTTTCTTTAACAAAGTAGAGGCAAGCGCTTCCCATCGCAGCCCCAACGGCCAACTTTCCGCAACCCGCTCTTGCAGCCTACCAAGAGCAAACTGCTGGCAGGCTGGGGAGGTGACGCGAGGACAAACCTTCCACCTTCGGCATGACACACAAGCAGAGGTCCCTGGATGCCAGATGCACCCCAAAACCTCCATGGAGGAGGCTCCAGAAAGCAAAACAAGCATTGAATCCTGATTGCTCTCCACCGCTGCACTCCTGAGGCAAGCCCAAGGATCTCTCTCATATCACCATCAATATTTCAGCGCACACATTTGTAATTTATGAAGGTAAAATGACGCTTCTTCGAAAGCCATCGTGTATGTGGCTCTCCTACTTGCAAATTTGAGGGCTGCCCCCAGTTGCAGCAAGGCGCAGGTGCAAAAGGCCTGCAGAGACGAGGTCTTCTTTCAAAAAGACCGGGAGACACCTCGATTTGAAAGGGCTGGGAAGTGCTACCCAACATGGCTGCCTCCACCTGCCACCCATTCCGTTGTGTTCAGCGCCCGGCATGCAGCAGTGAGGATGCTGGGCTGGGATGCCCAGCAGGCAAGCTGCTAAGCATGGCCAGGAGTAGTTTGGTTTCTAACCTTCCAGTCCAATTTGGGTTAAGATGGAGCTTGAAATCCTCATAGAGAGGCTAACGCCTGGCTCTGCATGGACTTTTGGTGGTGGGACCATTGACCATGAAGTGCCTTGGCTTTGCTGCACCAGCCTGGGAACCTGCGCATAGCCCAGCCCACCTCTCCCCTGCCTGATCCCTAAGAAACCCGTACCCTGCTGTCCCCAGCTCCTTATCGTAAGGAGCAGATGCTGGCAACCACTTTCTTCTTTGTCCAAACCACCACGGAAAGGCCCGAGAGCAGACGGAGCTCCCTACAGCCCAACCAGCCACTTTTTAACTGCATCAGCCTCCCAGAGGTGCAGCCCTTGTGGGCTTCGCACAGTGCTCCGACAAATATTCACGGAGTTGGTGCTTGTTTCTCTCCCTTCCCTTCCCTTCCTTTGCTGCCTATTCCCTTTTATCGTTTTTAAAAACCCTGAGCTCCCTCCTCCATCCAGCCCCGCAAAGCAGCTCCCTCTGTGAGTACCCTCACCAGAGCCCTGCAGTTGATTTAACCTCTGTTATCTCTGCGATTAGCCCCGCCACAGAGCAGATAGTTGGCTCTTATCAGCCCATTAAAGAGCCAAGGAATGCTGTTACCAGTTTTTTTATCTGCAAAATGCACACAAAGCCCCGCTGATTATTCTATTAATTTGTTAATGAACCTGTCTTGCCAGACAGACTCTCAGCGCCTTTACAAAGTAGGGGTAGGGAATTTTAGTCTTCCTAGAGGTTCATGCCCTGGGCTTACAAGGTTTTTCAGCTCCAAACTTCTGTAGGGTCTGAAACGAAAACTTCACCCCCACTATCAGCTGCCAAACACATCTGCAAGCGTTTCAGAAACTGCTCCTGTGCGGTGCTGCTGCTAAACGTGGGCAGGGAGCAGCCCTGAAAGAGTGCACCAAGGCATGGCTTGCTGCACGAGTCCCTTGCACAAGCAGCGCCAGGTCCGTGGCTCTGCAGCCACCCACTGCGCTGCTGAGGTGAACAGTGGGTGGTTTGAGATGCTGGTGGGTACCAGCACCTTGAGCCCTATGGGCCAGGTTTTGAGGGGTGCCAAGACCCAGACTAACTCAAAACCCTAAATTTCCCAGTCAGGAGTGCCAGAGAGAGCCCGCGCTGCCAGCACCCTGCGTGCTGGATCCACCTCGGGCTGGAGATACTCCTACGGGTCCTGCTTCTAATGAAAGACAGAGCTGGGACCCAATGGCATGAAGGGAGTGAAGTCAAAGCAGCTGCCATGGACCTGACAAGGCAGGTCTCTCTCCCTGCCAAGGTCGGCTCAAAATCTTCCGATTGACTCAGAAATAACGAGATATTAAAAATAATAAATTTGAGGTTGCGTTCGTCGACCCTCTGAGCTGCTGAGATTTGCAAGTGCACGCTCTCTTGCTATGCAGGAGCCTTACCTTAATGCCTCCCAATCTTTAATATATTTACTCTTGCAACACCCCTGTGCAGAAGCGATATTATTATGACTGCAGAGAGGCGCAGAGAGCCTGGGATGACACAGAAAGACAGCAGCAAAATGAGTGATTCAGCCCAAATCTTCTAAATCCAGGGCTGATGCTCTAACCACCAGCCTACTCTTCCTCTCCCTCCCCTTATATTTGCTCATGGCCAGAGCTGCTTCTAACTGCGGAAGGGATGAAGAAAAGACCAAAATAACCAGAAAAGCACGATGGACCTGTCAGGATTGTGTGCTGCATTCCTGGCTTGCAGAATACATTTGTCTCCTTGGCCCACCTCTCTTCCCCTCAACCTGAAAAAAAAACCCCACTTGCTTTTCAGTTATTTTTAGGCAAGGATAGCTGGATGCTTAAGTACTTCTAAAGCTGCCAATTGCACAACAAATTAAATGCATAACCCTGGAGCACTCGGAGGATGAATACATTATGGACAAAAGAAACATCTCATCACACCCACACACAGCTTTGTTTACTCTGCATTCACACATGACTCTCTCGTCACCTCCATCCCTGACTCCTAATGATAAAAGACAAAAGGCAGAGAATTCCTGCTCAAACCCCCAAAGTCTCCATCTGATATGCACAAATGCAATTTGTCTCAAAGCCTCCCGAGGCCCCCGATCGCAGGGAGATGCATACAGAAGGAGCTGCAGGTAGGACCCAGCTCACTGAAAGGAAAGTGCCACCTAGTCTGGAGCAGGATGAGCCCACGCATCGCTCTGTCTCATCGCAGCCCTATCCAAAAATTTGGGAGCGGGTTTCCTTGATGCTCGAGGATTCACATGAAGGAAGCAAACGATATCCCATGGACATTCAAGATCTGCCGCTGTTCTTATAGGAAACCTTCCTATTTATTGTGCCAGGCAGCACGAGGTATTTGTATTCACGCTTCTGGGTTTCAGCCATACTCTCCAAACCAGCCATCCTGCTTTAACGCTGAACCAGGGTTTGATCTGAAACCCAGAACTGATACTACACAAGAGTTTCAAAGCCACGTTGCCTTCGTTAGATCCACCACTCGGAGCCTCCTCATTGTTCATCCTTGTCTCCTCCGAAACGAGTAACCTCATTTATAGTCTACATTTTGATGCCTCACCCCACGTTTCCTCTGATACGTCCCCAGTTCCAGGGCGGACTCAAAGTTTCTTTAAACCAAAGCATTTAAAACAAAGCAGCCACAGCACCTGGCAGGGCATGGACCAGCTGGCCTGCAGGTCTACTCCATCTGCTGCTGGCAACGGCTTTCCAGGTCAAAGCACGTTTTCATCGCACAGAGCAGAGACAGCTCATGCTGTAGGCAGGCCAGAGGATCTCTACGTTAAAGATCACGAGCATGAAAGCACAGGGTCTATGGCTGAAAGGAAAGGGTGACATGTGGGAGACAGGCAGGCCTCCAAAGAGACAAAAAAAGACATTTTGCACCCAAGAACGCTCTCCTACAGATCCTCAGGGAAAGTCTGCCTAGGAGGTAATACTGTGAGAAGACCAAGCTCCACACAGCCCAATGTCAGGACATTTGTTCTTGACCCTCTCTGATATTCATACCCAACAATGTATTCTGAACTCTTCCCTAAGGGAAAGGCCACAGTAAAATCCCCGCTTGTCACATGCTCTCGGTTCAAGTCTGGAGACTGATGTAACAGGACACACACCAGAATCACAGAATTGCTTGGGTTGGAAGGGACCTTTAAAAGTCATCTAGTCCAATCCCCATCGGATGCTGCCGATGGTCAACTGTAATCATCCCGAGCAAGGCAATCCTGTGAGCATCTTAACCATTAGTTTCAGCGCTGACCTCTCTGAGCCTGCCACACTGCTGGAAAAACAGGCACCCTTCAAACGACAGCTTTTTACTGCCACTGAGTCCATTTACAGCACTCCTTGCCAGACATTTTGTCATTTTTTTTTTTCCCACCACTACAAGGTAACGCACATAGCATGAAGACAAACCCACCGGTGCATAGTTTGTCAGCTCGATGGCTTCCTACAGCACTGAGCGCAACTTGGCGTCAGCTCCTGACTACGGTCCTAAGCACAACGACAGCAATAAATATCAGTAACAGCACACGAAACGGAGCCCAGCTGGAACACACTGGGGGAAAAAAAAAGTCTGGAAAGGGGTTATTCTGCCTTCTGCAGTCTGGCAAAGGGAAACAAACCTCCAGCCCCCAAGCCTTGCGTTATCGGGTAGCCTGCTCTTCCCCAGAGCATCCCAGCATCATCCAGGCGTCTTGACCCCGAAGGACTTCTTATAGCCCAGGATCCTCCCAACAGGCACTGTCTTCTTCTTCCCTGCCTACACCTTTCTGTCTAACCAGTGCTTGGTATTTGAGTCTAAAGGTTAATTAAGTGTGGCTGCAAGAATGAAAGGCCACAATCAATTACTGCGCCTGCTTGTCCATTTGAGTCAATTTTTAATCATGGTGATTTGGTATTTTGGGAGGCATGGGGTGAGGAAAAGGGTGAAATTCTCTTTCTTCCTCTCTTTTTAGAAAGATACTTATTCGAGCTGGATAATTCCCCTGTCTCCAGGCAGATAGCATGCCTTCCCCTGGCACCCGCCACCTTCTCTCACCTTCCCTTTGTTTCTGTGCAGCGCTCCAGAAGAAGGAAGCCAGCAGAGATGGGGGAACGCAAGAAAATCTGCCTTCCATATATTCTCACCGCAGCTTTCCGGGCCTGTTGTCCGCCTCGAGTCCTCCAGATTTTACCTGACCTGAGTCTGGAGGGACTGAAAATGGACCCTGCACACTCAGGTGGAGCAGCACATATGCACGTGTCCCCAGATCCTCATTCCAGCATCTCTTTCAATCCCTGCCCAAAACTTGTTCGCTCCAAGATATAGACCTCCAAATCCCCCCAAAAGGCATGGAGCTGCCCACCCACCTCCTCACCTAGACAAAAGCCCTCCCAGCGCTCTCCAGGCAGCATCCCCGGCGTACCCTGCTCACACGTATGCCATATGCACACAAGCCCTCAAACGTGACCCATCCACATCCTCCCCCCCACCCCCCAAACACTCATTGCAACCACACCAACTCTTACCCCTTAACATACACCCGCCACCCCGAAGGCAACACACTCACCCACCCCCCAACAAGTTCCCTTTGCCTGTTATAATAATTAACTATTTAAAATTCAACCAGTGCTAATCGCAGCAGTCCGGGCTGTGTTCTCATTACCCAGGATCAATTCCTGTTTAATATTCACCTCCAGGGGCGGATGTGGCTGGAATGAGTTGCTGATTTCTCTCTCGCTACGCCAAAGCTAATGAGTGGCTCCTGCTATTGTAGTACAGTCACTCTCCTGTAATCAGTCAAAATAACAAGCAACAGCACCTTCCAGGGATGCAAAGTCTTCTACATAAATATACATAGACAGTCAGCCACACCAACGGACTTCACTTCTCAATGAGCTATGGCCGAGGCGCAGCCCTTCCCCAGCTGTGGGCGTGGGGACAAGCCCACGGCCCGGGAATTAGCTCTCGTCTTTACAGGGCGTCACAGCCATTTATAAGGGCTTGTCCACATCTGGGAGCTCCACTGGATTCAGAGCGTGGACAGCTATCCCTGCATTCATGCACACACTCCTAGCACAAAGATGCTCCTTGTCCCTTGCTAGCTTCAACAGATGCATTAGCCCACCATAAGAACGATCTGCAAAGTCATTCCTGAATAACTCCACATGAGCAGTACGTGCCACACAGTAACTCTCAGCCCTGAGAGTCAATCTTCCCTTCAAACCTCTCTCCATGGAAGAACACAGAGCTCTTGCAAAATAATAACCGGGAAAAATCACCCTGCCTGCTCCCTCCGAGGCATTTGCTAACAGATCTTACATGGGATGTGATTAATTTCCATCTCCCTCCTCTCCCACCCGCGTGAAAAATGGAGATGTCTGCTATTCCCTTGGCTTTTGTAAGCACTGGGGAAAAACTAAAACCTGTTCCTCTGGGGAAAGCAACATAACACATCGAGCTGGTGGGACCATCACCACCAGCACGAGCAGGGTAACTGGCCTCACTCACGAGGATGTGCATCTGAATTAGCACGCAAAAAAGTCCTCCTAAGGCTGGCCCTGATTAAAGGGGTGAATTGGTGAGACACAGAGAGCACGGAGGAAGAGAGTGGGTCTTCTTAGCAGGGCTGTAAACATGTCACCCGCATGTCGGCTGGCTCATCCACGTGGAGATGCCAGTGGCACATCATCCAGGGACACGCAGGGAAAAGCGAGTGTCATTTCTCATCAGCCCTCATGCGGACAGGTCACAGGACAGCAGGAAAATGGGAGCTGGCAGGAATCTTCATCAAATGACCAAACGAGCCTATTTTTGTTCCTTAGCAGCAATTAAGGGCAGGAAATTAAACTAGCATCTTCGCAGCAGGCAGTTGTCACCTCGGTGGGTGGCAGCACGCTTCTCGCTCAGCTGCACCGCGGTGGTTAATGGCAAGGAGCAGGCCAGGCGATACCTGTCCCCTGCCAGCACCACGGGGACGGGAGCGTCCTTGCCCTTGGAGAAACCTCCAAAGGGAGACGGAGAAACGCCCGCTAGCTCTGCCCATCTCTAGCAATGGCACTACTGATGGAGCAAAAGGAAATTGTCTAGCTGGTGTGTGTCCATCACCTCCCAACAGCTCACAGGGGAGGAGAAAAACCACAGATGCCTCAAGGCAGCTTGCTTGCCGAAAATCAATAACTAGTATTAAAAAATGGATCCAGTTCCCATTGGAACAGACTGCTCAGGGCTCTGCCATAATTCTGCAGAACAGTCAATATTTACTCTAAGTGTCTCAAATAAAGATTGAGCTTCGATTTAGTAAGATCGTTATTGTGCGTTAATAATATGCCAATTGATTATTAAACATATTTACCGAGAGTATGAAAAATAGGCTAGGAGATGAAAGGGCATCTGACGCAGGAACATGATGTTAACTAGGGAACCTAATTGCGCAGAGCTGCATTAGCCAAATTATCTTTCTGTCATTAGGAAACGTTTTATAAAGGCATTAAAATGCTACAGATAGAGGGACGATACATGATCATTCAAAGGAGTTGGGCAAGAGGACAAATTGCATCCCGACGATGCATTGCCTGCGTCTGCTTCTCCCTCTGCACACCGGCGGCACTGGAGGACCCACCGCTTCACGCCGGTGCTAACAGCTCTCCCTGCCTCAAAAACTAGAGGTGAAAGGCTGGGAGCAGATCAAAAAGCAACCAACCTTTATGGATGGCCTCAACGCCACCTACTCCAAGCCCCTGGATCCCACGGCGTGTTTCTGCCGTCAGAACGCTCGCGAGATCATCGCAGGGTTCAAAGTGACATTTGGCTGGGTGCCGAACAAGGCTTTTTGCTGTCTGAGGATTTTCACGACGCATCCAGAAATGTCACTTCAAGTAACCCTTGCGGCTCAGCAGACAATTCTCACTTTGAAAATACAGGGAAATGACAATTTGTGCGTGTTTTCCTCCTAGTCTAAATCGTACTCCTTTTGCTGAAAAACTAGCATAACTGATGGATTTTTTTTCTCGTCCTTTTTCCACAAGTTCTTGATGAAATGTAAATGATTTTCAACTTTGCTCTTTATGCTTCCTGGCTCTTTCTGACTATGTTTCTTTCTTAACAATTTGACTCGAGCTTTCTCCCAAAATAAGGCTCTGTCCACCCATCTGCACCATGCAAATTACTGAGCAGTCCAGTGCAATAGCTCAAAACAGGCCACTCTCTTCCCTAGCAATAGAAATTATTTCCATTTGGAGTAATATATCCTCCTGCTCCTGCTCGACGGGTTGCTGCTCACCAGGCATTCAAATTTTGCTCATTGTATGCCGCAGGGCAATTTTGAAGGCACCAAAGCCCAGGCTGCTCAGCCACGGGATGCTGATCAGATATTTGTTGGAAACAGGGGCCTCCCGAGCAAAAGGAGAACTGGGATACACGGCCTCCCATCTTCCCTGACGCCTGCGGAGGTTTAGGTGGAAGGGCTTTGTTTGAAGCTACCCAACACGCGTGGTACAAACTGGCAGCACTGGGAACTTGCAGAGCTGGGCTTTGCACTCTCTGCACATCCACTACTTCGGCTCCACACTGAGTAAACTCATGTTTGGGCTACTGGGCAGATTTTACATTCAGCTGATTAAAAAAAAAAAAAAAAAAAGAGTACAGAGATCTAAAGCATGACTATTTAAAAAAAAAATAAGAAAAGGGGGAATTAAAATCCAATTTGGACCCAAAGCACATGATGCTTTCCAAGAGGGAGTGCTGGGTTTCATGCCTGCATGCCCCATACCATGCCTGCTCGTAGCGCATCCCCCGTCTGCCCATCCTTGGCAGCAAAGCCAGTGCTCTCCACGTCCGGGTTTGATCCTAGTCTCTGAGTGGTGAAGGCTGGATAATTCATGCGTTCTCAGAAGCAGCAAGAGAAGAAAGGTATAACTTGCCTTCAGGCTTCCCATCCCTCCTCCTGAGGTCCTCCTGCCTGGTGCCCGTGCAAGACTTTATACTTTCTGCTCTAAAAAATGGGCTTCTCTGTGTCCTTTGTACAGGGCATCTTGCAGGGACCCTGCTGCCAGTCCACCCTGGCACACCAAGCCCCACCGCAGCAGGATGCGGTGCGGCGGTACGGCTGACGAAACCACCTCCTCAGCCCCCAGTGCTTTCCCACCAGTTGTCTGTCTATCTATTTATCTAAATCCGAGAATCCTGGAAATCCTTGGTGCTCCGTCAGCACCTTTCATCGGAGGATTTCAGAGCATTTGCCACACATGAACAGAACAAGCCTCCCCGCTCCCCTAGGAGGAGGGTAAACAAGATTAAGATTAATCCTAGTTCAGGAAACTAAGACCCAAGAGGTGAGAAGAAAAAAAAAAAAGCAATGCAAGAAATCACACTGGGTCCCCAGTGCCTTCGATTTACCTTCCTTTGGTTGAACTACCATGCCCAGACCTTGAAACACAGCCACGAGTCCCAGCACTGCCCTGATCACCTTCCCGGTTGAACAGAGACCTTAGCCCTAACTCCGCTCCCTCAAGACCATGGTAATCGGCTCCTCTCCAGCATTTTCCTGTCCAGGGAGGCTTGGGAGAGATACAGCCATGATGAGCTCTCCAGAGATGCATGGACCCATTTGCAGAATATGACTTTTTTTGCAGCGTTTGATGGAGAGGGAAAGTTCCCCTCAGAAGAGGCCCCCCCCCGCCACTGCCGGAGGGAAGGTGACGGATAGGGTGGCGGATAGCTCTCCGTTTACCTCTCCTGTCTGCCTGACTGCTGCTGGAATGAAGATAATCTATGAGCAGTAGCGTGCATCAGCACCGCTCTCTCCCCAGTATAAATCAGGAGGGCGAAGCCATATTGAAGGCAGCGCTCCCCGAGCCTTCCTCCTGCCTGCCCGCAGCATTATCCATCTGGTGCTGAAGGTCAAAGAAGCCTCCGAGGACAGGATAATCACTACAGAGAAGAGGGTTGCGCTCCATCACTTGCAGGGTGGAGACAACACGAGCCATGGAAAGGGAGCAGATGTCGTGCCTTGCTGCACCCCTTCTTCCCACCTGCAGATGAAGCCATCCCTGCCTTCTACCTGGGCTGAGCTTGGCTGTCAGCCATCCCAGTGGGACTGGACATCAAGACGTTCTGGGCAGTGTTGCTTGCAAGGGTTGGGTGGGTTTGTCAGCTCTCCTGCTCTCTACTGTGCCCCTGTCTTTATGTGCAGCCCTTGACCCAGAGGAGCAGAAACAGTTTCGTGCCTCCTTTCAAGAAAAAGGAGCCTCCAGGAGCGAGATTACTCATCAGTGAATACAGGCAGCCGTCCGTCTGGGAAACAAAGCTACTACTGCCCAGGCCAGAGGACGTGAGGAATAAGGCATAAGGAGAAACACTTCTGAGGCCCTAAGGAAGAGCTTCGGTAGCATGAAGCATCACTGCTGATGTGTCTCTAGGACCACGGTCTCCACACCCATGGAGGGACCCTTGGAGCTGGGCAGAGGGGATGAAACTCAATCCAAGCGGATTGAGGATACCCTGTGGTGCCGGGCTCAGAGACTGTGATCAGCCCTGTTGACACGGTCAATAACCTCATCCCTCTTTTTGACATGGCCGTGATGGAAGGGGAGGTCAGAGGGTGTTTAACAGTCCCTGAGGTGTGACCGACTGCCGAGGTGGGGGAGAAAAGCCCAGCAGCCCATCAGACAGCCTCCCCCCGACTCCCCACCCCAACGTGAGCCTGGCCCTCATCCACTGTAAAGCTCCTTCCCGTGTCCCTCCTAGGAACTTGGCAATGGCCTTAATTTATCTGCTGCACAACTTAATTAAAGTCGGTGCCAGAAAAGAGCCGATTGGATCATCAAATCCGCCCTGGATCCTTCTCTCCTCACTTCAGCACAGCCACTGCCCAAAGCACCCAGCTCCTTCGCCAGCCCTGCACTCAGGGTTTCCTTTGATTCAGGTTTTTCCTAGACAAGGGTGACTTATTCCTTACTTGTTTCCCTTGCACCTTGCAAGCCATGGTGCAGAGCTGCTCCTGCACAACTGGCAGAGGAATGCACGCGAAAGCGGCCCCGTCCCCCTTCTCGGGCCATCATTTCTTTCTTCCAGCCAGTAAAAGGATTGCTCATTTTAGCATAGGGGGTTTGCAACCCCACCATAAGGAGAAGCAGCGATGGCCCTAGGAAATCCAGGCTTGGTACTTCTGGCATTTGTCTCTGCCAGTCAAAAGCCATAATTGGTCCTCGCTTTAGGGAGGAAAAAGAAATAACCCACCTCCAAAAACACCTCTCCAATCAATAAGCATTCGTCCTTTGCATCTGTGGCACGGTGGCTGTGGGCTCCCTGGGGCTACTGCCAGCCTATTTTTCTTCTCCTTTCTCTAGCCCATCGCTTAAGCTAGGTGCTGAGCTTCACCTCTGGACTCTCTCTCTCCCCCAAGCTGATCAATAACTAACCCTCTGTTAATGACCTTTCCATCCCTCTGGAGGACCAGATCCGTCAGAGAGCAGGGATGAGCCAGGAGCTTGCTCATCCCTTCTTGGACAGTGACTAATTGCTGCCATTAGATGCAGAATTACAGACAAAGAACGAAGGCAGGGAAATGACTGACCCTATGTTTAATGCAACTGATGTCCGAGTGTCCATCGCTGCTGCAATGCCGGGGGAATTATAATGCAGCAGGGAGGAGAAAGTCCTCTCGCGGCCATCGCTGGGCCAGCCACGCTTCCCGACCGCACACCCAAGCTGGGCGAGTCATTCCCTTACTGGAGAGGCTGGAGAGAAAGATGTTGCTGGTAGCAGCAAAGTTTTCCCCTCGCAAAACATGACCTCTCTCACTCGGACTGAATATCTAAGACTAGTTAAAAATCTCCTGCAGAGCAACGGTGTGCGTTCCTCTCCTCCTCAGATTCATTTTGAAGATCTCCAGCACAATTCAGAGCATGACCAATACTTTCCCCCGGTAGTCACCAAGAAGCACATTGCAGGGAATGAGAAGAAATGAATCAAAACACCATTCCGCATCAAAAAAAAATAGATAAAGACCCACAACTGCTTCAGCCAGCCCCTTTCCACAACGCGGCCGCTCTCCGGGCATCTCTGAGCCCAAACGCATCCCCAGCCCGACTCTCACACCAGCAATGCAGCCAGGCTGGGTGCACAGCTTCACTGCCACCCGTGACGTTGGTTGCAGACACCCTCCCCGACCAGCTGCTGGAGCTTGTGACACACCAAGGGCAAACGGGCAGATGCTTTTGACTTGTAAATGGAGAAAGCTGGCTCAGAAAGTCACTGGAAGAGAATAAACAAGCAATTCCCACCGGTGTGGAAAGCAGGGGGAGCTTTTTGTTGCTGCTATCGTCATCACTGTTGTTTTCCTCCCTGCAAACCCCAGGCCAGACTATCCCTTTTTGTAAAGCATCTCTCTGATATGGAAAATTTCAGCAGCTTTCTGTGCAGAGCTGAAGCAACATATTCCCATCTCAGCTTTGCCTGCCTGCCTTTATGCATCTGATTGAGCCTGCACTTCTGCCAGCTGCAGCTTTGCTTTGGACTCCAAGTCAAGTTTCTATATGCAGGTCTCTTTTGGGGGGGATTTTGAAGCCCTGAACTGACAGGCACAGAGCGAAAGAGTCATCGCAATTATTCTGCGTTGGATCAAGCCCAGCCAAAAAGCAGCAGAGGCACCTCTCCACCCGCTCCTGTTGGTTTTAGACCATGAGTTTACTGAGGAATCAGTGCAAATTGTATAGGCAAGCATCAGGATCCTATTTAGCTCAAAGGGGTTTGGTAACATACTGATGGCAGCATCCCTGCCTTGCCTTTCTATAACCTGGTCATCACAGGCAGCAGGAGCGGAGGTGGCCGGACCGATGCCTTGCACGATCCCTCGCTCCGGCAAAATCCCTCTGGGCTTGTCAGGCTCAGCCCCCCGCGGGACCGTGACCCCCGGACCAGCCACCACTATGTCCCGACACCGGCTACACCTTGGGGCTGGCGGGCACAAGGCAGTTCGGATCCGTGACGGAGCAAGAAGGGGAGCTACCTTTGGGATTTGCTTTGCAATCAGGACCGGATGGCTATCATGTCTTTGTTAGGATAAGAAATGATTGGTCATTGGAGTCAAAGCAATTAAGAAGAGCGATTACCATAACACGCCACATCCTTCTTCCCTGTCCGCTGTCTTGCTTCATTTCCCAACTCCGCGCCTTTCCGAGGAAAGCTCGCATGGAGCTTCTCGCACGGAGCTTTTGACCCCGCTGAGTTTTTTGCCCCATCTCATCGGGAGGGGCTGGCTCTGCAGCCGCCAGCCTGCACTCTCCTCCCGGCCTCCCGCGCTCCTCCGGCAGCGGCACTTTAACCACGCCACGAGATGATTTACCGAATTAAAAAGAAAAAAGTCCTTAGCACTGAATCTTTTCTCCAGGTGCGGTAAATATTCATCAGCGCATCACCCTCCTCCACTGCCAGCCCTGCCACCGCGCGCGGCTCCGTGGCGTCATTCCTGCCTAGGGCCCTGTTCTAATAAGGCAGAAGCAAGAGAGTGAAGGGCCATATTTTTGGGCTTTTTTTTTTTTTTTTTCTTCCCAAGCCATTTCAAATGTCCCTTGTGGGAGAAGAATGCAGGAGACATTTTCTAAATATACACACCCGTATCTTTCTCAGGAGCGATATCATCAGCTGCAGACAGAGACAGGAGGTACAATTGCCCAGACAAAGAGAGATTAGACAGACAGACAGACCAAGAGCCGGAGAAAAATGTGGATTTAAAGCGTAATTCATCTAGAAAGACTTCCAAGTGCCTTGCAAATAGAGCAAAACTTTGCAGAATCATGCTCTGAAGTGCACCCACTCCACACTCACGTTTATCAGCGTGCCCAGCAGAATACTAAACCTGACTAAAAAGCCAAGCTTAAATCATCTCGGGTAGAGGGAAGCAAAGCGCCAGACCTCCTTGCAGTCGCTTGCCTTGCACCAGCAGCTAAACAGCCACAAAGAGCGGGACATTCCCTGCGACCCATTCCCCTGCACCCGACACAAACCTACAACCCGTCCGCGCAGGGAGCGGGATGAGCATCACCGTCCTGCATCCTCCGTGACGCACCACTCTGCTCGGGAGCCGTTTTCCCAGCGACAGAGCAAATAAGCCCAGCAAACCCGGCTCCCGGAGGCTTCTTTCCCCTGGTCTGAGCTGCGGTCACAGCTCCACGGGCATAAACCAGCAATTTAATCTCCAAGGCAGGTACAGCCTTGCTTGGGTGCTATTTTGGCACGTATCACAGTGTGGCATAGGCGGATGGAAGCGCGCCCATCAACAGCGCCGGTCCCTGCCCTGGATCTCCTTCTACCGGGAGCTAATCCTGGTGACGACTGATCTGAAGATACACGAGCCAGTGAAGGATGCTGAAGCAGAACTGTTGCTATCTATCCCGGGAAGCCTGAGCTGCGTCTCTCCCACTACCCTATTGCTATTCACCGACAGATCGCACAGAGTGAGGTTTATTCTCTGCTTGATTGGCACGCACTTAATTAATGTTAATAGAGCACTCGCATCACGACCAAGGAGAGACTCTGAACCCCAAGTATACTAAATCTAAAGAATTACAGCAGAATTCATGGCCTAATTACAGTGTATTGTTGAAATACCACTTAAATATAGTGATTATTAAAAGCATATTATTGATTGGGGTTTAACTACTATGTAAATAAATCTAGACGAGGCAAACTGAGCTACAAATTCATTACCCAGCCGTAAATCCTCAATAAATATTTTTTCATGAATCAGTTGTTGTTTATTATACAATAAATGTCTTATTAAGTCAAAATTAATTGCATATTTGGTGAAACTTCATCGAAGGCTCCCTCCCTCCGCCACCACACGGGCGTTTTGCCAGGCATCCTTTTAATATCCCCCTTCCTGGCTACCTGTGCCCCCAGGGACCGGCGGGGAGCAGGTGCTGCGCCCGCCTTGTGCCAAAGCAAATCCAACCGGCACGGCGTCGGAAAAGACGCGGTCCTGCCACCGCCGCCTGGGGCTTGGCTGCCTGCAAACCTTGGCAACCAGCAAAGCTCATCGGCTGCCTCCTCCTCCTCCCCCAGCCCGAGCACCCTGCTTCCCACGGGGTCCCCCCCCTTTCCCCGCGCTCCCTCCCGCAACGTGCCAAGAGCACGTACGAAGTGGCCGGCCCTGGCAAAGGAAAGCCCACTGGGTCTTCGGGAGCCGGAAGACATCCGCCAGCAGAGATGGTGAAATAAAGTAAACACTTCAAGCCAGAAATGATGAAATTTTAATGAATTTCCCATTTCTTCCACAACTACAAGCATTCAGGCTCCATAGCTGGGTGATTTTGATAGGTCCCAGCAGCTAAGAAAGGAAGAATATGAATTCCTCTTTGGGCATGAACTATCATGATGAATAATAAATAAAATAAAAAGCAGCAATATTTTGCATCTACCAAGAGCTTTTCATCTGTAGAGCTCAAAATGATTTACAACAAAAAGTAAGTGTTAGAGGTGTTAGGAAAGCAGAATTTCCTTCCTCTGGGAAATCTCAGTAGTTCAACATTTGTTTTCATCTTGAGATAGGGTGAGAAGTTGAAAGGTTTTTCTGGAATCATCAGTTCCACAACGCTGAAATTCAGAAACGGGGACTTTTTTTTTTTCTTTGCTTCATCAGACCGGTACGTTGTACCAAACCGCATCTGCAATGTTTTGATGTGCCAATTTCAAACAAAAATGTCTTAGTTTGGATTTTCCCCAGGAAAGAAAAAAAAGTGGGGCATAATAGATGCTCCTGTTTCCAGTCCCTTCCTACCATCATAAACGTGAATCTCAGTGAAACCCAGATTGCTTTCGGAAAATATGTTTTTCAACAAAATCCACCCAGCTCCAGGATCCCTAAAGTCCGTTTTACAGACGAGGAAACCAGAGGCTCACAGAAGCAGGACCAAACTCCCGTGGAGCAGGAGTACATCACACACAGTTTTTCCCATCCTCTTCTGGCCTGTCCATCACGGAAGGCAAGAGGAAGAATTGCTGCCCGTGCTGTGTTTTGTCCTGAGCAACAAAGGCAGATGGAAAATTGAGTTCGGTTCATACACAACAACGACAGGACAGGAAAGGCTGAATCCATCTACCGGGGAAAAACTAATGCTCTCATTAGAAAGCTTAATTATTAACATCAGCCTCCAGTTATTTTCCCTGAAATACATTTCATTTCTGACTTCAGAGCAATTGCTCTTTGCAAACCTACTGCGTGCTCGGCGCACGCTCCCCGTCTCTGCAGCCTCGCAGGTGACCAGCGGCCTCGCCGGTGACTGTTGCATGAATTTCCTCTCCGCCATCCCTCCTGTCCCAGGGGAATCGATATCCCCTCGTTCCTAATGCTCGATGCCTCGAACAAACGACGAGCCTCCGTTTCTGCCTCCTGGAGATGTTTGCAAAAGGTGGGTGTGGCACAGAAGGAAACGAGATGGGGACAGGACAGGATCATATATATTTTCCTTGACGGAAACCCATTTATCGGAAACACATCAGTAGCCATTCCCGAGTTCCTGATGGAGAATTGATCGCTAGGTCATAAAACTAAATCGCGGTGCTCGTAAGAAGAGTAAACACGGGTGCCGGTGGAGGGAGACCGCAGCGGGGGACAGGCGCAGAGCTGCAGAACCGGCTGACTTGGTATCTGTCTCCAGGGATTTGGGAGTCAACAGGATAAATGGGATCAATGCTGAGCTTCCCCTGAGATCCTATGAATCCCTAAATAACCAAGACGACCAAGACGTCTACCAAAGGTGCCCATTGCATGAGGGCAGGAGGACCCTGTCCGGGTGCACCCATCACCCTCCCCAGCAGCGGCAACACACGGAGCTGAAAACATGAAAGCCGAGGAGGAAACTGCTTTTTGCCTCCACTTTCCTGGCCGCCCAAGGGGTTGTGCACATTTTGCCCTATCCTCCGTGAGACGCGCGGCCCAATTACACAGCAATCAATTTTGGGAGCACTGAGGAGATAATGGAGTGATAAGAAACAGCCACTGCGGATTTGTCAATACCAAATCATGTCAAACCAACTTAATTTCCTTTTTTGACGGTGTAATTGGTCTCATGGATCAGAGGGGGGGGGAGCATCAGACGTGATATACCTTGACTTCATTAAAGTGCCTGACACCGTCCCACGTGACATCCTTAGGAGTGAAGTTGGGAAGAAAGCTCAGGTAGCGCCAGAGGTGGAAATGTCATCGGCTGAAGCGATGTAGGGAATAGCTACCGAGCATTTCCCCATCACCAGGGAGGGCATTTCAAATGGGTGCCCCTTGGCTGCCCTGGGCCGGAGCCTATTCACTTTATATTTCAGCAGCGATGGGGACAATAAAGCAGAAAGCGTCTGAGATCTTGCAGAGAGGAGCCTGGACTGGGAGGAGCCAGGGGCGCTCCAGAAGCGAGGCTCAGAATTCAAAATACTCGTGATAAATTAGACAAACAGCCGAAAAAAAGAATCAGGGAGATGAAATTCAATAAAGACAACTGCAAAGCAATACGCTTAGGATGAAGAAATCAAACGCCGGATAGACAGTGGTACTGCGGCGCAGGGTGTGCAAATAGGCAGTCAATCACCAGGTAAATACAAGCCCACCGTCGCAAGGCTGCAAAGGAGCCGGGGGGGTGGGGGGGTGGCAAGAGCAGCAGGGAGGGTCCAGTTTGAGATGCCAGTTCCCAAGTTTTTTTTTAGGAATGAGTTACCTTGGGAGAACATGGATCATTCTCTTCTTGGAGATTTTTAGAATAAATTAAAGATATTCTTGACCCTATATTAGTGAGATGATGGCCAACCTCTTGATCGTCAGAAAAAACAAGAGGCGTTCTCTCTGCTGCCTCACAGCAGGTCTGAAACCATGAAAAAGCTGTGTTCTCCCTTAAACAAGGTCTCTATAAACCCATCACGGCAGCCGGTTAGGAAGCACCCGCATGTTTAAAAGCTCCTTTTATTGCTAAATGCCATCCAAGCATTGTTACGAGATAGCAACAGGTGGAGAAAGAACTAAGGGTTAGACAAAGTTTGGGCTGATATTTTCAAAGTCAGCTATGAGACAGATGTCCTGTTCTTATTAAAATTAATAGGAACTGAGCATCCCAATCTCCCAGGTGACTTTGAAAATCTCATCCTTGCTTCCCGTTTGCTGCCCGGCACCAACACCACCGCCTCCCTCCTTCCACTCCAGGGCCGCTGAGAGAAACAGGGTTACGAAAAACAACATTTGCACCAGAATAAATTAATATTTTTACGTGTTTTTTTAAAATCTCACACTCGTCTCCCTCTCTCTTGCTCCCTCTATAATTTACATACATATAACTAACTGCACATTAGGAAACAAAGAAGGGGAGGAGAGATGAGAGCTCAGATCTCGTGCAATTGGGAGCACACCCACGTAGGATGGGGCACCCATCCCAGGGGCGGCCTCTCCTCCCCCGCCGGGCCCCCGTGCACAGCAGCCATCCGCTGAACTAATAACTCTGCTAAGGGCATTCATCCTCTGCCTGCAAAGCAAATCACACTTGCCAGCCCTGACAGCCCCAGCCCTGGGGAATCGCATCAGGATGTGCACAGATTACAGCCAATGTTATTCAAGAGCAAGTTAGATCCCCACCATCCAGACCGGCTAATACACTGGTAAAAAATGCACTAGGCGGGAGGGATTTCTGACACAGATCTTCGTAACCAGCAGGAAAGTGCATTGAGAAAAAGAAGAGTAAACAAAATGATACACTTCTGCTGCACCACATGCCCGGAGGCACTAAGATATTCTCCACCTTGGCTAAGCTGGACACCGCGAGACTCCCCGGCCAGCTGTGCAGCCATGGATGCTCAGGGCTTCACATCCAGCTGTGGGGCTATGCTAGGCATCCCGCGCAGTCAGGCTGCCCCACGTCACCCAAGCTGTGATGGGTACCCGCATGGTCTGGAGGAAATATCCAGGCAAGCCCTCTAGGATCCTCTGCCTAAAGATACCTGCCACCTGGTACTGTGCATGTAGCTGTTAAAAGTCACACTGTGCACCCACTGCTAATAAAAGTGTATTAAATGCACCTAGCAGGACTGCAGACCTTCGCATCTGCTGCATCTGGAGCAGAAGAGGCGGGTGGCTTTGGGACATCTGTCTGAAAACACTGCCCTCCCCGTCCCCATCGCATCAGGGCTGCTGGAGGATGCTGGGCGACCAGTCTCACACCCCTTTCTTCTCCCCAGCCCTCCCCTTCACATGGTGCAATAGTAAGCCACCTGGAGACTGGCAAACGTAGCCCATTGGTGATCTGCTCAAGTCCAGGCTCAACGAAGAGGTGCGAAGCTCCCAGCAGAGCTGAGAGCAGGAGTAAACATCTCCCATCCATTAATCATAGCTATACTGGGTGCCGGCTTGGTTTTGAAAGCGTCGGGATGGAGAGTAGGGACCGATGGCCTGAAAACCAGCTCTCCGCTTCACCAGAGATTTCTTCCTTCTGCGATTCCTCTGCATCCTCTCATCTCCTAACACATCTCTCCTGAGCCAGGGTCAAGCCATCCCTAGCCGACGCCAGCCCTGGGCCTCTAAGAAACCGGAAAGCTGCCAAAAGCCGATGATTTCCTCCCGAGATTGCAGCGAGAGGGGAGAGAATGAATCACCCAGCGGGGACGGCAGCGCCCAGGTACGGCGAGGGGGAGGAGGTGGGGAGCGAGCCTGCGTGTCACCCGCAGAAGAAACATCCTTGTGGGACTAAATTGCATTCAATATAATAAACTACCATCTTGAAACGAGTGTTCCAATTGAGTTTTGATGTAAACACTAATATTTTCTCCACTCCGCTATTCTCTTCCAGGGAGATCTCATGTATATTTCACTATGTGTCCTACCTACTATTGCTCTCATACATCAAAGGGTTCGAGGACAAGGAGCCTGATTTTGAAAACATTATTCTTTTAAAGATTTATTCGCTCATCTTGACCACCTCCTCTGCTGAAAGGGAGAAGCTCTCCATAAATTATTTTAGCGCCCCATGCAAAACATGCACGTGCATGCCGTCCTCAGCTTAGTAAACTTAGCAAGAAGAGAGACCCTCCGGCCCTTCTCCCTCCCGGTTCACGCTCTTCTGAGACCCTTCCCTGCCCTCTCCGTGCTGGACTACTCGAGTCACCATCCCAACGCCATCCCACCGTGATCCCAAACAGCCAGAAGCTGAGACAGGGATCCTAAGTGACTTGCCCAAGGCCATATGGGGAACGCGTGGCAAAGAAGGGGTCTCCAGACACCTTGATGTCCCACCTTGCACTTCTGCCCAGGTAAAACCAGTCCTGGGGCTCAGCCTAACACAGGCAGGGCTCAAACACCTCTAAACCCCGCTCAGAGCTCTGCGCGACAGCAGCGTGCACCAGAGCCCCTACGCCCACCCTGAAAAGTGTCGGGCTTTAGCCAGTCCAGACAGACATATGATGGGAGAGCTGAAGTATTCATATCCTCGTTTTGTAGCCGCAGAGCCTGACTTGCACAGGGTCACAAAGGACAGCTGCAAGAAACATTAAAAACTTTCAGAAGGCCGAATACGTGGCTCTTTAAGGAACGGCACATGCAAAATTAACTGCACGTTCCCTCTGCCCCCTTCTGTTGCAGATGCTGGGAGGCACTCAAAGGAAGCTACATTTATTTAAAATTAAATAAAAGAGGCTAATTTTGGCATGCAAGGGCTAATGTACCTGGGGGACTCCTTGCTTCAGGGCACTGACAACAGAAGAGGAGTAACAAAGTTAAGAAAGCAATTAAGAAACTGCTGCAGATGCTCGGTGGGAGGCTGGCTCTTGGGTGAAGCCACAGCGTACACAGTTAGGAGAGAAGATTTCACCCCTGCTTCTGTCACCCCACGAACTTGGGAAATGACTGTCTCCAAGCCCCCCCCCAGCTTGCAGCACATAAGCAGTCCTTGGGCTGTGCTCTGCTCCTCGGAGTATGGACGTGCCCTTTCAGCCTCAGCTTCTGACCTGAAAATGGGAGGAAACACCCTCTGCCTTGTCCACCCTGACTCCATGGCTTGGAGAACACTGGTGCGACGGGAGCGGGATGTCCCCGGGCTCTCCAGACCCCGCAGCAATCGGGGAGCTGAGAGCTACAGTCGAAACATCCAACTGAGCAGCTCCTTCTCTTTACTGCATCCCTGGGGTCAAGTTTAATACCGCTCTGGTCGCAGGGTAGGCACTGCCAGCCTTTCGCCACGTATGGGATGGGGGAAACTACAGCAGCACTACGGAGGGTGGTGGGGACAACGGGGACCTGTGGAAAGGAGTGATGATCCAGCGGCAGCTTCATCCGCCACGGAGTTTTGTCAGCACCGTGTGGAAGAGCTGCAGCACTGCACACTCCTCCCGGCTCCTCGCCACGCAGCCCACCCGGCCACATCCCCACGCTCCCCGGGGTCTGGCATCTCGCTACGATACACCCTTTGGTCCCTGCTTAGTGCAAAGCAACACTTGGCATCACCACCACAAGCATGCCAGCATGCACGGTGCCAGGATGCGCAAAGGCGTGCAAGGATGCTCGCGGTGCACAAGGACGCACAAGGTGCACGAGGACGCGTGGCTGCCTGCAAGGTGCAGGCGTGAAGCTGGGGCACGGCAGAGGAGCTGTGTGGGGACCATGCAAGCGAATTAGGGGCCGGGAATAACGCAGAGCCCTCAAGGCTACTCTTTGTCTTAAATTACCCACCACAGGCTGCACACAGCGTGCTGGCTTTGCGCCCTCTTGCTCCTCAGTGACTCAACGGTATTTTGAGGCTGGAAGGGATGATTCTGACAATTTTAGTATGGCCTTGGAAAAAATCACAAAACATTGACTCAGAGCAAACACTGGGTATCTAGTGACCATCCCTCTGTGTGCCTAGTCCACGCAGGGAGACCATGGCGGGGAGGAGGAGCAGGGCTGCAGAGCATTTCCTAGTCCCTTTCAAAAGTCTCTCCCTCTCTCTTCAGCCCGGCTGGTTTCTCGCGGTGCAGAAGCCAGAAGGCAAAGGGAAGCAAAGTAGAAGTGTTCAAAGGCTTCAGAAACCTCTGTGTTTGATTTGGGCAGGCCTGGAGGCACTCCTGCTTCTGTCTCCACTCACACACACGCCTAAAGTCTGCCCCAGAGCAGCCTTCCCGGTCCCTCGTGCTATTTTAACGCGGGCGCACTCCGACCCCAGACCGGAGCAAACCCAGGGAAGGAAATGCATCGCCCACAAGCGTTGCACGACCTACACACAGTCCGTGTGCAATGGCTCCCTCCCCACATAGTTGCCCCAAGAGCCAGAAGCAGGGAGCATTCCCCCAAAAGCCAATTTTCAAGGCATCGTCAATTAGTCCATACTGAGGCAAAGGATTTGGAGAGCCATGAGTATTTCCAAGCTTTGGAGCTGTCTCTTCTGCAGCAAGGTAAAAAGAAGATGAAAATACACCTCAGAGTAAGCAGAAAGCCAGGACCAGCCAGATCCGAGCCCACACCAGGCTTAAACCCACCGGGATGTAACTCCGTCCCTTACCATTCCCTCTGCTCAGCGAGAGGAGAGCGATACCCTGAAATGGTTCCTAGGGAAAACTATGAAAGCTATAAAGCCGGAAAACCAAAACCCACAAAAGTCTGAAGTAATAGAAATTGTTTTGTTTTTTTTTCTTTTGGCACTGTTCCCCCATTGCTCCAAATGAAAGCCAAACACCAGCAAGGAGCAGGACCTCTCCCTTCACCCCAAACGGAGCGAGGGTGGCAGTTGTTTACCACTGGTTGCCTACAGTGCAGTGCAGGGATGGGCTTGCTTTTCATTCCCTGTCAGATGGCCTCAAATCAGGATTTTCTGATCACCGGTTCACGGCTCCAGAAAGAAACCTGTGCTTACATTTTTGCTGCACGGGACACTGAGTAACAGAAGGGTATTTCTGGCTCAGAAGCAGCCCAACGGTAGCTGAAATGTCAAGCACAGCTGACTTGCATGATTTTCCATTGATTAAGATGACAAAGTTGGGCCAAAATCTTACAGAGACAGATTACAGAGGGCTGATGCCATCTAATCTAAGCCTCAGTTCACTAGCTTTAGGCCTAAATCCTAGCTTAGTCTGGAAATGATCCGTGCTGCCTTGGTTATCTCTACCAACTCAGGGAATAAGCAGTCATGTAAAACCACACGCTGAAAGATGCTAAGGAATTAATGAATAAAAAAAGTACCATATGCTCTCCCAACTTCGGAGCTGTTCCTTGGGAGGAAAAAAGGGCGATGGAGGGGAGATGCCGGGTCCGGCGGATGATGCTATTGTCCCTCCCTGGGGCTCTGCAGCCGGCAGAGCCCCCCATGCCAAACATTACCCGGGTTTTGCCTCCGGCAAGGCACTGCTGCAAAAAAAAGCAGAAAGTCCGGGTCCCCCCCTCTGCTTGGCGCTGCCAGCGTGGAGGGGATCGAAGCCATAAACTCTTTGAAACAAGAAGCACAAAAGTCCGCTCTCCAAAACCAACGCGAGAGCTGGAGCATGGGAAGGCTGGAGGGATGCAAAGCATCCCAACGCCCTTCGAGCACCACAGGAATGTGCGGCAGCCGACGCCGGCCAGGTAGAGCAGCACCATGAGCCCCCCGACACCGCGGCAGTGCCGGAGGGAGCTGTTTAGCTGAGGGTCTCACCCCTGTATCAACAATAAATACATCTGCAATACATATGCAAAGTTGCAACTGATTTGCATTGACATTTGGAGGGGGGGAGGGGGGGGAGCTGAGGGGAGAAAGGAATAAAGTCCATTATAGCGCAGAGTAATTTAGGATATTACCACCGGCATCTGAATTACAAATCTACCTCTCATTACTGGTATGTTAACCGGGAAAGGCAGCTTCTCAACAACATGCAAGGCAGAGTTTATTAGCATGAATTTGCATAATAATTAGCTCTGCAGCAAGCAAAGGCTGTTGTGCCTTTCAAAAAGCCAACTTTCAATGTCAATATCCAGCCCCAATTTGGCTCCTGCCCTAGGGCCCTCCAGCAGCGAAACGCCGCCGCAGGCCTTCAGCAGCCAGCTGCTCTCTCCCTGATGCTGTCGCCCGCATCGGGGACCCGCGGAGGTCCTGCCTCGTCCCCCGAGCAGGTCTCGGGCACCGGGAGACACAGGAGAGCTCCTGGGAAGGGTCTTTGGCAAGCCAACTTCATTGTACAGGAGTTTCTCCGCTGTACGGAGAGTTTCTGCGCTGCACGGAGAGTTTCTGCGCTGCACGGAGAGTTTCTTTCCCCGCTGCATTAGCAGAGTTGGCTGCTGATGGCTCCAAAGAGCCCCCCAAAGCCCCCGTTCAAAGCAGCCCCATGCCATTCAGAGCCGCTCTCCGTCCCACCCCGTAATGCTAAACCTGCTACAAACTCCTCATCACGCCCCCTCCCGCACCCCCACTGCCAGTTAAGCCTTTAGCCAACATGATTCATATAACACGATTTAGAGAAGACGCAGGAGAAGGGTATTTTTCATCTAACAATGCCACGATGAAGAAAAGAGTGGGGTAATATAGGGAATTACATTTATTTTCCATCTACCTGAGCTGGCCCCCACAAATATGATACTGGACTGTACTGATCGACACTCTCCAGCCTGGCATTTTCCAGGTAGCGTTGTGCCAATAACAGACTCTTCCCTAGCCAGAACAAAAAAATAAAGGCAAACCCATGAGGTTATTTTAGTCTTTTTGCTGAAACTACAAGTTTCATCTTCTAGGGCTCTCTCTGTAAAAAAAAAAATATATATATATATATATTTGCAGGTGCATTTCAAATGCAAATATCTCAATTTGAACAAGACAAACAAAACACGCTTGCTGGTTGGAAGGTGGCTGTATTTTGTTTCTCTAAATGTTTTCATTGATTTTTTCTTTTTCCCCCCACGGCTTTTCAGCAAAAAGTCTCGCCTGGAACAACTCACTGTCTCCAATCCCCTGTGCTGCAGGCAGTTTCCTTTACTTTGCATGCTCCAAGCCTTCCGTTTCAAGAACTTTTTTGGGGCACCCCAAATACACCCTTGGCTTAGAGGAGATGCTTAACAGGATTTCTGCCCGGGAGGTCGCGCAGGGAGTCACACATCTGTTTGCAAGGCAGCCGCAGATGGCGGCAAAGCCGTCTGCACCCGAGCAGCAAGTGACAACTGGCACGTGCCTCGTGTCACAGTGAGAGCTGCTCGAGAGGAACCGGAGCCTCTCCGTGTGAAGTGTTAATTGCTACATGCGTAGTTACGCCAGCCCTCTGCTTCCTTGCACGTGAGCGCGGGAGGCTCCTGCCGAACCCCTCGGCACGACCCGCAGGGCTCCCAGAGACGGGGCGCAAGATTTCCTAACAGAAACCCACCCGAGGCTCATGCTCACGGTGCCCAGAGCTGCTTTACAAAGGATATAGCTGCCGTTACTGCGGTTTTAAAGACAATGTGCCTCAGTTTCCCCTAAGAGGACATTATTCCCAAGCAGGGACCGAGCTGATCGTTTCCAGACAGCGGCATCTCGGCGTCAGCTTGAACTCGGCTGTTTCCAACACAGGAAAAACCTTACGCATCTCTAACAAGAAATGCATTACCAAGCTAAGCCTCAGACCTGCCATCTCCAGGCCTTCAGCTGCAAGTCCCGCTCTTTGCAGGCTCTCCCCACCACGACGCACGCAACTCCTGGCCAGCAAGAGCTACTACACACTGGCTTTTCTTTTCAACATCTCACAGCACTAGAAATATTCCTCTCAAAGAAGCTGATCAAAACCAGCTCCTTTGGACCTTATGCTGTCCCCAGTCCTGGTTTCATCAGGAAACCTTTTAACCCACCATCTCCGGGTGTCGTGGTCTGCAGGAACAGCAGCCTTATAGAGGATAAAGCTCCCTTAGGGGGTGCAGTAACCCCTTGTTCTTTAGTACTGTAAACTCTGGGTCCTACATACCCCTGAAAAGCATCCCTCAAAAGGAACAGGCCTCCTAATTATATTATTTGCAGTTATTATTTCAGACAGGTATAAAAGGTGGGGGTCGGTCTCTTCTCCCAAGTAACAAGCGATAGGACGAGAGGAAACGGCCTCAAGTTGCGCCAGGGGAGGTTTAGATTGGACATGAGGAAAAATTTCCTCACTGAAAGAGTGGTTAAACCTTGGAACAGGCTGCCCAGGGAAGTGGTGGAGTCACCATCCCTGGAAGTATTTAAAAGACGTGTAGATGAGGCGCTTAGGGACATGGTTTAGTGGGCATGGTGGTGTTGGGTCGGCGGTTGGACTCGATGATCTTAGAGGTCTCTTCCAACCTTAATGATTCTATGATTCTATGAAAACAGGCTGGCATCAAAGGAGTCTGAGCAACAGCAAAAAAACCTCAGCACCTCTGCACGTCCTGAACCAGACCCACCCCTACACCCCCCCAGGAAATAAGATGCGCTTTTGAACCATTCAACATCACCTCAGTTAGCAGAAAGCTTCCGAGGTCGCTGCCCTTGAAAAACAGGAGGGGGGAAAAAAGGAGGAAAGCGTGATCCAGGTCCTGAGAGGGCAGAATAAGGCAGCCGGTGAAGGGCTGGTGGTGGGTGACCCGGGAGGTGCGAGACTTTTTTATGGTGCTGCTTCCCCAGCCACGGGCAGGGATGCTCCGAGACCACCCTCCTTGCTGCTTCGTCATACTCTGGCACCGCACAAAGCGAGGGGCAGATGAGGGCAACGCAAGAGGGCTTGGGAAGGGGTGGCACAGCCAAAGAGCTGGCAGGAGCTGGTACAAGGGCAGCTCCTGGTTTTCAGCTCTTTTAAAGTCTGTTCATAGAAATAGAGAGAGATGGGTAAATAACTCTCTTCCAAAGCACTCTCCACCTCAGGGAAGGGATTTGTAGTCCAAGGAGGAAACGCTTAGGTTCAGAGGGGAAAAAAGTCTGCTTAAAAGTTGAACAAGTGAAGAGATATCGTAAACCAGCTAAACGCTATTTTTTGTGCAAACCAGACATTTGTTCCCAATTTGGGCTTTTAAAGAAAAGTTCGAGAAGCTTTTTCTAATTTTTTTGATGAAATTCTATTAAAAAAGACATTGCCATCCACTTCCCCTGCATGTTTTTCCTTCTGGAAAAACACGGAGATGAGGATCCCGCAGAGCTCGTCAGCAATCTGGCGCCCGTGTGTGCCACCCCACGATAACAAACCCAGACAGGGACATGTGGGAAAAGGGGGAAATAAGCATTTGGAAGAAGATGATTCTGCAGTGAATTTAAAAGGAGTTGTCAGCTGCTGCTGGGTAAATCAGCTTGGCTAAGATAAGAACCAGAACAAATATTTATTCCAAATTTACGCTGACCTAAACCTGAGCGCTTGAGGGTTGAATAATTTCGGTGAACTATATATTTTTGTCAAATCATTTCCTGGGCTTCTTGCATGGGTTGAAAGAGATTTAGCTGGGAAGGATAAATCCTGGCTGCTCATATACTGTTGTCAAAAGGATGGGATGGAAACACAGATAGAAACACAGATAGATGGCAATAAAAGTGATCTTTATAGTGTTTCAGTCTGTGCTGAATGGCAAAACCAGACCAAGATTTCTCCAAGTTTTGGAGAATTTTGAATGCCGCCTTGTTCAAAGGCCTCATCCGGCAAAAAAGGGTCCCAAATTTTCAGAAAGCTCTTCATGACGGCTCATAAGCAGGCCCCCGCTGAGACAAGCACCCCAAATCACCACCCCTTACAGAAGTCTCAGCTCAACTCCTCAAAGTCAGGCCACCCAGGAAATTTGGCTGAGTTTTGTACCACACAGGCTAATTTGGAGATGCTTGAAGACGTTCCTCAGACCTTTCCCGGCTTGTCTGCCCTGCCTAGAGGGAGAATCAGACTTGTCACCTGCACATCTGGCTAAGCGGGGTCCACATCTGTACCTGCAGCTGCAGGCTATGCTATTCAGCCCCAGGTGCTGGCCTGCAGCAGGTATCTAGCCGAGGTTGGAGGCTGCATCCGAAGGAGAGCACCTCGCCACTCATCGCTCCCCAGGACAGGCATGCCGGTGCGGGCAGGGCCCTCGTCTGCCTGCCAGGATCCAGCCGCCGATGCAGTCCTTGTCATCGCAGACACTGATTTGCAAGCTGTACCTGCCACAAGGCACAGAAACATCCAGCTGTCGGCTCCTGTCCTACCAGCGTTGCTGTTTTCCCTTCGCAGTCCACGTGGGAGACCTTTTTGCACCGGGAAATCTTACCTGCTCTATCTACCACTCCGTCCTCGCAGGAATAAGAGCGCAGGCATGGCACAACAGGAACAAGCAGAAGCCAAGTTTACATAAACAGTGGAGAGCACGACATAAAGGTTATTTGTGCCTGCGGGCTGCTTTGGGATCCCGTGAAATACAGAGGTCTTGGGCTGACTCGCACTAGACAGAAAGTTCCTGTAACGCTGAAGACTGCAGCTTTTTTAAGTACCTGAGCAGTGCAGGGGCTCAAGGTGCTACCGAAAACAAGCACGAGGAGCCAGAGCTAGTGGTGCCATGTTATTCAGCATCTCCCCATCCCTTCCTTGTGCCGGACAACAGCCCGAT
The DNA here is from genome assembly GCF_000699105.1 of Pygoscelis adeliae. Classification (NCBI taxonomy): domain Eukaryota; kingdom Metazoa; phylum Chordata; class Aves; order Sphenisciformes; family Spheniscidae; genus Pygoscelis; species Pygoscelis adeliae. The sequence goes on along the minus strand of NW_008824412.1, from coordinate 295,362 downwards.
CGCAACCTCTGCTCAAGCGAACATCCACCCACTTTGCTGAGATTTCTTGTCGCAGTTAAACACTGGGCAAAAGTGGGTAAAGGCACGAAAATTGGCATTAACGTGATGTTTCGCACTTGAAGTCCTTTATAAACACTAATTCAAACAACACTGTAAGAATTATCCACATTTTATGGCTGGGGAAAACGGAGCCATGGAAGTTAGGAGACTAATTCGAAGCCACAGACGGAGCAAATAGGAGAGTCAGGATTAGAGCTAAGGAAGCGGCAGAGATGTCCTCCTCCCACCCCCCACGGATAGCAGCAGGAAACCTGCTGGTCCTAACACACAGAGCAAAACCAACACAGAAACAGGCAAACCTCGCAGGGAAGAAGTAAAGTCGTGCGGGGTCCGGTTTGTGGGACGGGAGAACAAGTGGAAAACACAGGATTGAGATCCGTGAGGAGCGTGTTCAGCTCAGCTCCGACACGACCTCCTCCAGGTGACCTTGGGTAAGACACCTTCATCTCTCTGCAACTGGGATGAAGAGAAACATCTCCCCTTCAATAATTTTCTTAGCCTCACCTCTCTTGTCGGTAGAAACTGCCTCTTATCACTTGCTCATGGACAACCCAGATTAATTAGGCAATCCTGTAAGCTACTAGAATACACTACAACAAAGAGCAAAGAAGCACTGCAATTTCTTCACATTTTCAATCCACCTTTAGATTTCGGGGAGGAACTAACAATGTTCCTTTAATACCAGAAGGTCTCGCTAAAGGGAAGGCAACTGAGAGACAGGCAACGAGTTACAATTGGACTCACAAAGCTGGCACAAAGCAGCAGCCGGAGCGTGCGTTTGCATGTATATAAATACATCTCTCCGTGTGTGTATACACGCATATGGACTTCGGATGAGCGGGGCGGGGGTGGAGCACATAAACTTGAGGAGAGATAAAAATCAAATAAAACCCCACAAAAATTAACAAGGGGAGAAAGCATTTCACTCAAAGAAAGTAATTTTGCAGCCACCGATATTTTTTCCCCCCTCTCCCCTCTCTTTTTTTTTAATTTTTTTTTTTTTTTAAGTCAGCATTGTGCAGAGCCGTGTTCCTTTTCAAGATTTCAGATGTTGTTGTGCTCAAACGAATCCCATTTTGTCACAATCAATGACTCTCCCCGCTCGTTATTACCTCCAGCCCTTCGGAGCAGGCAGCGCCGCTGGCAGCCCTCCAAGCCCCAGGCAGGCAGGCAGGCAGGCGAGGCAGCAGAGCTCGCGCCCCTCCAAAACGCGCAGCGGAGGTAAGCTGGAGAATGTCACCTACACCTGGGTAATTTTTAATTTTCTTTCTTTTCCCTATACTGTTAAATTACCTCCAGCTTATTTGTCTGGCTAGAGGTTAATGAAACACTAATGATGTTAATGAGCCTTTCATGCTGCAAGTTTTTTCAAGAAAGAGATATAATAGCTGTTTTCCTTCCCTTTTAATCTTTTTCATCATTCGGGAGTTGCAGGGCCAAACCAATTAGCGACTCACGCGGCTCCGTCTCCCCTCCCGGTCACAGCCCAGTGGGGCAAAGAGAAGAAACCTATTAAACCCCCTTCACATGTCCACAGGTGAGGAGCTCATGGGCTGATGCAACACGCTGCTTTAGCCAGAAGGCAAAATGCTATTCGGGGGAAAAACAGGGGGAATTAACAATCTGGAGCTGTCGGGAATGGTGAAGTGTCGCCATTAGCCGTGCGCCGTTCGTTAGAGAAGGCGACAAGATGGAGCGCGGGTGCTGGCAAGTGAACTTCAAAAGGTTAGAGGAGGTTTGGGTAGGGCTTCAGCAGCCAAAGGGTTGCTGGATACCTTCCCCCATGAAACCGCTCGGTGGAGAAACCCACCCCGTTTCGGTTTTCATCTTGGTGAGCTCTGATTTCGGGTGCATGACATCCCTCCAGGCCACAGCCAGCCAAAAATCAGTCCTTCCTTCCCAGCTCATTTTGTTTAAATACAAAAAGTGTGTGGCGGGGGGGGCGGGGGAGAGGTACAGCAAGAGAAAAACTAAAAGATTCGGAGAAATGGCTGCTCAGGAAACCGCTCTACACCCTGCTCATCTCCACCCTGCTGCCTCAGATACCAGAAAGGATTTCTTTATCGTTCCCTAATCCCCTCAACACAACCACACGGTAAAAAAACCCACCGGTTTCGGCCCATTTTACAGACGGCTCGTCCTGCACTGAGCAAGGAGGACACGAGCCGGAGGTCCCCCTCGCCACGGCCGAGCCCCCCGCTGCCACCGCACTCCTTGGCACGCCGGGAGGTGATGCTGCCTCTGCTTTTCCTGATGGATGCCTCGGTGCCAAAGGGCACACAACTAAATTACGAGCTGGCACTTACAAGGAGTGAGGGCTCTGGCTTGTGCTTCCATTAGAGGGTATCTATCTGCATTTAAAGCTGTGGCGCTCTGATAAGGAGAAGGGAGGAAGCAAGAGAGACCTCAAAAAATTGCCTGGACGAACTCCGAGATAAGACTTTTCAGACAGACAAAAAAGCCTGTCCTGATTTATAGAGCTTCGTCCGTCCTTGACAGTACCTCTGGAGCTCCTGATCTCGGCTGTAAAAAAGAAAGTTCCATCAGAAATGTATGTTCTGCCCCCAAACTATTTATCCAGACAACCTGTCAACCTACCACAGCCAGATCCTCTCTTGACACGGACAAGGCAGCAACACAATCGGCCGCCTTTTATTTTTACCCTCTCCTCTCCCCTGTTCTTACTAATCACAGATGCTTTGTCTGCTCAATAATAAAGATCCTGGCTGCCTCAGTTTCCATTTTTTTGTTATCATGCCTTTCAGCCGGCATGTTTATTTATGACTGCTACAAAGCGCTTTCACGGAAATCTGCCATTAGGCTGGAATGATGCTCCCGTGACATTGAGATCAGAATCTGCACAGACGCCACGCAACAACTCATCTTTATGTTAGCCTACTTGTCTTAATTCCTTTTCTATTATTATTATTATTATTATTATTATTATTATTATTTCCATTGCGGGGGCTGCCAGGGAGGGAGAGACAGAGGGGCACTTGCAGCACAAAGACATGAAGCAGCTCCGACTGAGGCCACAGATGGTATGGGCTGGCTTGGCTAATTCTGCCCTCTTTCAGGGCAGCTGTTGGCACGCACGCTTTTAACAAGCCCATTAAGAGAATAGGACCCCAGACTGACAAGGACGCAGTAATGGATTTATTCTCACTCACGACGTGGAGACGGCTCTCCTGCATACCACGGCAGGAGCTCCCGCAGCAGAGATGGAGACCTGGGGAAAGACTGCTTTTTGGGGGGCAAGGTGCACGGCGGTGCCCGCTTGCCCCCCATCGAGCCCGGGGAGGGCACTGCTGGGGAGCAGTGCACGATAGCTGCGGGTTAAGACCTCAAATCCAGCAAACCCCACGTGGATGCTGTGCTCAGCCTGCGCTGATGGGTTCACCGGGTCTCTCTGCTTACAAAGCCTGACTTGTCACCGAAAAAGAGGAGTAGCCACTCATTGCGATATCATTAGGGTGACAGCCACACGACAGTGACTTCAACGTGCTCTCCAGAGCCTCTACAACCCCGGCAAGCCCTGCTCCTTCTCCCTTCTCCTGAAAACTCCTTGCAGACCTCATGCATGAGCACAGGACATGGCATAGCTCTCCAAAGGCACGCAAACACCGATGAGGTCTTCTCAATCTGCTTAGCAGATGAGAAGGAGGGGGAAAAATACCCCTGCTGCATGGGAGCCAGCTGGCCCCTCTGCTTCCCAGCCCTCATCCAGGCTGGAAGGTGGGGCCTGGGACACGGGACACGCTCCCTTTCCAGCGCCATCCCCCAAAGACGGCGTGCCCTGCCCGCCACGTTCACGCGAGATGCTGGGGCAGACAAAGGGAGGTTTTTGTATGATCTGGCATCTCTTTCAGCTGTTAGCCAAGGCGTGTCCTTCCCGGGCATTGGCTCTCTAATTAGTTCTATTGGTTTCAACAGTTCGGTGGGCTCAGTGAATGTAATATTTAACACCCTAGAGGGAAACCTTTCACGCCGATGCCTCTTTCATCATCTCTGCCCATCTGGTGCTCACTTTAAGCTCACAGAGCACCACCTGCTTGGAAAACAATGAACTTGTGTGGTTCCCCAGCTCCTCCAGACCAGCCGGACCCTCCGGGAAAGGCACGCGGGAGCAAGCCTCCCCACGGCAGCAAGCCTTGATGCCCATCGTGTGTGTCATGTGTTCATTCAAAAAGCAATTATTATTGCATGTTTATACCACTACCCGTCAAGGATGCCAATTCAAAGGGAGCAACGCAATTTTTCCCTCTATGACTTGCTCCAGAAGAGCTCATGAAATGCACACCACGTCCGCAGGGACGGGGAGGCAGGTGAGCAGACGCTCTTTTGCTCCCCACTTTCTCAACGTCTACAGCCTCACCATCACCATCTTCCTCAGATTAATCAAGGATGAAGGACGGCTAACTGGGTAAGGGAGGTTAGCAGAGCAAGGTATGAAAGGATCGGTGGTGCAACTCCACAGCAGCAACGGGTAGCGGGTGTTGTACACATGTTACAGTGACACCCAGGAGCAGGGTGTCAGGACCCCCGCTGCAGCGGGCGACGTGATGTGGCCACGGACATCTGCACTGTTACAGCCTAACAGGTCTGAGCAGAAATGAGAATTGAGCCCATAAAAACCATTTGCTTTCTGCAGCCACAGCACCACGGCTGATGTTCGGAGACATCACTGCATCTGGAAATTATTAGATTCCTTCCAGTGACTGACACCTGCTAATAACCTGGAAGATGGGTAGATGATACTCACATTGTCATCTCCAGCTATCTACAACTTCATTTTCCATCATCTTTGTCACTCAAGGACAGCAGCAAAGGATATTATTGCTACCGGTATTGTTATTATTTAAGCCGCGCAGCCACAAATCTGCAGGTATCTGGGCTGGGTGGACGCATTACACCGGTAGATTCTCCTTCAGATCAGAGGGAAATTTATTGCGAGGATTATGTATAATGTATTTTTCTATTAAATTAAAATAAGCTTCCCCTTACAAAGTTCAGTGTGTTAACCGACGGCTGGAAGGACAGTGGTTTTAACCTCACGCTTAGCCACAGAGTCAGCCGCACAGGGAAGATGGATGGATGGATGTTCACTCTCAGGGAAATACAATAATCTCCTCCGTTTGCAATGCTGAGCTGTATTTCTGGGCCTCCTGCCTCTCCGCATAAAGCCTATTAGCCACTCATCAGCCCTTAAAAAAAAATAAATAAATATGCCAGTGCACAACAGTGCCAAGGGCAGGGAAGTTAAAGGACATTATAACTCTTTAATTACATCAGTCTTGGAAAGAAAAGAGCTGTCATTCCCTCCTCCTTCCCTCCAGGGAACACTTGGTATCTACCTTGGCCAGAACCCCCTTAGGAAAGTTGTCACAACATATGTCTTCCCCGTGATTCATGCCAGGGATGGGTTTAGTCCTGTATTAATATTCCCCACCCACTATTTACTGTGCTTGCATACAGGCACAGATACACACAAACATGCCTTTCATCTCCTGCCTTGAAGGGGGGCGGGGGGGATGGGGGAACCTTAGTTAAGCTTTCAAGATAAGAGAGTCACGTGCAAGTCACTGGCTTTAGCCTGCAGGGAGGATTTTCTTCTGAGAGCAGTCTTAAGGAGAGTTGCAAGGTGTGATTGCGAAGAAACAACCCCTCGAGGTGCTGAGGACCCTGCCCGGGGGACAGCCACCGAGATCGACGCCGGCTAAACACAAGCAGTCATCGCACCACGCGCAGCCCATCGTGCACCGCCCCGAGATGCCGCGGATGCAGAGAGCCATCAAAGAGCATCCCAAGAGCTTGGTGTTTTTTCAAATAAGCGTGTTTTTAAATATATTTCTCCCTGACAAAAATGTCCTTTGTAGAAATGAAAACAGTTGTCAAAAACCCATCGCCCACCTCCTAAAAGATCCCATTACACTTCTGTATTGAACTTCTTTTTTATCAAGTTACTGAAATAGTGCTGGAGACAGCCAATAGCGCTTTCGATTAAAAATGTATCACAGCATTTTGTGATTTAAAAGCAAACAAACAAGAAAGGCAACATGAAATGTTAATGCGCACGTGAGCGGGTTTGATTTCTGTTTGCCGTTTGTTTGTCAAACATTTTCGACTATCAATTAATTATGAAAACTGGGCCAGAAAGCTGGAGCCTGATCCGCAGGCCCCGCGATGCCGATCGGGGGAGGCTCAAGCGAGCACCACCGTTCCCACGAGAAGGACGCACAATTCAGGTTGCAAGAGTGTGGCCACCGCTGGCAATCACAGTGTCCCCACCGAGCACCAGGCTAGGGGGTGGTTTCTGCATGCAAGGTCTAATTTGGCTGCATGGAAGAGCAGTGAGCGATCGTCCTTTCACCCCTTTGAACCGACGCCAGAGACCGATGGGGCTGCCAACCATCAACAGCTCCCTGGTCACCTTGGAGGCAAGGCCATCGCTCTGTGTCATCAGAGCCACGTCACGAAGCCCGAGACATCTTTTGCAGCGGTCTCTGACACTGAAGGACACACCACTAGAGATGGGGCAGCTCCCGTAAGGGCTCTGCAAAGGATTGGGAGGTGCCTGGGTCAGCCCCACATCCTTCATTTCTGCTGCATTTTCCACAGTCCTTGCAAGCGCCAAGGGGGGGGGGGGAGAAACCGTACGAGCTGAGGCGGGTGAATAAGGAGATATGGCAGAGTCAGGAGGCAATGGCCCAAGGGACCCATTAACAAGATTCCTCCCACACAACCTCCAGGAGCCCAGACCATCAATAAAACCTGCTCTCCTCCCCAGCCAGCCTTGCGTGGCTCTGAACTTTCCGGCTACAGGCTGCAGATTGGATTCTTCCGTCATCACCATAAAAACAGATGAATTGTCCACGCCTGAGGGACCTGTGATAAGACAGGACCCTTTAGGCAAGAAGGCACACTTCATAAAACCAGCGCTGCCTTTCAGCAAGGGCTGGCTTCGTGCTGCTGGGGTGGGCGCCTGGGCCCACATGCTGCAGCAAACTCCCCCCTATGCTTTTCATGCCGAAAAAAGAGGGGCTGGAGATCACCTGCCCTCTTGCAACCCAGCAGCTCAACGTGGCTATCTACTGACACAGCACATCCCAGGGTGATGCCTGCATCGCACGCTGCCCCCATCCCTCCCTTGCCAGGGTGCGCAAGGAGCCCCTTCCCCCCAAAACTCTTGGGAACAGCTACAGACCCTGCCCTGGTCTTCGCTGCAGGAACCCAAAGCCATTTCACCACTGGCTCTTCCACTTCAGCAGCAGGCAGCTAGTCCTGCATGGGCTGGGAAGGGTGCACAACCCACCCCGGTCACGGGTAACATGTGTCCTGCTGTGAGCTCCAGTCCCAGGAGGTGCAACGAAGCATTGCCCACACTGCAATGGTGGGGCACCCCTGTCAAACTGGGGTCGGTGCCAGTGAGGCCCCAAATGGGGCATTTCTCTCTTCCCACAACTCTGGAACAAATAGGGGACCCCAGTAGCCTTGCTGGAAACCTCAATCCCAGGCAGGATAGCCACGAAGAAAGTCTTTGAAAACCAGCAAGAAGCTAGAGCAGATAGAGCCCGGGCTCCGCAACAAAAGCATTTCTTCCTGTTTTGTTTTGCTTTGCATTCTCATTGCCAGGTTCATTATCAGGGCCCTTATTCCTGCACACGCTTCCCATTTTTCTCCCTCCTATCTCTCGGCGTCCAATGCAGCAGCCTGTATTAGTTTATGTTAACAAGCTGTGGCAGCAGTAATCCTGGCCTCCCCGGCTCCACCGCCTGTTCTGCTGACCAGGCACATTGTTTGTCTCTGCTGCCTCAGAGCTCCCACCTCGGGGTGGTTCCTGGTCCCCTGAGCCTTCCTCCACCTCAAACCCAAGCATCCCTGCAGGAATTACACTGGGATATATCCCGTGCCAGATGCTGCGATCACACTGCCGCTAGTTGGTGATGGAGCGCAAGTTGCAAAAACATTTTGTCTGCCCCGGCGCCACCTCTGCAGAGTGCCAAATGAATGGCAAAGCTTGTTTACTCCCCAAAATAGAGACTTTTCTTCTCTGCCGCTGCACTGCAGAAACAAGCGTCACCCCCGTGGCTCCGACGTGATGGGGGCTCCCATGTGCCGTGCAGCACCTCCTCCCGCTGCCGGCAGGGCAGGAGGACTCGCTGCCCTCTCCTTCCCACCCCATCCCTGCAATCTGACAGCCTGCATTTGTCTTTTCAGCTTTGACTTCCTCCTCGGCCCAGGTTGACAGCAAACGCCACTTGGAAAAAGAAGAGGAGGATGGGGGGAAAAAAAAAATAAAAGGCAGGCACAAGGCAGCTGCTGTGGCGGAGGGGGCGAGGAACAAAGAGAGATTTCAATCACTGCTCCGCTCCAAGGGCATGGCAGCACGATCGAGCTGCCCGACATATCCAGGAGGGAAAGGGAGGCTGAAAGGCAGGGGAGCTTGGCCACTGCCCCGAAAGCAGGGCGCCTGGGCTCAGCCCTTCTGTCGAGGCACCTCTCGCCGATGGCATGAGTTTGCTCTTCATCACATCAAAGCCCATCTTCCCACACAAGCTCAGCTAGCAGGGGCTGGGTGCTGGACCCTCTTTACCTCCCCTCGCTTCCCAAGCATGAGCAATCAGACAGCCTGAGGCAATAAAACAAACCTCCGTGCCACTGCTCCAGCCCAGCACCACACAAAGCCTCGTGCCACCACACCAAGACACTATACGGAGCCCTGCTGTGCTAATGGCGGGTCTGGTTTTAGTGCAAGCCTTTAACGAGTGGCGTGTGTGCTGCTGATTAACAGTGTGGCTCTCCGAGGCCAAAGAAGAAAAGAAATTCAGTGTAAGATTGCAAACAATTACTCCTTTTAGATAATCACTGTTTTACAGTCCAGACGCATGCATAAATATTGCATAATGCTGGGGCTCAGCACGTAATTGTCAGATATTATTCAAACCAAGTCACTACTTTATTGGCAAGAGCTGTGAGCTTGTCACATCTCAGGGTCAGTGAATGGATGGCTGAAGGATTTTCAGGGAAAGCTCAGGTAATGCAAGCAGCAGATCAGCCGTTCCCTAAACTGCTCAGCACCAACCTTTGCAAAGCGATCTCACGTTCACAAGCCTGAGGAGGCACGAGCCCGTGCGGAGCAGCGTTTGTGTGTGCATACAGGGACAGGGACGCGAGGCAGCGGGGACAAGCAGCGCGCAGCCAGCTCTCCGGGGCAGTATTTGCAACCGAAGCCCTCGCAGTGCAGTCGTGAAGCATTTTGCAGTGGCACAAACACATGCAAGAGCCGCGGAGCCTGCTTGCCTGCAGATGGACGCCTGCACATCACGAGGAAGATGCTCCCGCAAGAGCTCTGTGCTCGTGGTGCCGGGGACTGAGCTCCAGCCACACGCCACTTTGGACAGGTCTCCTTCCCTTTCTCAGCTGAAGCTGTTTTGTTTGCAAACCATCTGCTCAGCGCCCCACTGCGCCGGCAGCGGCAAGGGGGCCCAGATGGACGGGTTCTTTGATAATTCTTTAAAACGAAGCACCCAAGCACAACGGCACCATATGCCGAAGGGCCGGCCAGCTCGGAGAGCTGTTGCACGACCCTCCCTCCTTGGCCTGGCCGTGCAAGCAGTATGCGGTGCAGGCAGCATGCCGCCCGGACCCCGGCGCGCTCCCTCACCTGCCGAGAGCTTGCAAGCATTTCCAGAGGCCGCTTTGTCTCTGCCGAAGGCAAAGCGGCCAGAAGGAGATTCAAGCTCCTGGGCAGTCTCCAGCCTGCACACCCTGCACGCCAGGTCCCCATCTCCCTGAGCTTTCCAAGACAGAATACGGGGTAAGAGGAGGCGGGTGGAGAAGATGAGGCTGCTTCCTTTGCCGAGTTACTTTTTGGCCCTGGTTCACACCTAGTTTAAATGCAGACACCTATACAATTACTCTGCACAACAGCCAGCCCGGACTTGGCTCAGAGCATCTCACGGACAAGCTCGGCAGCACAGGAGAAAGCCAGCTGCTTATGGGCAATAAACTCCTGCCTGGAAGCACAGTTTCCTCCTACTATGAAAGAAAGCTCGGCTTCACCTCCAAAGGCTCGCGTCTCCTATTTTTACTCTGGCACTCCGAGAAAATTTCTCATTAGAAGGAAAAGGCAGCCTGAGATTCCTGAGCCATCGCAGGAACTGGGGCTTTAAGGAAAAAAAACACCTTGCAAAACCCATGCCACAATCAGATTGATTTTGATACAAGCCGCAGTGAAGGATGGCTCCGTGGGATTTCAGATAAATAAAGGCACAAAGGCTGGTGAGATTGGACTGACATCTTTCAGGCTATGCTTTCCTGCCCCTACGCCTTGAATATCAAATCCTCCCCCTCGCCAGCAGCCCTGAACCCCAAGCTCTGGAGACCTGGGTGGAAGGCACTGATTCCCAGGGGGAGATAACAGGAGCTCCCCAAAGTTTATAGGGCGGGGATGCCGGAGCAAGTGAAACCCCTTACCGAGCAATTTGCATTATGAAGGATCCCTGCTGTGGTCCCACACCACGGTACTAGCACAGGACACCGCTCTCACCCAGCTCGTGAGCAGGCAGGAATTGCAATAGCAAATAATGGGGCTTCAGTAACCTGACAGCCCAGCTCCTGAGCTGCCAGCATCACCCCTGGACACTATTCTCAATAAAGAGCTGTGGTGAGTGTCAATAAGGAAAGAGATTACATGGGCTTCTAGAGAGAAAGTGCAAAAAAATGAGTTGGAGCAAAGAAAAGCTGCTTTAGAGTATGAACGGCCACCAGGCACCTGCATGCAGCTAAGCAGGGTCTGCAGGAGCATGCTGCTTCCCCAGAGGCCCTGGGGATCACCCGAGCTGGAGGACAGTACGGGATGAGCGAGAGATTCGGGGGGTTCAGGGCACCCTTCCTCTGCCTTTAGCCCTCTCCCTGGCTGGCCTGAAAGGGGCCAGAGATGGAGCACGGGGTGATGGGGAGAGGACCTCCCATGCCAACGCCTCCCAAGCTCCTCTTCTCGAGACATCAGACTCACATCTCATCTGGCGTGCGGTTGATGAGTGCTTTTGTTAACACAAATCACACGTGCTGCCTCCAACGAAGCCTGAACCAGGGCCCACAACTGAGGAAAAGTAACTGTGAATCTTGATAACTTTATCATCCGACAAGACGCATGTGAAATGCTTCTCTCTTTTGCTAATGATACGCTGGAGAGGCGCTGAGCTGAGGTGGGACAAAGCGCCCGGGCGGCTGGTAATGAAGAACAATAAATAGTGCACAAAATCAGCCCCGAGTTTCTTTCCGCAGCCCTTGATCAAGCAGCGCCCCACCAAATAATGAAAATCTTGCTCTATTGTATCCATGCAAATCACACACGCCGCTTGAAAGCACATGCATTAATAACTTATCTGTTGGGCCAATAAGAAAAAAAAGTATCGCATTATCTTGTCCACTTAACCATTAGAGCAGCTCTGAAGTGCATTCATTCACCTCCTACGATGCTTGCGGCTTTCCAGCTCTGCTCCCAAGCACCGCGTTTGCCACAGTTGCCCTCCCGGACGGATGGATGCCGGACCCATCCCGGAGCCAAGCGGCGAGTGAATGGGCGCAGGACCAGGTCTGAAGCCTTTAGGGATAACTACCACGACTGCCCCGCTGCTGCCTTGGGGGAGCTCTGAGCATCAAGAAACCCGCGCTTACACCCCGAAGGCGGAGGGGTCCAGCAGCCTTCCTGCCACCTGTGTTTCTTTAAGGCCAGCCAGTGCAGGGTAACATTATCCAGCCGGAATTGCACGGGGGAATTCAGGTAAGCAGGCTGTAATTAACCGAGCTGGCACATCGCCACGTCCGACAGATGTAGAAATGCACCTTGGGAGGATGAAAAGGAAGAGGGAGAGGGAGAGAAGAGCAGAAGAGCGATGGCTACCCAGGGCGCTCTGCTGCTCCCTGCCCACGTGCCCGGGGGGGGGTGCGGGGAGATGCAGCTGGCGAGAAGGAGCGGCCAACTGCGACGCTGCCCTCCTCCTCCTCCTCCCAGCTGGTGGGCGGGAGCAAAATCCCCTAGGAAATGCAAGCAGAGGGTTTCAAAAGCGCACTGATAGCAGGTAGGAGCGGGAGTTTGGTTGTCCAGCATCTTCGGGCAGAGATGGCCAACAGCTCAGGCACTTGGAGTAGGAAACGGGGAAATTCGTGCTCCTTAGCTCAGGAGGCTCAAGCCACAGCTTTGCTGTCAGGCGCATCATGCCTGGCTCTTGGTAAGCAACCAGAAAGCAGGATTTATATGACTGACCTGGAGCCAAGCAGCAGTAATCTCCTTCCAGCCCAACTAACTCCCATGTCAGCCCCACTTCTCCAGAAACAGCTTATAAGAAATTTGCGTCCTTGATTTGTTCTGCTTTGGCCTGTCTCAGGCTGGCACCCATACCACCAAACCCTGCAGAGATGAACCTCTCCATCCCACCATGCCCAAGGTGACAGACCTTCAAACCTGAGCCCGGACAACATCCCTTGAGCGCGGCAAGGGCGTAAGAGCGGCACTGCCTCCCGTCCTGCCCTGGCAGGCAACCCGACCTCGAACGGCAAGGCATGACTTTTTCCCTTTCTCTTTTTGCTTTGTTTGATAATTTGACTTCTCCCTGCTCTGCCTTGTAATCAGAGTGGCAATGAATTACAGCAAGGGTGGCTCCGCTCATTTCAGATGTCAGAGCCTGCAGTAATTGCAGCACCCACTTAAATTTATGTCAACCGGGGGAAGCCTTTGTATGGAAGAGAGCTCACCCTGCCAGCGCTGAGCCTGGGAGAGCCTTCGCTCATCATCTCTGGGGTCTTGCTCCTGCCTTCCCGCCAGGCATACGGGCAGCATGCTGCCGAGCAAAGCTCCCCTTCGAAGGGCAACACGTTCCCCAGCTCGGTCCTGCTCCAGGAGCCCATCCAAAAAGCACAGCAGCCCTGGCCACCCTGTCCCGCCTGCCTGTAGAGGCTCTCCACACCCTGCATGACTTAAACCGAAAAAGCAGATGCTTGCTCTGCAGACAGACTCCCTAAATCTTCCCGAACAACTTCAGCACACACTTCTCCTGCCCTCTCCTCTTGTAGACACAGCCTCAGCTCAGCATTTCAAGACACATGAACATTTGCCTCTGCAGGGATGTGCCAGGAGAGGGAAGAAAGCCGGTGGGAGAGCAGAAGTCATCCCGACTGCAGGAAATTTTGCTCTCCAGGTGGCAGCTTTGCCCATCTGCAACAGCAATGGGTGT
>NW_008824412.1:274691-281863 GCF_000699105.1 Pygoscelis adeliae | reverse complement strand
GCCCCCCCCCCCCCCCCGTCACCCCCCTGTTCAAGCAGAGTGACACGGGAGGGGACTGGGGGACCGGGCGCAGGAGGATGAAGAGCCTTATTAGCATCCCGGCCATGCAAAAGGATTTGCAAGTGCCAATCTCCGAGTGGCAACATCCCTGACACCAGCTCTGCCCAGGAGCCGCCGAAGGCTTCGTAATGTCACATCGTGCGCTGTCACCCAGCCACAGGCTCCTCGTACAACAGCAAAACACCCTGTGATGACAGGTCCAAGGGGACTCGCGGGGCAGCCGGACCCTTCCCCAGCACTGGAGCCTGCTCGGTCCCCGTATTCCCCAGGGGTGGACATGGAAGAGTGACTGCACACGGGCGGGAGCCCTGTGAACACAGGCAGGACGGGGCTTACCTGCACCCTGGCATGGTGGCACGTGGGCAGGGGTGGTCCCTTACAGGTCCCTTGCCTCCTCCTGCACATGGGAAGGATGCAACCACCTAACTCCAGCTGGAAGGGTAGATGGAGGAGGATGGGGAGAAGCAGCAAAAACCTCACAGGTCAGGCAAAGGTTCCAGCCACCCACGTGTCACATTTGCTATCGTACTGCCTCCCCTTCCCCTGACCTCTCCAGAGAGCTCCCAACCACATTGCAAACAGGCGCCGTTTCTGAGGAGCAGCGTAGGTTAGAAAAAAAAAGGGAAAAAAAGAAGCCAAAACCACAACGCCAAAAACAAACATTGCAAAAGACAGAACACATCAAATATTAAAGGAATCAAACTCCTCCTGTCAGCAAGGAGGACACAGAAACTGTTCCCAGATGTGGCAGGGCTGTCACCTTCTCTGATCAGCTTCAAACAGCTTGTCAGAGGGATGTTCGTGCTTTCAGGGTCCCTAACCCCAGTGCCTCTCCCACCCTCGGCTCCCTTGGAGGGCCGGATCCTTCACTGGTGTAAATCAGCCTGGAGCTGCTGCAGAGGGAGCTCTCCTGACTGCTCACGCAGGCTCACGGCAGGTTTCACTGGTAGCCGCAAGTGCTGGTCACTAAAGGGGAATGGGGCGACAGATTCCCGGAGGGAGCAATCCCCGAAACGTTTGGCCAAGACAGCTCACAGGGGAGGGCCCCGCACCCTTTACGCCCCAGGCACCCGTTACAGCGTGCACTGCAGAGGACCTCCTGGAAGGAGATGCTCGCACCCGCAGGGTGCACCCGAGGGACTGCAGCCCACGGGCAACCCACGCCAGGGCAGGGACACTGAGGGACGGCAGACACAAACCATTGTGCTCGTGACCTCAATCTCCCCCGCTGCCCTTCCCGTCGCCGGAGGAACAAGGACGGACCATGGGTAACCCACAGTGAAAACAAGAGCAACTGGGATTAGGAAATAGGGGAGGAAAGGCGTTTGGCTTAAGAAGCCCCTTCTTGTGGTAGTACCTCATGGGCGAAGGGTACGTGGGTATTTTGCTCACTCCAGGGACAGGGTTGTCCTCCAAGGAGCAGGATTTAGGCTCCTACTGGGGAAGCAGGAGATGCCACAGCGGGATCACACCTGAAAAGCAGCCCCTTGCCCCGTGTATCCATCCCAGGCAGCTCCCCCCTCCCCAGCCTTGCGCGGCTCCAGGCACAGCAGCAGCTCAGAGGCTGGATCCTGCCCACCACCACCCCGACACCGGCACACGGGGAGTGAGAGAGCGGCCCTGGGCTCTCCCTCCCCTCCCACGCCATCCCTGGCACCTTGTGCCACGGCTGCAATGTCCTTGGATAAGAGGTGGCACACCCCGGCCATAAAGCAACCCTCGTTCTGCAAGGGGGGGAAAAAATGAGCTGGCTGGGACTGGTCCCAGTAGTTGGACAATTTTTCCAAGCACCTGATCTCACCTTCCCAGGGCAAATATTAAATATCCCTGTCGCAGCTGCCTGGAAACAGGCACTCTCACATAGGGCACTCTTCTATCTGGACATAAAACAGCCATGCGAAGCCCTGTAGGCACGCCGCCCCTGACTCCCAGGGATGCTAACTCTGCATCTCAGGGCCACACATAATTACATTCACAGTCCGGATTCAGCACCTCGGTATTTTGCATCGCTGCCTGAGATTCAACCGCTGAATCTGGGCTTTCCGAGCCCATGAACTTCATCTTCGCTCGTGGTTGATGCCAGGAATATTAAAAAAAAAAAGAAACCACACAACAGGCTTTGCAAGGTGGCCGCGTGCCAGGTTCATCTGTTCCCAAACTTACTCAAAGTTTCGTGAAATCCCTCCTTCCATCTCCCTGCAGCACACAATCTGCCTCCCCTCCCTCCCAGACCCCACCTCTGACCTCTCTGACCTTCCCCGTCCGCAGCCGTTGCCTCCGTGGCACAAAGCTGCCCGGGGGTGTGCAATAAAGTGGTATTGGATTGAACCATCGTCGGCAGGGCACCGTCTGTGCCTCGCCTTGCCCCGTGGCCTCTGCCCGTGCCGCAACCTTTTATTGCAGCAGCAAATTGCTAATGGCTCGGTGGTTAGGCGGCAGAGACGATATTGGCTTTCCCATCGAAAAGCAGCTTTGCAGCCATTTCCCCAGGTCTCTGCTGAGCGGCGGCAGGTCCCATTTAGCAGCCACGTGAGCAGACACCGGGGGAACCACAGCCTGGGAGCTCCTTCCAGCACTAATTTAGGTGCATTAAATGTTCAATAACCCCCAGAATAAACACACACAAGACCTCATGGCCCTCCGGAACTCCCTGGCAACACGGGTTCAAGCAGGGATCTCATCAGCCCAGGGACGCAGCGCCAGGATGGGGCAAGAAGTGCTGGCAAGGACAAGGAGAACCAGCTTTTCCCTGCCCCAGCGTTGGCAATACCCCAACCCTAAGCCATGGGCTTCGTCAAGGTCTAATGGACAATTTGCAGAGCATCCAACGTCCCCATGCCCAACTCAGGGCTTCAAAACAGCTCTTCTGAGGGAAACACCAACCCCAAGCAGCTGCACTCGAGGGGGTGCCCGCCTGCAGAGCCAGCCCCGGGACCCCCCTCCCTCCCTCTACACCCCCTATTTTAACTTTTTTCCACAGCACAGAGCGATGTGCTCTCTAATCAAGGGAGTGCTAATGTGGTAATGCTGGTAAATTGTAATTAATTTTCCCCCTAATTGATGCGTGGGAATATCCAGGACCCTCATTCTCCTGCCTTCAATTCCTTTATAAATATATGATTTGACAGGTTAATTTGAAAGTAAAAGTTCGGTTCTTTACAGCAATCCAAGCAGAAGCCCCAGAACACAGCCTGCTGTCTTGCTACGTGAGGCGTAATGAAAAGGGTTGAAGTTAGGTTACAGTCGTCATCATCACCACCATCTTTTTAATTTCACTAATTTAATTTCTGTCCCCCCCTTTCGCAGAAGATAATAAAAGCTTCATTTCACAGTCCAGGAAATTTGGCAGCAAAAGGTGATAGACAGCCAAGGAAAGATGGGAAAGACATATAAGAAGGGTGCACTTCCTTCAAAGTTAAAACACGGTGCTCAGCAGCCCGGAGAAGGGCAGAGGAGGGCACGCGGGACACGGCGGCATGAAGAAACATCTTTCCCAAGGTGGCAAAGTGAAATCAGGCAACACTAATGATGATGCTCGGTGCCAGAGGGTGCAAAAGCACCCCGCACCGGCAGGTAAACGCACCGACAGCTCGCTTGATTGCTATCCGCTGCAGAAGCGCCGTGTCACCTTCCAAGAGCTTTAATGAGTTTGTGGGCACTGTCTTGCCGACATTAGGCTTTTTGGGGATGAAACCCATCGAGTCTGAGACTATTTTTTCTACCGGCCACAGCACCAAGCGAGCGCACGGCACCGCTCCCACCCAGCGCTGCCCCTCACAGAGCCCCCGGGTCCTTGCACACAAATGCAAACCGCTCCCGAAGTCAGCGGGGGAAACATCTCAAACGCAATCACATGAAAGATTTCAAAATCTTTCTCGACTTGCTCCTAATTAGAAAGGAAGCATCAAAACCTACCCTTTTAATAAGAAGAAACAACCCATTTCGATATATTTAACCTTTCTAATGAGAAGTTGCATTGAAACATCCCCTTTCCCATTTCTTGCATGAGCTTCAGCGCTGTTTCCAGTTTGACAGCCCGCGTCCCGCAATCTCCACGGGGCTCCAGCCTGCAGCTTCAGGTCTGGCATTGAGTCAGTCTGGAAACGCCATCCCTATCCCCTGCATCCCTCGGCACCAGCGGGCAGGGGCTCCTCGCCTCGCCGTTCCCATGAGGGTTACGATAAAAGCTCAAGGAACTGGGGAAAGAAAGGACTAAAGTCACCCCCGGACACCCACCAGGGGAACTGCAAAGGATAAATAAATGCGAGTCTTAGATGAGGATGACTGGCAGAGAGTTGAACTTCAATACCAGCTGCTGGGGATATTTACTGGAAGCAGATCTGGACTAAGCGAAGCATATGGGAATACTGTTCCTCCAGAATCAACACCAGTGCTGTCTCTCGCCAAGCGGCGTTTTGGGGCTTAGGGGACTTTTTTTGGTAGAAATCTGCAGGCAAATGTGATGGGGAATGTAAAAAACATGCCTAGATTTATGTCCCTATCCTGCCAAAACAATGTTCAAGCAGTACGGTTTGCAAAACCCCTGCTCCCGTTTGCTGTTTTCTAACCGTGTCTCTCCCTCCTGGTCACAAACTGCCCTTTTGATCCATGTAGCCAATTGCAGCGGCAAAACACCAACAAAATCAACCGACAACAAAGGCAGGCAGAGAGAAAGAGAGGCCTTTCTTGTCCTTTTTGGAATAATTCAAAGATTTGGTGGAGTTCCAGGAAACGAGACAAAAACAACAATTTTCAGTTCCAAGGGCAGCTGATCTGATCCCTGTCCATGCCTACCCCCAAAAAGTACTTGTACAAATTGATGCTGATGGCCTAAATTCAGGGTGGAGGAACTACTCGGCCCCACTGCACCGGTGAGGAGGGGGGAAGTTTTCTCAGCCCTGGCGAGATGCAGCAGGGACCTGGTTTTCCTATCACATGCATCTCCCTCCCCCTTCTGCCGTCTCTCATAAAGGGGAGAGATGTCAACTGACAATTTCTCAGCGAGGAAAAAAAAAAGAAAACGAGAAGAAAAAGAGGGTTTGTATCTACTTTAGGTTATATTTTTATTGCCAGCCGTTGCTGTAACATTTGCTCTGATTACCAGATTAATCACCAGATTGCAGAGCCCATTAAATAAAATCAAGTCGGACAGCTGAGGTGTTCCAAGAGCAATGTCTCTCGGTGCATGTCCCAGCCTGCTTCTCCCTCGTCCTTTCTCTCTCTGTCACTCAGCTCGAGAGAAGGACCTTTCCCCAGCCAGGATAGAAGGGGAAACACAACATTTCCCTCTCTCCTGGGGATGCAAACCATCAGAAAATACCAGCGTAGCTGTATCCCAGCCCCTCGGCATCACCCCACCCCCTGTCCAAGCTCTATTTCCCAACCCCGCACATCATCAACTAGGGTGATGGACAGCACAAACAGGTGAAGATATGTTTCGCAACCCTTGGCTCAGGTCTCTGCAAATGAGCGCTGTAGATCTCCCCTTCTCCTAATGTCACCTGTCAAAGCCTCCACTCTTCCCGGGAACAGGATCCCGCATCAAAGCACAGTTAAATGGGGTGTAAATGCCTCTTTCATGCACAGAAAATGGGCTGGTTGGCAGTAATAGGGGGAACTCTAAATGCTGTCAGCAGCTACATTTTGTTTATTGATTTACACCGTGTAATGGGATGACTCGATTTGAATCATATACGCAGGTGTCATTTCCCATTCATTGCCATCGGATTTAATAAGAGGAACATTGCACCGCTGAGCTCGGCTGCGCAGTGGGGCACAGAAACTCCCAAGGGCTCACGTGGATCCTAAACCCCTCGGGTTTGTGAGCCCGCCAGCAAAGCCGGAGTTAGGAGGTTGGTAGCCTGGGACTGGAGCCAGCCATCCCATACGTACAGCCCTTGTGACGCTTGCTGCGGCACGGGGGCAATTTTTGTGCTTGCTCTAATTCTGGGCGGTGTAATTCCTTGCTAGGCATGCACAGATTAACCCATCCACCGCCCTGAAACACCTCCCAGAATTACCCATCTCTGCTGGTACAACCCAAACACGCCAACTGCATGGCTCCTCCAGCCCCCCACCTTTGCACAGCCTTCCCAAAGCCCAGCAACCCACAGCACCGAGGAAGGACGGAAAGGATGAAGCTCCCTCATGCCTAATCTCTGCCTGCACCATCCAAATCCCAGCTGAGTTCATCCTAACATGGAAAACCCAAAGGATTTCTTGTTTCTGCATTGCCTGTCTTTCAAACGACACAGAGGAATTAAATCCCATTGCTTAATTTCTGCAGCATCTGCCAGGCTTCCCCCCCCCAAAAAATAAGGAATCCAATCAAGAACCTCTGAGCGTATCACCCCAGTGGTTACGACGGCAATTAGGAGAGAGTCAACCATTCAAATGGCCAAGCAAAACAAGGCAAATGACAAGTAATTTAAGCCCTGCTGGGCACTCTCCGACCGAAGGCGGCTGCCGCGTTGCAGCGAGCTGCGGCAGTCGCTAATTAGTAACCACTCAGAAGCCTGCAAATAGCCTTAAAATCATGCTCCAGGTACAGCAGTGCAAGATACACAGCAACGGGGGCGTTAGGTTTATCCCCGCTCCCATCAGCTAAGGGTCCCAGAGCCACCTTCATTTCTCAGACGGGGACACAGGGGCACGGCAAGCTGATGTGTCCCGTGCAAATGTGTGGCAGGGATGAGAATAGCACATCCCATGTCCTGGGACTGCAGACATCCCTTCCCATTCCCAAACCTCCAAAGCAACCCAGAGATGCCTCTGCAGAAGAAGCAGGGCCGCTCCCCGGCACGGCAGCAACACAACTCCGCACCCTGGCCCCGAGCCCCCTTCCTTTCACCGCTCCCTTCCTCGCCAAGTGAGCAGAGGCAGGCCAGGACGGCATCGTCTCCGTTTTTTCAGGTCACGCTTCCCCTTGAAATACCATCACTCGGAGCAATGAAGCTGTCACTTTTTGTATTTTTAGTTTTTCAAACCTTATATTTCATTCCACTGCCAGCTGCTGAAAAGCACGAGCAAAAGGCCAGAGCAGGGAGCAAAAAATCAATACACTGCAGGAAGACAGAAGATCTGTTTCTATTCTTCATCTCTGACGCCAGGTA
>NW_008824412.1:272142-274657 GCF_000699105.1 Pygoscelis adeliae | reverse complement strand
TGAAGTGGCGTCCTCTGGTTCCCCACCCCAGCCACCGCACAGAGGGACACCCACTGCCAGGGAAGGGGCTGGCTCTTTGGAAAATGCTTTTCCTATATGGAATTAAAGAAGCTGAATGAATCCCACACGGATGGCAGGCAAACAAGACAGCCCTCGGGTAGGTAGCACCTTACTCGTTTCTCTCCAAAGCCCTGTCCTCACCTGCTCCGTGGACCCTCTACATTCCTCCTCAGGCTTCTCCTCCTCTAACTCATCCCACACAAACTACACATTTCTATTTTCCATGCCATCCATGGCCCTTCTCTTCCCTGCTCATCAGTAATCACACACCAACTTTCTGCTCTGAGCTTGTCCATTGCCAAAGCGCTCAATTTTCACCTAATCCCTTTATCTTCTCTTGCTCCCTCCGCATGGCGAGTGAGGTCCCCGTAAATATCTCCAAAGCCGCCTCAGCATCACGCTCCTTCAAGCTACCCTGGCTCCTCTGTGAATGCAAAGGATGAGAAGTCGCTCATGCTCAGCCCACTTCATGCTCTGACGACCTGCTGCCTTGTACAGCACGCGAACGTTTCGGACACGTCCAGACAAATCATGCGGTCCTCTACAGGCACAATAAGGAAGCCAGTAGCTACAGGAGCTCTCAGGACGAAATAGAAATGATTTGGATCCCTCTCGGAAGAGAAACCAGACTCTCTCACAAACCAGCCCAATCTGAAGGGGTTGGAAAGATCTTTCTGCAGCAGCCTGAGGGAAGCCGGTCACAGGGAGGGGCTTTCTTGGTGGCACTGAGGAGCCAGAGGATGAGCAAGATGCAGGACTAAAGGCTCTCTCCTGTTCTAGACATCACTTTTTCAAGACCTATGCAATGCATCTAAAATGCCTAGAAACTGAGCTTATACAGCAGTTGAATAGGCGAAGTCCTGAGGAACATGATGTGAAGGCTGGTATTAGCCCAACTGGTAAAACCATCCATCCATCCATCCATCCATCCATCCATCCATCCAGAGGCCCCTTCTCAGCAGTAGCCTCCCCATAAATCAGGGGGCGAGGAATACGCACGGAGCATAGGAACTGCAGAAGCAGCAGCACTGCAGTCATAAATCAGTATCTAATTCAATCTTGCGAGATGCCTCGTTTGATTAATTTATGTCAGCATATTCTGTTCCATCAGCGGCTGCTGTCCCTCCCTGCATCGCCTCTGCCTCTCACTCTGCTCCGCAGTCCCACGCCGGACAAGCCGGCAGGCTCTACGCGGGAGGGCTGGCCAAGAAGGGATGCAGCCAGGCTCTGCTGTCTGCCCCGCCTGGCCCGAGCAGGTCTCCGTGGGACTTAACCAAGCCTGACCTCATGTCCCTTAGCTGAAGCCCTCAGGCCATCGATACAGTGGCTTCATCCATCTGCCACCCCCAGACCAGTGGATGGCAGGGCCACCAACTTCCTCAGGAGATGGACCTGTTTGATAGAAGAAACTTTTTCTAATACCTTCACAAGGTGGCAGAGACTGCCTCTCTGATCTTCACCTTTTCCCGTGTATCACTCTCACTGACAGCATCCAGCACCACTATAGGAACTTAACTTGTCCTTTAAAATGGCTGGGGGGCGGGTGGTTGTTTTTCACAGCTGGAAAACCGAATGCCTGTTGCAACCGTAAAATAAAGATGGACCTTATTGAAAACCCAGATACGGCATCTGAGCTTGAGTTTCCCGAGGGTAAAAAATTAGCGAACTAAATGAACGTGGAGCAGGGAAAAAAAATAAAACCCATGCTAGCTGTCCCTGCTGAATGTCCCAATAATCAGAGTCTGATCAAGAGCTGCATATATTAACTGGCATCTCAAGACAAGAGGGTATAAGAGTAACATCCACACTGACCCCAGCAGCCTCGGACAGCCCAGCCTTGCCTGGAAAGTGCACCTCCTGAGAGCACATTACACATCCCGAATTTCTCTCTGCACTGCTCATTTATTTAGTAAGGAGGTAAGAGACGGTGAGATTAGTACTTGGGCCATCTGTTTGAGCTCTCCCTCCTCCCTCCCTGCACAAAATTAGCGAGAGCCTGCAAGAAGGAACAGCACATGTTTAATTCAGCCCTGCAGATTGCTGGAGCCATCTTTTGGGCTTGGCTTATGGAGGGGTGAACTCCACAACGAGGGTTTAAATAAATCACCGGGTCAGAGGTGCAGACAACCCAGGCACCGATGCACGGGCACTGCATCCTTTTCGGGCAAGCAATGGACACCGCTCTTGCTCTCCATGAGCGTTCCCCTCTGCCAAAGCCCGGGGCCAAGAGTTAACACAGGCACTCAGATAGCTTAACCCAGTATGGCTTGGTTAGCATCAAAGGGAGCTCAGATAAAGCTGCCCGTGAGATGCAATGCCTTGTTTCAGAGCAGCCAAAACCTGGTGAAGATCAGTGCCAGGCCCCAGGTTGGAGGACTCGGGCTTAGCGCTCCCCCAGGGGCTGGCAGGAGTTTGCTGCGGCAGCAGAAAGCAGACTGTTAAAAACACACCTGCT
>NW_008824412.1:210579-272090 GCF_000699105.1 Pygoscelis adeliae | reverse complement strand
AGTGGGGGCTGCAGGTTGACATGCTGCCCAAGCACCTCCTTGCTGGCATCTTGCAGCTCGTGCAATAGAGGTGGTGGCGAGATGGCTTGGTGGCCCAGGGACAGCTGTGCCTGCTGGGTCTTTGTGTTTAGGAAAAAAAAAAGGTGGTTTCACCCCCGTGCTCCATCCCACAACACAGCAACGGAGAGTCCCAGCTAGGGACACTGTGTCAGGCTGCTATGCTTTGCTGTCAGCCTGAAAGCCAAAACACGCTCACAGACTTTATCACTAAAGAGGCACCAACGTGACGGAGATATTCTTACATCTCTCCTCTTCCGCTCCCAGAGAGCCAACGCTGTGCGATGCCTGGCTAGACACTGGCTCTATATTCAACTACCAGTTTGGGGACAAGGCTGGCTGAGCATGTGGCTAACAAAGATGCAGCTGTACCACCCCACCTGCCTTCCTCAGCCCTCACCCCGCTCCAGATGTGGGTTATAAGGAGGGAGGCAATCCTAGGGGGGGAAAAATGCCACCCTTCTCTTTTCACCCCCCAGCTCAAGGCAAAAAGCCGCCTCGCTTTTGCTGCTCTGGTCCAATGCCCTCCTGCTTCAACCTCTTCCCTCTTTGCCTCCGCTCCTGCCCCCTCTCCTGCCGGCACGTCACCCCGGGACTCGGCTCCCACTGGCACCCTGCGGTGAGCTGGCTCCATCGCCCTTTGCCAGGCAGTGGGGAAGGCTCCCCTGCTGGCTCCTCTTCAGAAGAAACTCCACTCAACCGATTTGTATTCATAGTAGCAGCAACTTACAAGGTTTGGAGCAATTTCAGAACATCTTCACTGGCAATTTTCTCAAAGGCCGATCTTCAAACAGCGACAAACCTGCCTTGATCTTCTCTGCTGAGCAGCAGGAGATGGGCTGAGCCTGTTCTCCTAATTGGTGTTACTCTCCTATTATTTCCAGGCTGGTAGAAATCCTGCAGACTCCCTTTCTGGCTGGTGGGCAGAATGGGATTTCCTTGGGACTTAGAGGAGAGCAGTACTCTGAGTCAGTGATATCTCAGTACATACCTCCCCGGGGAAGGAACCTGCAGCCAAAGACTTACAGGCACTGTCATTTCACGCCTGCCTTGAAGCGCAGCAGAGATGCCCTCTGCCACTCTGCAGCGAGCCAAAGGACGCAGCCGTCTTCATCAGCCTCCACCGTACAGATTGGGAATGCCACCCAATATTCAAGGCGGAGACGGGTCTATTGTACCCATACAGGGTCAGGGCATGCTCTCAGACTAAGGTAATTTCTCAGAAACTCAACTGGCTTTCATATATATTATTCAAATGTCAGTCTCAGCTAAAAGCCGTTGGAGTTGCCAAGGCAGATAACTCCGTGCATGTTGCAGATCACAGCTGTAATGTCCCCATCACTTCCCAGCCTTGCACACGACAATATCAGCTCCTAACAGCCACCATCAACAACTGTGAACATGCCGAGGCATAAGTGGTCACCGAGTGCCGGCACCGCTTTTTCCAGAGGCGAGGGAAACTGCTATAAGACAGCAGCAGTAAGCTGGCTGCAGTAGCCAGGAGCCCAAGGCATGGGTCTGCTTGCCTCCCAGTCCAGCCCACTGGAAAGGAAAAGCCTCCAAGTTTGAGCAAAATTGTGGGCAAGGAAAAATCCCTTCCGTTACAAAACCATCAGCGTTAAGCTAGAGTTATGTCTGCATGGGCAGCAAGGACAAAAGGGAAGCGGGTTTCCAAAGGTTGCACTATTTATACCGAAAGCTCAGCCAAGTTTGAGACAGACCTCTTCATTTTAAATCAACATAATATTTATGATAGATCACAAAAGATTATGGGCCAGAACCTCAGCCAGTGTAAATCAGCACAGCTCTGTGCACTTGTGCTTGACCCAGCTGAGGACCCAGTTCTGGCTGTCAGCTTTTAAAACTGTTTTTCTTCAGCGATGGTATATGCTACATAGCTTTTGCCAGCCAAGTCCAGGCAAGAAAACCCCAGATATGGGGAGAGACAGAGACCTATTCACATGGTCAAGGCTGTAGGATAGTCTGAGTAAGTGAGGAGGAGGAGTATTTGAGAGGTCCTGGCCTGGAAGGGTCTGGGAGCACGTGAACCGGCAAAAAAGAAGGTAAATTTAAAGAGTAGTTGATGCAACAGACCAAGAAATCTTCCCCTTGTGAACTCTGCCATCCCCCCAGAGCTCGACGATGGGGGAGTGGGAGCGCAACTCCACTTGACTCTCCATTTCTGGTGGAGCCCAAGCACAAAAGCACTCCATTTAAAGCAGCCTTGATTTCATAACTACATGTCAAGTATGCACAGATACTGCCTACAGGCAACGGGAAAACACAGCACCTGATTATTTTTTTTTAAAGATGCCAAGTGCAGCAGGATTCGACAGCCCTCTGCCCATGCTCCAGTCACCCCGTCTGCCCTGAGCTGCCTCCCTCCAGGTTTAGGAGGCCAAGTGCAAGGCAGAGTTGAGTTTACATATCTTGGCCTCAACAATCTCCAGAGTTGTTTATGTTGTTCCTGTGTCTCCTGTTGCCTCCGTGCCCTTGAGACGAGGAATTTTGACGAGGTCCACCCAGTCATCCTCACGTAACCCTAAGTACTGCTAATCAAATACATAGTGAAGAGCAGTTAGAGCAGGATGCTTCACTTCCACAGACCTGTTACTGTGCGTTACCCATCAGCTCACTACGAAAAGACAACGTGGTAGATATCAACTACATATTACTTATTAAACACCTAATACAACTTTAACGGTTCTGTTTACTGAAGAGTGTTAATCTTAATGAAAACAATATTTGAGACAGACTGGCAGGATAATTCTCTACCCTTTTATCCAGGGATCTCAGAATACAGAAACAGTAATTGATCCTCACAGCATCTCTGCGGGTATTACACCTTTTTAAAAGGGTAAACAGAGGCACAGAAAGGTTAAACAGTTTGTGCAAAGTGCATTTCCTTCTCCGAGAGTGTTGCTACTGCAGTCCCCGAGCCCTCAGGAAACCCACAGAAGCATGTCTCTAACAAGAGAGGTCTGTGGCTTTTTATCCTGCTTGCCTCTGACAAGCCTGGTTTGAGCTCTGCGATGACGGAGGAGCAGAAATAGCGCTTCGCAGAAATTAGAGATGGAGGAGACCCATAAGGAAGCTCATCGTTATATTAGAAGAGGTAAAAACGCGTTGGGGATGTAAACCCTTATGGCTTTGGCACATAAATCAATCACTAACCAACTGAGATTTGCAGAGAAAATCCTTCCCATTGATCATATTAGGCTCTGTGCACCTTTCTCTGAGGTATCTGGAGCTGGGAGCCATTGGGTACACCCAACTGGACCAGTATCCCTGATGCTCGGGGGCTGCCAGAGCATCTAAGGTACTCAGGTACCCCGGAGCATCAGCACCATTCATGCTACCCGGACCAAGGACCATGGGCATAGGCAGAGCTGATGGGGAGGGGAGGAAGGAGGGCTGGAGCTCCCTTAGCCCAGAAAAATAATTTTGCTCTCCTTTACAGACAGCCTTTTCAGCCCTGCCAAGCCAGGAGAGGGTGTAAAAGAGGAGGCACAACAGAGTATAGGAAACACCACCCTGTGGCATGTTCTCCAAGTAATTTTCCATCACTAAGACTTCACAGGCTGCCTCCAGAGTGGGAGAGTTGTCAAGGTTCATAATATTTTCCTATTCTTCAAGAGAAATACTTTTTACCATCCCGGAGCCTTCATTATCAGTACTTGGGTCCATCTCATAAAATTCATAAATCTTTCCCAAAATATCCCCCAGCCAGAAAAGCACAGGTTAGTCTAATTTCTAAGCAATGCACAGACCCTCAATGACAAGCTCCCGACAACAAAGGCACTCAGGTGTCAATCTATCAATCCACGGACTGGCGATGAACGCCTTAAGAAAAGGCGAGGAGACACAGAGAGCCAGAGCTGAATCACCAATTTCATTAGGATAATCACGGTCCAGACACAATCGCGTTTGCATAAGATTATTTGATTTCCCCCAGCACTAAAAGGTCTTTTATTACACACCAACGGCACCACAATAACAGCCCTAGATGGGAAGGAAAGCCATCTAAATTAATACCTGTCCTGGTTTCGGCAGGGATAGAGTTAATTTCCTTCCTAGTAGCTGGCACAGTGCTGTGTTTTGGATTTAGGGTGAGAACAATGTTGATAACACACCGATGTTTTAGTTGTTGCTGAGCAGTGCTTACACTAGCCAAGGACTTTTCAGCTCCCCGTGCTCTACCCACTGAGAAGGCTGGGGGGGCACAAGAAGCCTGGGAGGGGGCACAGCCAGGACAGCTGACCCAAACCGGCCAAAGGGACATGCCATACCATGGGACGTCATGCTCAGTACATGAACTGGGGGAAAGCTGGCCGGGGGGGCCGCTGCTCAGGGGCTGGCTGGGCATCGGTCAGTGGGTGGTGAGCAACGGCACTGTGCATCACTTGCTTTGCATATTATTATTATTATTATTTTATTCTATTTCAATTATTAAACTGTTTTTATCTCAACCCATGAGTTTTCTCACTTTTACTCTTCAGATTCTCTCCCCCATCCCACCGGGGGGGGCGGGGAGTGAGCGAGCGGCTGCGTGGTGCTCAGCTGCCGGCTGAGGTTAAACCACGACAATACCGCTCTTGACTTCATCTCACCATGTCAGCGGGCGCCCTCGGAGAGCCCCTTCACACCCAACGGGCAGGTCTGACACGCCAGCACCATGTCACCGAGATGACACCTGTAAATCTATGCCTATCTCTCTATATACCAGTCTATATGCATACCTACTTCTATGCATGTGTATATACATACACACATACGTACACAGTTCTTCAGCAGGGGGTTAATTTCACCCAGGTATTCTCCTGGCCTCAGAAGGATTTCTTCTTTTTAATCACACCGTAATGCCTTAGCAGGCGCTCACACATCCACAGAGCAAACCTGCATATTTAAAAGCCCTTTATCTGCTTTAGTGGAACTCTTGTCCCTGAGGCCACAAGTACGCCCATGCAAAACAACAACAAAAAAAACCCAAGCCCAAACCAGCATTTAAAATGGATGCACGGAGAGCAAGTCTGGCAAATCTGGCCGTTTCCAACATCAGTATCTCAGGAGATGGAGACTGAAACAAATTGTTTTTACCCCAGAGTAATTTCACAAGATTTTATCCATACAGCAAAGTCACTTTCCACCACTGAAAATGATTTTCTGCCATGCCTGCAGATATCACCAAAGCACTCTCTCAGCTACTGCAAATCTTGCAACCTAAGAGGGGAATTGTGGACACTGAAGTCACGTCCATCTGGATTTAGCTACCACAGCCTGGGAAATGCATCCTCTTAGAGCCACAGAGCTGACAACCTGCTAGCATCACCTCTTAGCCTGGTCCCGAGCAGGCTGCAATCTAACCTGCTGCAGCTCAAGTGTCTATCAGCTAGGAGAGATGAGGGGGAAGCAGAGACAGCAGCTTGGGGATCGATACACAGCAGGTACACACGAAAGCAAGCAGCAGAGCATTTACATGTGCACAAGCCTTGCTAACGGCATTGCAGCTTGCGCTCATCTGCTCCGGGTCCTGAGGATACACACCACCATCAACGTTGGCTCAGCTAGCCTCACTGAGAAATGAATTCCCACCCCTTCGCCAATGCTGCAGGAAGTCTAACTAAGTGCTTGCCACGCACTTTGGACTTGTTTACACGCAGTTCCTGTACTAGCTGTACTGGCTCAGCAAGAAACAGTGCAGCCCAATCCAATGGATATAGTTATTTTGCCGTAAAGGCGCTGCATCAGGGATAGCTTGTTTGCACATGGATGGAGAAACACGCCAGGCAGCCCCGCCTGCCTGCGGACAGCAGGGATGGCTATCCATCCTTAGGAACTCCAGGAATGAGCCTGGACAGGCTCCAGTGGGAAAAGAGCAAGTACACAATCACCGTTTGCAGCCCCAGGGGATGCCCAAAAGAAGCCGCAGTCCCAGGGAGGAACCCCACTTTTTCTCACATCTTACTGCAGTGCAAAGCTCCCAGCACCTTCCCGGTGTGATGCTGGCACACGCATCCCTCTCCCCACATGCGTGCCGCTCCCAGCACGAAGGCTGCATCTCTCTCCCCTTCCCTCCGCACACGCTCCCCCGTCACTCAGCCTGCCGCAGAGAGGCAGACGGCAGCATCCCTCCCGTTGTGGGTATTTTGCTGGAGAACTTGTAGGGCTTGTCTGGCTAATGAAAAGCTGCTTCGGATCCCCCTTTGGGCTTTTCGGGAAGGATTAGCAAGGTTTCTCCAAAGCAGACACGGCAAGACAGTGTATTTCTCTAAATACATCGGGGACTTCTCCGGCACTTGGCTTTGGCAGGGGCTAAGTGCGGTTGTCTCGCAAGTTGTCTCCTTGCTTGGGTATACAAATAGGAAGGTGCTGTCAGGCACCGATACGGGGCTGCTGGGCCTTTCCCTCTCTAGGGTGCCTGCACAAATCCAACCCAGGCTAATAGCAAGTGAAAGCTGTTACCTGCTGACAGCTCTGCCAAGGTCTAGCCACGCACACTCAAAACAACGTGGGCTGCGCAGAAGCTTCCCTGCAGAAGATGCTGACCCTTGCACGGCTGACACCCAGGCTGGCAGCCCCCACGGGGAGATCAGCAGAGCCCAAATAATCCATTGCACTCCACAGAGCCACCATCTCATCCTCCTACATGTCCCCGTGCTGCAAGACTCGGGAAGGACCACCCACCGCTAATAGCTAGGGAGCAGAAACCCTGGCTTTAGTTGCCATCTTCTCGACCTGCTAGCCAGCATCCACGGCCTTTCCTCAAACCCTGCCACAAAACAGTGACTTGCCTGTGGTCAAGCAGCAAAGCCGTGGCAGAGCTGGGGCCGAGGCTGACCTCCAGCTCTGTGACCTCCTTGAGACACCAGGTCTTTAGAGGGATCGCTGCAGAGTCCTAAAACTGGGGCTGGTCCCACTGATCCTCTCAGCCCCAGACAGGCTTGCAGCTGACTTGTGTTTCTCTTTTGGAGCAACTGGGGCAAGGGATTAGCTGTCTCAACAACCCTTGCAGGAAGCTGCCGTTGGCAGGGGTAATTGAATGTTATCCCAGTAAAACAAGGGGAACAAGATGTGATAGCCATATCATCTCAAAATAGGCTACACACAGGCCATTCATCCTTCCCTCCGGGGGCCTGGCTTTGTTTGAGCAAGATTATGAACTCCCCTTCAGAAGAGCTTCATCATTTCCACATATTTCCCATTGGCCATGGGCAGGCAGGATCAATAAAGATACAATCTGAGAGACAGCTGCAAACACAAAAGTTCCTAATGAATTCCCGACCAGCCTGCCAGCCCAAACACGCGCCCCGTCAACTGGGAATTTGTGCAAAGCCATCATTCCGACACGCTTAAAATTTCCCCGTGGAGGGCAGGACCAGAGGCAAGACAGTGTCAGATGGCTTCCAGCCCATCTCGGAGTCCGGCGTTATCCCCGGAGCAATTACTCCACCAGACACCTCCGACCGAGGGAGAGGTAGGAGGCAGAGGAAAGTATATTTGAAGAAAGGACTATGGAAATGACCTGGAAGCGTGGCCCTGGGGACCCAGCAGGGAAGGATAGTTCACATGTGTATAATAAGGATGAGTCAGTAGCCCGGATCGCTTCCTCCAGCAAAGCTAATTCACAGGCTGTACCACTGGTACCGCCTTGGCTTTCCATTTCTTCCTTTTCTTTTCCTAACTCCTCCTTCTAAATGCAGTTTAGTTTCTCTAAAAGTACATATTGTCCCACCATCTAAACAGTTTTACTAGTCAGTTGTAGCAAGAAAAAAATACACATGGATTTATGTGTTCTTAAATTGTACTGGACAAACTGACATCTCTATTGTAGGTAAAAGTTGCACTGAAGGGGACAGCTAGAGTTTTATTTCACAATTGCATCCTCTGTTGAGCCACAACCTCCTGTAGCTGCTATAAGTTAAAAGCCAGTCAGCCCAAATTCACTGTTATTCTGGCAAAACACATTTACTAGTGGTTTTCCAGGTTTTTGTAAAACCTTCTCTTGGAAAACACGTAACAAAACTTTCTAAGCCATCTGGGGGAACTCGGGTATTAAATTCCCATTCAAACGAAGCACGCACCCACAACTCCTGGGCGGGTTTGTAAATCCCAGTTAAACTGTCCTGACTTTGTATTAAGCCCGTCGCTCCCCCAGAGTACCCAGTGGATCTACTGCCACTATTTAGCTGAGAAACTTCTCCAAGCGATAGAGATCTGTCGTTTTCAAAAGCTAAAGGAACAAGATGCTTATCTCAGCTTCCCACAAGTCATTTTTGCACACATGCAGAACCGCAGATGCTTCCATCTATGAAGAGCCCCAAACACTCACATCCCTCACCTACGTCCACAACAGCCAAAGAGGGGAAACTCTTCCCTGATGGGAGAGTGGTGCTACATCTGGTCAAAGAAACGTGCTGAACGCACTACCAAACAGCAGCTTTATTCAATAAAGGGGTCCACTTGGTGGCAGATTGATTTACAATATATGTGCATAAATATATAGAGACAGTACAATTACAGGGGTCTGCCAGGAGCAAGAATAAGTACAGGGGCGTTTGAGCAAAGCCCTGCAGTTAAAGGTCCAAAGATCTTTAGTTTTACTTATCGTGAGCACAAGAAAGCACCTCCGGATGGCATTAGTTCAAGGCAGGGCAGATAGAAATGTAAGAGGTCTCACATTTTCCCATGTAACGCAGACGTTAAGCAGTATGTGCACGGCCTCCAGCCCGACAGCAAACCCACGTGGCTGGGCTTGCGGGCAGTGACGGGGTTTGCAGCTCTTTGCTTGCCAGGCCCTTCCTAACCCGCCAGCAAAGCCTGGACTCAAGTCTCAGAGAGTAAATACTCCGTTCGGTAAAGGTAATTTGAATGCCCAAGCAACTCGGATCATGCAGCAGGCTTTGCTACCACTCCCGCTTCCCCAAAAGTTTACGAATGATATTACTGATGGCAATGGATCACTGGAATCAATAAGCACTCTGCTGCGGTTTGTATTGAGCTAATAAAAACACTCAGCACAAGGCGCCGGCCCTGCTTGCAAACACTTTGCTCTGATTGACTTCAGCGGCTCCTTGGTTAAGTGGTGCAAGGATTAGGAGAGCGGGAGGTCACATTAGCACAGGCACTGAGGTCCTGAGGCTGGTATGCCAGCTTCAAACCTAAGGGCCAGGGAGAAGATCAATTCTAAAATAGCACAAATTATCTGCCGTTTCCTAGTACCATCCCTCCCAGGCTCCCTGTGAACTTCATTAACGCTTATTTGCCAAGGTAGGTGAAGGATTTCCCAGCTCTGGCCCGTGGGCATCACTCCTCCCCGCAGTAAGGAAGCAGAGCTGTTCAGAGACCTGCCACAGGCCCTTTATAGGTATGTGATGGGAAGGATTTAAGTGGCAGGACAGGACACTTTGAAATCAAACACCTTCTCTTCTATTATAGGTGTTGCTGTGATTTTTTTGAACGGCCACAGTGTGCCTGCAGTGAGAGCTCGTGTACCTAGCAGTACTCAATTTAGCTGTATGAATAGGATTAATTACTGAGCGATTAAATGACTTGCTCAAAGTCAAAACGAATCAGTGGCAGTGCCAGAAAAATAGCCCAGCAGTCCTGGCTCCCAGTCCTTCACACCTGACATCAGATCACACCACTCCAGTCGCCTGCTTGGTTGACATTTATTGACTTAATTGCATACGACCATCAGTCTGCCTGCCTTGGGTCGCAAGACTCAAGCAAAGCGAATCACCGAGTAGCCAAAGCAAAAGGAGGCTCGCCCGGTTGAAAAGGCTGCTTTGTCATTTGCTCCTCTCCAAAGTTAGCTGTCAAGAGCATCTGGGCATTTGGCTGGATCGCTCCCTGATATACGAGGAGCATGTTGAACATGTGCTGCCTGCAGTTGGTACAAGGTTCTTTGTCAACCCAAGCATTGCCTAAGTGCCCATAATATGGAACAGGTTGCCCAACAGTTCCTCCTCCCTGATATTGATTATGGGGATATAATACTCCATAGAGCAGCAGCAGCTGTCTTTCACCGCCTGAATATTACGCATAATAAAGCACTGCAAGTTCCTCTCGCACGCAGTTATTACTCAATGCACCACAACGACTCCTGCAAACAAGCTGTGTTGGCTCAGAGTTACCGCAGGCATCTCCAACTTAAAACAAGCACACAGCAGAGACCAGATATGTGCTGCAGGGAATCGGAGGGCAATGGCCCATCAAGTCCAGTATCCTGGATAATCCCTATGGATTTGGAGGAACATTCGGGAAGCTGTACAAAAGAGTCTATAGTTCCAAAAAGGCAAAGGAAATAAATGGGCAAGATCCTTCACTCATCCTCACGGTATTTATGGTAACAACATATACATACAATCAACTCCGCAGTCACCAGCACCACAGCAATCGAATCGACTCCCGTGTTACGTGAGACTGGCACCCTATCCACTCCCCTCTGGTTTTGAAACCCGTGAAACTCTTGATGTCCACGTACACGCGCGCTTCAATCTGACTTAAGCAAGCTCTTGGTTTTAGTCTTACAAACACGGACCGCTGCGTGTGCACACACAGAAGGAAAAACAAGCGGAGGGTTTCAGCGTGGGTGTCGCGGATGTCTTATTCCAGTACGCTCCTTCTCCTTACAAAGCACACTACACATATTACAGCAACAGCTGGAACGAGAGGCTTTTGTGCAAAGTTCAATACACACACAGAGGAACAAAACCTTTTACCAAACCTGCCCGCAATCAGAGAAGAAGAGTGAGCAAAATGACGCACTGCTGGGGAAGAGAGAAGCAGACTGTAAAATGATTTGCTGAAGGTCATGCAGTCAGGGCTGCAACAGAGCAGGCATGAGCCCTGCGCCTCAGGTCAATTCCTTAGCCACACCACTTTCTAGCTCCCGTATGCCTTTGTTTTTACATCTTTTTGTATTCCTTCCTGTAGGCTGCGAGGCAGGTCCTCCCAAACCTCCCTCCTCGCAGGGGATGGCTCTGCCTGCACAGCACCAGCCTGGAAGCCAAGACCTTCAAGCAAATGAAACCAGGAGAGTATGAACAGAAACGCTTGGGCACCTTTAACCATCTCTGCTGCTCCAATTTTTATTATGAAAACTATTTGTCAATTCACATGACCTGTCTCAGGAAGCCAGCCAGGGCTGGCCAACGAGGCAACGTGTGCTGCCACGAGCTGGAGTATCCCATGGGAAGACTCTGCATCCCTGCACCTCCATCTACAGGGGCGTAACTCTTCCTAACTACTCCGTATCCCCATGTTTGCCCCTGGATGAAACCAGCTCTGAGCCACGGCTCATTTTGCCAGGCTGTCACTCACCGCGTTGTTCATTAGAGGGAAATGAACTCCGTTCCCAAGCGTTCGGGGGACAGAGAGTAATTGGGTTCTGCGCAGCCTTTTCACTTAATTTACTCAAGTTATATTTATTTCTTACAGAATTAGGTTTTAGCGGCTGATGGACAAGACATCAGAAAAAGACAGAGGCAAATGGATGGGAAAATAAACTTGGATAGAGAAAAATGATGTCTCTCCGCCTATCCTTTTTTCTTTCCCTCACTGTCTCAGTCATCTCCACCACTCTTTCATCCTTTTACTAAGGAACAAGGAGGGCTGTCACTAAAAAGCTCTACTTCATCACCATGTGGCTTTGTAAAAGGTAACCTTATTATCTAAGTTCATCCCAATATGGAAAAAAGGATATTTAGTGTGGGTTAAAACATGCCAGCAGAACAATCTGTTGAATTTAATGAAGTCAAAACATTTGCAAGAACCTATTGATTGTGTTGACATTTTCAGTGAAAAATTATCAAAATGTTATTTTTGATAAGGTTGAAGTACTTCATTTCAACATAATATAATTATATCTGATATCCTTACGGAGAGAAATTCTGAATATAATATAAAAGTCAGAAGAAATTGCCTCAACTTGCCAAAATGAACCATGCTAACTAACATCAGGACTTCAGAAGACTTTCTCATGTTGACACTTGGGGCAAAGCGAGACCCCAAAACCGAGAAGCCCGCCCCTGCCACCTGATTTTAAAACCTCTTCCAGAAGCACAATCCTGCTCCAGAAAGGCAGGAGGAGGGGAATGCCATGGGCTAATTAATCCCCGTTATCTCTGCCCCAGCAGGCAGGGACCAGCTTTGATGGGCTGAACATCAGCATCTCTCATGTCCGATGGTCACAACACCGCGTTGTGTGTGATCCTGCGATGTTAAATCCCTTCTCGGTGGTAACACGGGATGTAAAGAGCAGCCACCAGCAAACCTGGTGCCACCACCTCCTCAGTTTGCTCGGAGAAAAGGCACGGGATGGCACAAGGGGCAGAAAGCAGCGGAAGAGCACACACAGCTTCTCCTCACACTGTGGCACCATAAATTATGCAGCTGTCTTCATCCATTATTCAGCATAATTTATTTTGAACATTTAGATCAGCAGTTTGCGTGAGGGAAAAAAAAAACAGAAGTGGAGGGGAAAGGGGAAAAAAAAGGGAATTAAGTGAAGGAGGGAGGGAAGCTCTGGAACGGACGGTCCAATCATTAATCAAAGATGGGCAGCGAGATGACAGGATGAGGAGGAGCAGCTGGAAAGCCACTTTAATAACAGGAGCTCCAATTCCCTCTGCATATGCTGTTTTAAGGCTATAAACAGCTTTAGCCCCTCTTCCTCCCAAAGCCCCTTGTATGCTCAACAGAGAGCAGGGCTGCAAAAGCAGGGTTGATCAGCAAACAGCTTCCCCCCCCTTTTGCAACGCCTCCAGCTCCCACCTCCTGCAAAGACCTGGGTAAATAAAGCCTGCAGACGGCCAGCGTGTGTCCATCCGAAGGATGCTTTCCCCCAAAAAACTCAGGGCAGCCCTACCAGGGGGGGAGGACGCCAGCCCACGTCTGCCCTCCCGAGCTCACCAGCCAGCCCAGCCTCCTGAATTACAAATGCTTTCTAATACATACGTTTCAATGTATATTAGCATATTACTCCACGACTAATAAATTGAAGGAAATAGCAACTTGCCCAGCAGACATACCCCATGCTTGAGACCGGTGAATTCGATGAATAAATTGCTTACATGAATTATTCGCTCAAATCTAACATGGACAGCGCTGCTTAAGACCGGCTGCCCCAAAGCCACAGCGCTATCAGCAGCTCCAAGGTACTCGGGGGCAAGAGGGAAAATCGTGACCAAAATAAGCTAGGCGAAGTTATCGCCACGAAATATCACTTACTGCAAAGAGGAGGTGCCCTTGGGTTTGCAAAAGTCTCCCTCTGCCAAGAAACTGGCAGGTTCCCTTGCGGGCACCTTCGTCTGCATCTCAAGGGACTTCTCAGACGTTCATTCCCAGTCCTTCGGAGAGCAGGGAGTTACCATACCCTGGTGCTGCAAGATCCTCATGCAGGAGCAAGTGGTGAACTCGGGTTAGGGGTGTCTGAAAAAAATCACAGGGGGCTGCAGGAGCATTTACAGAGGAAATGCAAGCTATTCACTGGAAGAAATCAATAAAAGTTTTGTTCTGTGCCTTTCAAATCCACAGGGGACCATTGGATCCAGCTAGGAAGAGCAAGTTGTGTTTGTAGCTGAAAGAAAAATGTTTCTATTGTCGAATTATCATGACACCTGAGATGCTCGCTCAAAACCAAAATACCCACGAATTCCTTTCCCATCACCACACGTGTTGGGAACACACTGAAAAGCAGATGATTCCACGGTAACCGCTCGCATCCCGAGTCGGCATAGCGGGACCGTGTCCCAGCCAAACACACCGGCAGCAGGACCGCCACTGAAGCTCGGTGTGAGCCAGGCCAGTTCTGGGAAAGCCACCAGCGCTGTCGAGCAGAAGGCAATTTAGTCCACGCACGCCCCTCCGTTCCCATTTTTCTGGGCTATAGCCCTGGAAAGGCAACGTGCGGGATGGGGAAGGGATTGGCAGGCTCCAAGAGCCTTGCCCAAACAAGCAAACACCGAAGCGAGAAGGGGAAGGCTCCAAGTTTCGATAACTCCGCAGCTGCTCTGCTGTCAGGATTGGCACTGCCAGCATCGCCGGAGCACAAGAGCAACGACCCGAGCAACGAGCCTGCCCACGCTAGGGCTGCGGCTCCTCTCCTGATGGCAGCAATTTAGCTGGCTTTGCAAAAGCTGATGAGAGAGGAGACTGCGGGAGGAAGCAAGGTGGGAAATGAGGTAGCCGGACTGCTTCATGCACCCCACCGGGATGGGGCCATCGATGGGACCCGGCTGGGGATGTTAATGTCCTGGAGCAACTCATCACAGCACCTGCCTTCTGGTTCAGCCATTTTTCAACTTGTCACCGCTGCTTTCACCAAGAGTTACCAAGGTCTCCTTCTCTCCGAGTAACCCCAGAGGAGCAGATGCTGATGCTGTTTCACTGGGCAGGAACATTACAGCTAGAAAACCAGTTACCTTCAGGGGAGACACAGCACGGAGCCCCATTACCACCCAGGATTTAAATGCTGCACTCAAAATCTCTCTCATTCCTCTCACCCTGATGATCTGTCGAGTTTGTCAGTGCTCGGTTTGCAATGAGACATGCTTCATCCCCACACCTCACCTACTCTTGCTCCTCTTCTTCTCAGTTCCTGAGAAACTCCATACAACCTAAGCTGACTTTCAAAGCTTTAATGGGACCAGATGGTTCCACAAAATATAAATGCAGTGACAAAAATGCCAACATACCTCCTATCGATTAACTTTGGATCTACCCTGACTAGGAAGGATTCAACTGAGCTCTGTTGAATGGGCAAGCTTGCCACTTTCCTCCTGCAGATGGGTCCATAAACTCTCTCTGTGCCTTTCATCTGCCTCAAGAGCAATGCCAAAGGTCTCTCCACCTCTTTATGGTCCTCCAGCCCCTTCTGAAAGTCTGGTCTGCCAACCAGCTAACGTACCGTCCAGTTCCTCCTCAAAGAGGTGTTATGAAGGGAGAAAAGCTATAACAGATGTCTCATAAACGCCATGTTACCAAATGGTTTCATTTGCTGCAGTAGAGGATTTTGGGCAACACAGAACAGAGTAGATCCTTTCACGTCACTTAAAAATACCAAGAAACTTTCATAGATTGAAAACTTCATTAAGACTAAAATTACCGCACAATTTCACTCAGTAATTTTTGCTGGCATGGACGTGATTATTCCTTGCTTTGGTAGTGAACAGATAATTCCAGACTTCAAAGGCGTATTTCAGCATTAAGTAAACTTGTTAAATTAGTGGTTTGAAAGTTGTAATAAACTACCTAGACGAACATGACATGGCAAACAGCATGGCTTTTAGAAAATAAAGTCACACCTCTCTAATCTATTAGAGTTCTTTGAGGAAGGCAAAAATACCTTCAAGAAAAGCAGGTATAATTTATTGGACCTTCAAAAATGTCTTAATTAATAATAACCAATACCCCTGAAGAAGCAGCAGGCTACGAAGATAAAAACCATTTTCCCGCAGATGCCTTGTGAAGGGATGTCATTTGAGCGAGGAATTTGGAGCGTAAAGTACACAAACCAGACAGCAGCTGGAGAAGAGAAGCAGCTTGTCAAAAGCCATGCAAAGCGGGGATGTGGGAGAGTGAAAAATAAAAGCCAGACCTCCTGAGTCATGGCTCGCCCACCCCTGTATCAGGCAGTTCCCAAGCACGACATCGACAGTGCAAGGAGGGCATAAGACAACATGC
The DNA here is from genome assembly GCF_000699105.1 of Pygoscelis adeliae. Classification (NCBI taxonomy): domain Eukaryota; kingdom Metazoa; phylum Chordata; class Aves; order Sphenisciformes; family Spheniscidae; genus Pygoscelis; species Pygoscelis adeliae. The sequence goes on along the minus strand of NW_008824412.1, from coordinate 256,349 downwards.
ATGTCGGCTGGATTCAACCCAAACCCCTGCCCCAGAGCTCCCGCAGGGTTTGCACCGCCTGTGCTACATCTTCACCCTTGCACCTTCAGGAAACTGGAGCTTTCCTTACCCATCCGGGATAAATCCAAGGTGTGCATAACACCTCCTACCACGGCAAAAACACCCCCCCGCCGAGGCCATCGGGCAGCCGTAAGATGGCAACGACAGCGGAGCAGCAAATGGACAGAGAGACGGAAAGGAAAGAAAGCAATAACAGAAAAGATGAGAACTTGATAGCAGATTAAATCAGCCAAGCCTGGGTGAAGTTTTAAATGGCATGGGGAAAAAAGGTGTCAAGTTTGAAGCGTTTGTGATACAAATGCTATTCATTTTAGTCAGGAGGAGAGGACTGTGGGAAATTCCACATTATCTAACACAGGCAATTAAGAAAACAATGACAGCTGAAATTTAATACAGGCAAGTACAAGGTAATGCCTATCAAAAGCAACATTTCCAACAACTCATACACATTGATGGATTCTAACTTAATTGTAACCACTCAGGGAAAGACAAAAACCTACACATCACTCTGGACAACTTAACAAAACCATCTGATCAACAGACAACGGTGGCCAAGAAAGCAAGCCACAGTGAGAAAGGGAGAGAGAACAATAACTGAAAATATTGTGATGCTATCACGGAAGAAAACAACATTCTCAACTTCCAGTATCTTCTTCAGCATCAGATAGACAGATATATATCCAAGGGATAGGGAAAAAATACAAAAAAGCCTGATCCTAAACACATTTCCATACCAAATGAGAAAATGGGGGGTGTATCATTCAAGAGGAGGATAAGAAAGGAGAAAAACAGATTGCAGAACAAAAAAACAAGGTTAAGTGGTGCCCTTTTATTCATCCTCCCGTAATGAAAAGTGCATATTCACTGACACTGAAAGCCAACAAATTTAGAAGCGATAGATGACGTCTCAGCAGAAACACCCGAGCCGCTCCGGGAGCCTTTGCCACAAGCTACCAGCAATGCACAGAGATTATCAGGTTTTGCAGCAGCATGAGAAGCGAGCATGAATATTGAAGCCCAAAGAACTGCCCGTAGGATAAAAACATATTAGGATCCAAATGGAGGCCAAAGCGAAACCCCTGGGAATCTTTCCCATTTGTTGTTTTGGGCAGCCTGGTGTTTATTTAATGACAGCTCCTTGTAGAGGTCCAAGGCCAATTACCAACGGCCTGGAGTTAGGAAAGAAAATTTTCCCTTAGTTGTCTCTTGGGAGGACTTTTCCCCTTAGCTCACGAGGAAGCCAAGCATCAGAGGCATCCCCGCAACAACTGCTGCTGGAGGCAAATCAAGCGATGCTGACGACGACACAGGCGCTTCGCCCGGCGGATTTACTTGGGAAGGACGTAAATCGGAGCAAACAACGTGGCCTTTCACAGGGAAGCACGCTCCTCGCAGCGTGCGGGAGAGGAACGGCCGGCGGCAGCAGTAGCAAGGCTCAGCAGCATGAGGCACTATTGATTCAGCTTTGACGGACAGCAAAAAAAAGCACCGCTGGCCTGATCTGACCCGGAGGGAGACATGACACAGCTTAAAAGGAACTGGGTTATTCAGTGCCATTTACAGGATGGCTGCATGGGCAGATTAATAAGGTCAGCATCTCGGCTGCGGAGTCCAAAGAGCCGGCGGGAGGATGAGGAGGACCCGCGGGAAGAGGGCATTAGGGGAACCCTCCAATCCATCCCTCTAACACACCAGACAGGGGAAAGAAAACACTTTCCTTTTCCAGAGGGACACTTTATTAATTCCTACAGTGTTGACAACCTCCGTCGGGAGGCAGCTCGGTGCGTGTTTACGGGGACCTGCGATTCGCAGCCACGGTCTGCCACCGCTCATAACCAGGGGTGGATGTGAAGGGCAATCTGAGCACATTTGCAAACAGATTTAATAATAAGGGGCTGTCTGCCTCGATGTGTCAAGCTATCTGCAAGTACTGCAAAAGAATATCATCGAGCGTGACATAATGCAAAGCAGGATAAGGTCATTTGCTTTGCTTTCCTCTGTTTTAAAGCATCAGAAAAATTCTTTTCAAAATACAGCTTTCACAGAAACATGACCGGCTGCCTGAGGAATGGCTCGAGATCAAGCGTTTGATATTCAAAATTAATCCCAGGAGGACGAGGCACAATACGTTCCCTTTCCCTTCATCCATTTCCAGGCTGGAGATATCTCTCTTCCATTAACTCAGCTCTCCCCCTCCTCCCTTATCCCCCGACCAGGTTTTCTTCACAGGCTCAGAGTTCACCTCTCTCTCTTTTTTTTTTTCCCTGAGCCATTGATCTAAATGCGGCGTCTGATCCCACGCTCCTCATTCAACAGGGATTTTCAGCTGAGTGAAACCTTCACGAGTGAAATCTTAGATTTTTATCCTCTCCGCAAAGCCAAACGCCACAAGTTCGCAGCCAAAACCACTCAAGGTGAAATTAAGATAACCAGGGACTCCCGCAGCTTTGACCTTCGGGAAGAAACAGAAACAAACCCGAGAAGGGGCCAGTTGTTTAATGACAACTCCAAAAAGTCATTTAACTCGGATCTATTTAGGATTTAAATTGGGATCACTGCAACACAGGCAAGCAAAAACCTCGCATGCGGGGAATGTTTCAAAACACAATGTCTTGCTTTTTTCTTCCACACTACAGCGACGTTCCAAGCTGTCCTTTCCCTGCAAAGCACACCACCTCTCCCCACCTGGGCACTGCCCGTCCTGCCCGGTGCTCTCACTGCAGACGCGCTTCCCCGCGGAGCTCATCTCAGGGGGAAGCCACCGGAGGGGATGGGAGCCCCATAACGTGCCTCCCTCTGACACTCTCTGGTCCTAAACCACCACTCAGGTGCCCAAAACAGAGTCGCTGAACGTGGCTGGATGCTCCTAGCGCATCCCGGTGCCCCACTGCGGGAATACACGAGTACATGCCACAGCGAGGCCCCGGGGAAGAGCTGAATTTGGGGAGGGAAGTTAACTTCGCAAAATACAAATGCTTCTTATGAAATGAGGCATAAGAAACAGAGCCCTGGCGATGACATCTCAAGACGTGTAAACATTTGGTAACGGTTATCGCTAGGGACACCCAGGAACTCACCCAGCGCTGACGGCAGCAGAGATGCTCGGGGAAGTGTCGAGGACAGGGTAACGCATAGCTAAGAGGCAAGGCTGTCTACCAGTTGCAGAAGGGGCCATGGGAAGTCATGACACATTGTGCTGGCTTTGCCTGGGGCAGAGTTAATTTTCTTCATGGTAGCTAGTATGGGGCTGTGTTTTGGATTTGTGCTGGAAACAGAGTTGGTAACACAGGGATGTTTTCGTTACTGCTGAGCAGTGCTGACACTGAGTCAAGGCCTTTTCTGCTCCTCGCCCCACCCCACCAGCGAGCAGGCTGGAAAGCTGGGAGGGGACACGGCCAGGACAGCTGACCCCAACTGACCCAAGGGATATTCCTCACCATATGACGTCATGCTCAGCGTATAAAGCTGGAGGAAGAAGGAGGAAGGGGGGGACATTTGGAGCGGTGGCGTTTGTCTTCCCAAGTCCCCATTACGCGTGATGGAGCCCTGCTTTCCTGGAGATGGCTGAACACCTGCCTGCCCATGGGAAGCAGTGAATGAATGCCTTGTTTTGCTTTGCTTGCATGCGCAGCTTTTGCTTTACCTATTAAACTGTCTTTATCTCAACCCACGAGTTTTCTCCCTTTTACCCTTCCAATTCTCTCCCCCATCCCACCGGCGGGGAGTGAGCAAGCGGCTGGGTGGGGCTTAGTTGCCGGCTGGGGTTAAACCACAACGCACATAAATCCAAGCTTTCTCACCACCACAGCGCAGCTGCGGGGAAGTCCTGCTGGGAACGCGTCGGGGTCTCTTACAGGCTGCATCCGAAGCGTGGTGCAGAAGCGCAGCTGCACACAGCTGCGCTGCAGCAGCAGAACCATGAAGGGAAAAGGCAGGCTGGTCCCAGATGAAGACTCACCAAGTCTCTCGCTGTTATCTAACCCTTGGCTAGCTCCTAACATTATTAATAAATTGCTGTGCAAAGCTGAACTAAAAAGAAAGCAAAAAAAACCCCAAAACAACCAAGCAAGCTGATATTCCAGGAAAAAACCCAGACCCTTCCTCCTCCCAAGACAGCAGCAATGCTGCTGAGCTTTCAGCTGAAATCTGCCTACGGTGACTGACTTTAAAAGCTTCCAGCTAAAGAAAGGCCCCAAGCTACCAGCACAGTGCTTGGCCCAGCAGCACCCAGCAGGACGTTTCCACCCTCCTGGTCAGGCTGCAGAATAACACCACAGCTCTTGAGTCTCAGCCCACAAGGCCAGTAAGCTCACAGCAAGCACCTGGATGGGCTGTATCCTGACCCACGAACAGCAAAACTCTCAGGAGGCTTTGGGAAGCAAATGCCGTCAGCGTGGCTCCTGCCCTCTGGTCAGTGCAGCCCAAGGGTTCGTAGCACCTGGCGCTACGGCCGTGCCCACGGCCACCAAACTGAACGGCTAAACTCAGTTAGGTAAAGGAACACAGACCCATGCCCAGGCTGAAGAATGGTTTAAACCATTCAACGATATGGGAAGGTTTGCTGTGCAGATGGCCCAATGGCTCAGGATAACCAGAAATGGAGAGCCAGGACGTTCAACATCCACCAGCTCCCCCCAAATTCAGTGCCAGCTGTGAAGGTGAGTCACCCTGCAAGATGATGTGGGGGCAAGGCATACCCACGTTCCGTCTGGCCACCTGAGCTCACTGTTCACACCCAAAGCAAAGGACCCTGACCTCCCCTCCTTCTCCTCCTCGCATAGCACTGGCAAATACCTGCAGTTCTTCCCGCACGCCCGAATCCATCCCATGCTTGTGCTTCCCAAAGGTCCTCCTTTGGGAGGACATTACAGCTGTCCCAGCTGGTGTCTGGGCACTGTTTAGCTCTGCAGAGGACACCTATCCTTTTTAACAAGCGTGTTAACATAACATACAAAACCCTCCAGCTCTCAAATTTCTCAGGAGCCCCAGAGGAGTACAGGAAATTCTTCTTAATTACAATGTGCGTGTTAAATAAGGACACCAGAAAGCAACGGTTTAAAATACCTGGAAAATGTTGTGAAGACATCACCACTGCTCATGTTCGGGTTTAAAGGGTGGCTACCACATCAAAGGGCTGTGTAATCCCCAGGGCTTCCAAGGGGTTGGTGTTATGGCAAGGCCACCAAGACTCCCATCTGAGGGGGCTTCGCACACAGTGGGAAATTTGAAGCTGTGGCTGGAGAGAGATGTGTGGTGCTGCAGAAGAAGCGGCCCTCGACATGAAGTTTTAACTAAATACTTACAAGCAAGTCATTATTTCTTTAACAACAGACCGAGCCCTTGAAAAACTAGTTGCAATGCCACTGCAGCCTCAGCTCATTTGTCATCTGGTGAGTAATCACTCACCATCACAGGAGTTTAACCCTGTCACAGAAGACAGCAGCTCTGTCACTCCCGGCAGCGACACGGCGCCAAGTGGGACGGCCGCGCGGGGATGTGTCTGTGCAGATCCACACCTAATTCCCGCAAAAGTGGCTTTTTCCAGAAGGCACGTGTGCGCATGTCCCCGTGTGCACATCCCTACCTTACACCCGGCCGGCTGGTGGGACGCTCACCATGACCTGGATGGGTCCAGCCCTGCTCCTCCCTGGAGCGCTGCCACTTAGAATCTGCTAATTAAGTCCTGTTAATGAATTCCCTCCAATGCCTATTCACAGCACATTTGTGCTCCCCCTCTGCCAGCGCTCTCGCCAATCAGTTGGCTGTTGGGAACTTGTCTGAAATCTGGGGGATCATGCCAAGAAAGCCCATTTCGGCTTCACGGTCATAAATGCTCACGCCAGGAGCACAGCTTAATGTTGCATTCATCCAAGGAGGGAGCAATCACCTGCCTGGGACTCTGTCTGTGGCAGGAGAACAAGAATCTGACACGTCACCCATTTTTTATCGGGTCATTTTATGGCTACAAGAAGTCTCTACTCCCAAGCAACTACCTACAAACAAGCTACGGATCAAGTCCAGCTAGCAAAAATAACCCAGCTACAGCAACTGGCTCCGAAGAAACCACGGTCCATCCACCAGTGGAAGAAAAACAAGCAGGGAAGGTGGATTGTTTGCACAACCACCCAGCCCTTCTCATGTTCTCTGCCAGTGATACCCATGTACAGCTAACATGCAAGCAAACAAGGGTAATTCAGGTATATGCTCAGTCGACGCTAAATATGCTTGTTCCTTAGACACTTCTTTTCAGCCCCAGGATGTCTCAACATCTGAGCACGGTAATTCCCTAGTGATTAACTTCTTTATTTATTTAAAAAGAGTAGAGAGGTTTTCACAAGCGTGACTGTCACTCGGCATCTCTCACCGACAGCGAGACAATACAGGGATGACGTGTGACAAACGCTCTGCACCGATGGCAGATGTCACCTCCAAAGGAAGGTATCCCCTGACCGGGGCACTGTCTTGGGCGGGTGTGGGGGGGTGTGTGTGTGTGTTGCAATCACTGACTGCAGAAATAGCTCTCAGTTAAATGTTACTCACTGTCTGGGCTCTTCCCCTCCCTCCAAAAACACACCAAAAAATGCAGGAGCGTTAGACAAACTGCATTAGACACAGCCCATGTGCATGCAGGAAGGATGGGACACAAGCCCGTGGTGGTAATACGCAGCAAACCCACAGAGACAACAGCAAATGCCTCCGAGACAACCCTCCACAGAGTCCCCGGGAAAGCACCCGCTGGCAGCCAACGCGAGAGGCAGCTCAGCGCAGAAGAGAAAAATGTTTAAACGCTGATAGAAATGCCACAGAGGCAACGGTAAAGCTTTGCAGCTGGGTTCCCTGCCTTCCCAGAGGGTGGCCAGGGCTTCTCCTAGAGAGAAAGAGGAGAAATGAGAAACACTCCTGCTTAAAATGAATAAAATATGTCACTCCTGATCTTGTAGCTATTAAATCACTGGCTATACAATTACTTAATTATGTAGCAGCAAAAGGGGGGGGGGGGGGGGGGGGGGTGTTTTCTTTGGGGGGATGGTATTTTTCCTCCTGAAAACTTCAATTTGCTACCTCAAGAAAATAATTACTCGATTCAAACATTAAATAATTGAGACATTCATTAGTAGTCCTATTGTATGATTAGCACAAGGAAGGTACCATTTAAAGACTGATAAATTGATTCACCAGGGAAAACGGAAGCCAGCCTTAATGGGCTAAATGAGAGCGCGGCTTCGAGGGCTGGCCGGCTCGGTGGAGGACAGAGGTAGGTTGCCACCGCACCTGGCTGGCTGCTGCACCCACGTGGGCTTTCCCACGAGGTAGCCCGCGGAGCACGGCTGGGGCTGGCAGTGCCTCCAACCCGAAGCATCCCCAAAACTCCCAGCGCTGGATTCAGACAGGGTGCTGCACCCCAGGGGTGGAGCGGGTGTTTGCACCCCGATGCAAAGCTCAGCCGGCCTCTGTCTCTGTGTAGGTACATACGGTCTCCTGGTCTCCACAGAAATACTCCCGGTGGCATGTCCACAGTCTGGATTTGTGTGCTCACTTGCAACACGTGAACAGACAGGACCCTTCCCTACGCACACTACCTCTGCTTGCATGTCTGCCCAAGTTGCACAGGTCTCTCCAGCAAGCCCTCCCCTCCCCTCCGACACATCACTTAGCACCTTCATTCGCTGCCTGGAGAAAAAAAGCTGCTGGTTCCAGCAACTCCGACCTGAGCTACACCTCAACATGAACCTTGTGCGAATTCGCTGCTGCTGCAATAACCAGCTGCCAAATAATTTGACGCGGGAGATGGGAAGCAGGAACCCTTTATTCCTCTAGATGCAATTGAGCGATTTACAGTGTCTGCAAAAAAAACCCTGTTGCAAACGTGCTCCTGCTCAGCACGAGGTGGAGAGAAAGCCAAGCGGGGCGGACAGGGGACAGCAGCTCTCATAAGAGAGAGAGGGCAAAGGCAGCACCGAAGGGAAAGCAATTACAAGCAATTATTGGCAGAAGCTGCCATGTGAAAACACTCTCATTGTTTAAAATTTGACCCACTGCGAATATCTTTCTTAAAATGGTTATTGCCTTATCCTCTCAGATCTAAATAGCACTCTCCACACTTGGCTGCTCTAAGGGAGACGGAGCAGCTTTGAGCAGCGGCTGGTGAACGCAGAGGATTTTCGGTCAGTCGCCGTTTCCCTCCCGACCCACCTCACGGGGTCCAAAGGCTAATTGGAGGCACAGCACTGCCTGAAACCCAGGCAAAACATTCCTGCGCCATCCCACGCACTCCTTCAGCGGGTTCATGTTCGCACCACGCAGCACAGCTTTCCCCCAGGCAGCACTTTCGGGGAAAAGGCCATGGATAGGACAAGCATCCCTCAGCTCTTCCCACGGAGGAGACACGTGGGAAGGGGAGAGCGCAGAGCAAGCTGAGCTGCTGCAAAAGCCCCTGACTGTATGACAGTCAGCTGCGATCCTTCAGCCCTGTTTATTCCCCTTTAACAAGCAGGGAAACCGGGGAGTTTGGAGTCCTAGACAAATTATTTATCCCCAATTCAAGTCTGGAGTTGAAAACTGCAAAGAGACAGCTTAGAACTGAGTGTTTTTATAACTCAGATCATGAGATTGCTTCTTTTATGAGCTGACACCTTGCAAATACATTTTTTTTTCCCTTGGAAAATGCCATTACATATACAAAGATCGGCTTTCTTAGTGAGGGAAAGGAGAGGCTTGTCTTTGTCTCACTTTGAGGAATTCAAAGCCCCAGCTTTCACCAAAGATTCAGGTTCTTCCCAAGAGCACATAAGGCAGCTCAGAGACTCTTTAGGTGGAACACGAGCTCCTGTGGCTGCCTTAGCAACCCTCCCCAAAGCTGCATCAATGTCATCTCCAGGCGATGCCACCGGCACGAAAGCAGAGAGATCTCCGAGCAATAAGACGCCGTGCTGAACTGAAATGGTTGCGGAACAAAAGTGGCCATGTTAATCTTGTCTCCATTAAAAAGTAATAATGGATCAAAGTTTGCCAAATAGAAAAGGACAAAATCAGCAGAGAATTACTTTAATTATTACCTTCAAGCTTGTAAAAAACAAAGGGGTATTATGACCGCGAGCACACACGAAAGAAAAACTATAAAGGAAGTACTTGACAGTGCCCCTTTAATTAAACTGCTCTGAATATCATTAGCAATGGACCTTTGCAATTTAAAGCCAATTACAGTCTAAATACAAAAGTTACTTGCTCGCCAAGAAGCTTACGCAACATCTTTCAGAAGTGGGCTTGGTACACAGGGAAGAGCTTTTCCTCTGCGAAACACTTTTATGCAAGCTGGGCAACTCAGCACAGAGAGATGCAAAAAAGAGGAGCGGGAGGATCCCCCGTTGGGCTGCAGCTACGGGTCCGAATACGCCCACCGTACCGTGCGATCCACCCAGGGGTCATCAGCCAACAGATGACGGACCTTTTAATCCAAGCCTGTGGAGCTTTTGACTTGCAGGGAAGTCATATGGGGCTGCTGAAGAGTTAAATATTTGGATTATAGGGGCCAGGATTTTGGTTAGTGTCTAGCGCAGACTCGCGCCATGCCACTTGATGCTCCTGGGGCCCAAGCGTTCACCACCAGCTCAGGAGAAACTCAAGCCTCCGGAACGAGCTTCCCATCACAGCATTTCCAAATGAGACTTTCCACTGCTCACCAGCCCAAAAAGGTACAGGAAATCCTTTCCTTTGCAATTGCAACACAAGCTGGCGAGCTCCGGCAGCTCCAGCGATGCGGCTCTACCGACAGTAAGACCTGGGATAGTGCAAAATAGCGGGACATGCCCTGGCTCCTGCGCAACCCTCCCACGCTCTCTCAACAGGCAGAAGTACATAGTTACCAACAGGATAGCAGAGAAAAAGAAGCAGCCCTGCACCCTGGGGTCAAAGGCAGGCAGTCTGCCTGCCGTCACTGCTTCTTGCCTTTGGAGGATCCCTCGGTTTCCATAAGGTTTTGATCAGACCCTGATTACGGCGCAGCAAAACTCTGCAGTTTATCTTCTGGACAAAAGAATATGACTGCAATGACAGGAGATGGCAGCTGTTCGCATGGAAACAGCTCTCCCCGTGCCGCACCAGCACAACAGGGCAAATCCTGCCACGCTCCTGTTTCTGCTCTGCGATGGGGTTTGGAAGGAAAGAGTAAAGAGACGGCACGTGGAACGATTCACCCCCCCCAAAGTCACAGACCACAGGAGGGCCAAAACCGTACCTTGGATAAGCTGTCATGTGCGTGGGGCTCATGGCAGCTCTAAAAATGAGAGAGAGGACCCCAAGTTCGTGTATTAGGGGGTAGGGAGGGAACCATGAAGCAAAGACTTTCTTCTTTGGTGCCCAAGGCTTCTTGCCATTAAAGCAAAACAATAATTAAGGATCAAAAATCGTTCTTCTTTTCTCTCACACCGTTCATCTTTATGGAAAAATCCTACAGACATATTACAGACTGCGCGAGCGTTTGACTTTCAAAGCAAAACAGGGAAACACCTCCCTGTCACAGCATTTGGAGGGACAGCGACAACGAACCCGACAGAAATCGTCATTGCCATATGGTCCGGGGACGATTTCCACAGACGCTCATTAGTATCATTGCCATGAAACTCTACAGGATTTTCCCGCAAGGGAAGTGGCAGTTGCTAATTAAACTGCAGACGTCACCCTGAGCGAGGAAGGTGAGGCTCAATATCTCCAGTTGAAAGACCAAGAAAGGGGAAAGCAATGGAGCATGCTGCAGATACCCAGCTCTGTCCCTAGCTCTAACCCCAGCTCTTCCTACCCTTTTGAAAAACAGGCTTTCTAAGGGAGAATAATGATTTCTACAAGCTCCACACATTTACAGGTTTTGGTAAACAAACCAGAGCATGGAGAAGCTCTCTCGCACAACTTTTGCTCGTGCAAAGGTACTCAAATAAAACTCAAACAGAAAAAAAAAGCAACCAACGCACACACCCTATAATTAAATTAAAAGTACCCAGAGGTTTGGGAAGCCAAGCCAAGGCTGGTACTTTCCTCATGATATTTAATATTAACATTTCCATTTGATTTGTTTATTACCTAATTGTGGGGCAGCTGAATGTCTTGAGGGGCTTGCGTGTAGCGGAGTTGAGGAGCATTGCTCCTCTCTATCACCTGGTTTATGCCTCGCCTCAGCTCTGGTCTCCAGCAGACGAAGCTGCTGCCGGCCAGGAGCTGCTCGGGGGAAGTGACAGGAAAGCAGAGGCAGCCAGCAGTGGGCAACCCCAGGTCTCAAGGCTTAAAAAAACCTCCTCCAGACAACCTGAGCGGGAAATCAAGCCCAAACCTGGGAGATGGCTGGACCTAGGGGTGCCACAAAGAGCCTTTGGGGCTGGAAGAACCAACTCATGATGGAGAACAGAATTGCTATTCCAAAGTTGCAGGCTTAATACAAACTCTCAGAGCCTGAAGCAGCAATTCAGAAGGGAATTAGAAGTGGGCTGATGGCTTTTCCAGGCAATTTCTTCCATCCTTAGCCGGACTCCCAGAGGGGTAGCACAAACAAGAGAAAGGCAGCAAGAGGAGGAGGATGGAGCCAACATCACTGCTTAGACACGACGACTGACTTCGTCATCTTGCAGCTTCCAGCCTCCCTCCAGGGCCCACCACATGCCTCTTCTACCTACTCTGAAGCACGCTTTGCTCTTCACAATCCTAGAAAGGAGCACAACCCCTGGATGGGAGAACTGTTGGACTCCATTTCCAAATTGCTCCTGAATTGCTGCACAATTGCGGGCTCTGCCTTGCTTTCCCCGTGTGTAAAGGAGGTAGAGGAGACCTCAGCAAATTGCTCTGAGACCCTCAGGAGGAAAGAACGTCACAAATGCGCTTTTAATAATTTAATCCTTGCAGTCCCGCAGCTATCCCACTCAAGGATCTCCCCATGGAGCCAGCCGAACACGTGTGCAAGAGGATTGCAGAACACAGTTATTTTGAGAAGATGGATAGACAGGCAAAAAGACAGGGCCTGACAGCAAGCAGAACATTTCAAAGAATCTCAGCTGTTCAGTAGTCATCCATCATCCACTGCAAACACCAGCAAGCCAGGGCTGTATAATCACAAGAAAGTATTTAACATCTGTGTTCACCTATATAGAGTCCTAAATCGCATCTCTCGGGCTGGAGCCCCAAATCTGGCTCATTGCCACGGCAATGTCACCAGGGACATCACCTTGAATTTAATATGCAGCGAGTGAAATAATGTTATTCTCTAAGACACGTATATGCACCTATTATGCATTTCAGGTCCATTTCTATATACATATTCACCCCCAGGTACAAAGCATTGCACACAAAAAAAGGTAAGTGCTGGAATGAACACATCAAGCTTTGCTGATGGGGAAACCGAGGCAGGCTAAGAGCAAAGTGACCTGCCCGGTGTCCTGAGACTGAAAATCATGGCTTATATCCACAGCCTGGCCACCTAGCCAGTAGATCACACTGCTTTGTTTTCCCCTCTGACACGAGCCAGGAAAGTAATTTAATTTTTTTTTAAACACAGGCTGAGCAGACACATTTTTTCGTGGACCCCACTGGTGGCAGTGATTAACTGCTCTTCCCTCCCAGCGCTGCAGACAGCACAGAGCAAAGCCCCACGATGCTGATGAGCAAACAGAGACCTGGGTTTTGTTCTCTCCCTCCACCTAACGAAGCACAGGATCACTCGAGGATGTTTGTTGGTTTTAATCAACACAGAAAGAAAATGGTCGTGTCTGTTCCCTTCCAAGAGAGGAAAACATCCTCTTTCTGCTAAGTCAAAGGAGCGAGCTGGAGAGTGAACTCCTCAGGGGAAGAACCACGCTTCCAAATTCCTGAGTCTACCTCCAAAATAAAGGGGAAAGTAATGAAAAATACTCTTTTTTTCTTTTTCTCTCACTGCAGCAGCACTTACAGTCTCCCAACCTGCAATTTCCCAAGTAACATCCAGGAGAAATCACTAGCGGGGTCATCCTTGCCCCAGCCCTGACAGGACCCCCCTGTGCCAGGGGGGGCCCAGACAGCCTCTGCTCAGGGCAGCTTGTCACCCGTACGGACAAGGGGACACAAAGTGACTTTGGCAGTGAAGAGCTGAGGATCCCTTCGCTCCTTCATTCCCTTCCCTTTCTACCTTTACAAACACAGTTCAAAGCGAGCCTGTTGCCTAAAGCTCTCCAAAAAGAACACGGGGATGGGGAAAGACAGCTCGGGGAAGGCACTCCTGGGGTCACCCCACCAAGGGCATGCCAGGAGGGTGAGCATGCCTGGGGGAGAAGCCCTGAGACTGCGCTGGGGGAAGCAGCAGTCCCTGCATGAGGCATCCCTCCTGAGGAGGGAGCGAGGCAAGAAGCCACCCGCAAAACCACCCCAGTGGCTCCTGCAAAGCCCTGGCCTCTTTCTGCAACCAAACAAGCCCTCACCTACCAGCAGAGCCTTCGGCGGGACAAACTGATGTCCAAGAGGCGACCCACAGCCCCGACACCCACGCTACCTGGATGCATGGAGCTGTTTCTGCACCTTCGCCGCAGCACCCATGCAAACCCCCCGGCCCCGCTCCGTGAAAAGAGGGGGCTTGCAACATCGGCTTTAAGGAATGAACTGGAAGGGAACAGAAGGGCCTGGCAGGCGGGCGAGGGTTTGGGCTTTACAATCTGGATAATCCATCTGAAACTCAGAAAGCAACTAGGAGAATGGAAGGAGGAAGGGAGAAAAAGTAAGGAATAAAATAAAAAGGAGCACAAATCTGCCTGCAGCCGTTCCAAGCAGCAGTTTTACCTCCAGTGCTCCAACAGACCTGGGAGCTTCCCTAGTAACTAGTAATACGTTCCTGGGAGCCAGGGCATAGTTACGATTACCCATGTTTGGGTAATCATATCCAAACACACAACCTGCCCACGGGCACTGGGAGCGGGTCAGGCCAAGGGAAACCTGCCCGGGATTTTAATCCTGCTTTGGTGCTCCCTTTCAGGGCAGGAGTCTGCAGAGCCATGCTCCAGGGGACTGACCAACCCCGCTAACCTGCAATCCCCCAGCTCCTGTACACCCCAAAAACCCCTGCTTTCAGTACCAGCCCCCCCTTGCCGGCCAAGGAGGGAAGGGAGAGAAAGCACAGAGGGAGGGGAAGGGAATGGGCACGTCTGGAAGGAGAGATGGACAGCAAGGAGATGCAGCAGGAGACCTGCTAACAGATTCCCGCGTCTCATTTAAAGAGGATGAATCTGCAGCGCAGGCATGGCATGAAAATAGAGAAAAAGCACATCAGCGCAAGAAATCTCTAACAGATAGGGCTGTGAGCCTACAAGAGAAGACAGGGATGGAAGCTGGTAAACGCACGTACAGCAAAACCTTGGCTTTTGCTCTTCTTCCCGGTACAAGAAACTTAGAACAAATATTAGATGCACTGCTTTTCTAAACACCTTTCCCAGGAGTTAAAACACAGTGGAGGCTGAAGGAATTCAGAGCAATTTCCCACACGCATGCCACTGTCAAGGCTCCAAACAGCGCGCTTAAAATGGACACCCCGGCTGGAATTTACTGTCTGCGGCGACAGCACAATTACCTGTCTTTGTCTTCTTCCTCTGCTGCAGAGAGGAGGAGGAAGGAGAAGGCAAAGCAGCAAGCTCATGGGGATGGCTGAGTGCCTCCGAGGTGGGATCTCCTCGACATGCCGAGGGCGAAGCCAGGGCAAAGGCTGCTTTAGCCGATGCCATTCGGCTTGAAAACAGGGGTCACCAGAGACAGCAGGATACATGAGCCCGACAGTGCTGGAAGCTTTCCATCAATCCAAACCCCGTATTTTTTAGGGGCATTATTAAATTAGCAAAAGCCATTGCCTCCCTGCGTGCTTTACACACAGAGATGCTCCGGCTCCACCCCAACTTCAGGATAAAAAGCCCAGCGCTGTTTTGCAGCTCAAGAGGAGGTTGGCAGAGGGCTCCAAGACTTACAGATATACTCGAGTGCAAGTTAGTTGGTCACTCTCTCCCTTTCCCATTAGCGCAGCGGCACGGCAAAACCTTCTGTCTGGGTGTACTAAAACTGCGGCGAAAGCTGCTAAGCTGCATTCATCCAAAATTAGGGCTCAGAGCAGCACTTTGTATCCGCCCCAGCAGGTATAACCCATCCAACGCAAGCCAAAGGATGGGCTCTGCGCTCCGTGGGGGGCCGCTGCTATAAAAAGAGAAGATGCCTTGAACCAGGCGATAGCAATAACTCAGCCGAGGCTTAAAAGCGAGTCTGGTGGCAGAGCCGGGGCTGGAAAGGCAGAGTTTCTCCTCCCAGCCCACCAAGCTAGCAAGGCAAGACATGCTCCCTTTGTACTTTTAAAGGAGGAGGTGATAGCAGAGCCGAGACTTAAGAGGGGAAAGCCCTGCAGTGCAATACGGCGTTTAAAATGCGATAATTAAGTGAGCATCTTTTGAAGATGCCTGCGAGGGGTGCTTCCCAACACACCAAGGTTAGGTAGCTATTAGAAATGGTTTTGTTTTCCCTGCGAGATGGGCCTGTTAAGCTGTTGGCGTCTCCTCTACAGAGAAGATAACTGATCTCCTCAGATCACAGTATATTCAAGTTCACCATTAATTTAGATAACTCCAGACAAGCTGGGTTATTTAAAAAAAAAAAAAAGTTAAGAGAAATCTGGAGATTAAGACTTATAAATCTGCAGGCATTAGGGAGAATTGAATTCTTTCTTATACAGATATAAAATCAAGTCTTTTTTATATGATTCAATTATAGATTGATGGGAAGGCTCAGAAACATGGTTTAATGATCTTTTCTTAAAGGAAAGATTATATGAGAAAAAATAGAGTCATATAACAGAAAGAATTACTACTCCCCAAACCATGATTAAGGTTTAGTAGGTTACGTTCAGAACAGCGTAAAAGGGAATTTGTAGATTCCCAAACACATTAAGCGAGTATAAACGGAGATAAAGGAAGCAGCATGGTACAGTAAATTATCGGCCCTGGCAAAGGTGAGGGAAGCACGTCTCCAGGTGCACGGGACCGACAACGAGCCAGGTCAAACGAGCCGGTGATTTCACATCAGGAAGGAGGACGTGGTTTAAGGGACCCTGGAGCTTCCAAAACATCCAAGAGAGTTTTACAGACGTGGGGCGATTGCATCGACGGCAATGGAGCTGGGCTCCATTGATTTACGCCAGCCGGGGAGGGGGACATCAGCTTTTCCTAGCGAAGGGAAAATTGTTCAGAGGGGGTCTGAATGGTAGGGGCACGGAACAAAATAGTCCTGCCATTAATACCGCACGGCATCTCGCTCAGCCCAGCTGCCTTCATACTTCATCCCAGCATAACTATTTGAAAATAAATGCAATGCTCTTCCTACTAAAAAAGCCACTCCAGCCCCCATGCCCAGAGCTTTCCTTGCACTCCTGATACTTGACTCCCCAGCCTTTTAAAAAAAAAAAAAAAAGGATAACACCACAGGGTTAACACGAAAATAAGCATCTTCAAAAGCCGCAAGGCGCTCAGATACTATGGTAATAGGGGGCATCCGAGTACCTTAGATAATCTGGCTCCAAGTGAATATTTCTCTAATGCTAAATCTAAGCCCTACTCAGCGTGAATTAGCAGCCAAGCACATTGTTAGCGAAGCTATTGTTTACTGCTTTGTCCGAAAAGAAAGCACTATCTAGGTCACTCATTACAGGGGAGAGCTGTGTATAAGAATGCAGCCTGAGTACAGTATGTGCTATGGAAATGAAGGCAATAAATGAGAGAAGAATAGCGGCGAAGGAGGTGAGATGTGCTAGCGAGCAGCTCCTGGAGGATTGCATTGAAGGGGGAAGGCGGCGTAGCCGGCGCTCCTGCGCCACGACACCGAAAATCTAATTCACACCTCTTTGCTGACTGCCCTTTCAGTTCACAAGCGGGGGGGGGAAGTGGAGAGGACACCGGGGCTTATTTTTAAAGCTCACCTCCGAGGGTGGGAAAAAAATCATCCTCAGCCGGGAAATGGGAATTTGCAATAAAATAAATAAGTGTATAGTTAAATAAATAAAAGGCCCGTGGCGGATTCTCACATTTGGCATGGAGCTGGGGCTCTGCGCAAAGCAATTAAAAGGAAAATGGAGTCCAGCGGGAAAAAGAACAACTTCCCCCTCTTCAGAAAGACGTCTTTCTGATGAGACAAAACCTTTACTTCACTCAGTATGGAGCAGAGTTTAAAGGCCAAGGCAGTATTTAAGCTTGCAATTAATTTCCACTCATTTTGGAAGCTGTGATCAGCTAACATTTCGACGGCAGCGATTTAACACATGTGCCTCGAGGACCAGGCGGGGACAGAGGTGCTACCGGGGCACCCAGGAACACGGAGTTCAATCCAGACCTCTGCAAAGGTGGAGGAGGAGAGCTCTGAAACCCAGGTCACTGGGGCTGGGAGGAACTTCAGGACGGTTTTCTATCGAGTTCTGGGTTTTTGTGGTGGGGTTTTTTTTTTTCCCTACTATACTGTTCTTCACAGACATTGCTAATGGCAACTCTTTTGTGTTTAATCCCAGGGAGTTTGCTCTAGCACTTTCCCCCCCAGACACCCGTGCAGTCTACTGCTCCCCACCCCTACTTCCATTAATTGATTTTTATGGATCCTCTTGTCAAAGAAAATTGCCTGAGAAGTCCAAACCCTGAAGACAGTCACAAATCTTAGAAGCCAAAGATTTCATGAAATGGTAACAGCCAGTGGGAGTCGGGAAACGTTATTGCTTTGCCTCCTTCTTTGAAAATTAAGGGTTTTGGGCTAAATCAAAGTTTCTCTCTCCCTCTAATAAGATGACAGCCCAGACCATTCAACTGACTGCTGAGACACCGACTCCTCACTGGCTTTAGATTACTCAAGTGCTCAGAATTTAATCTCAAATGGCTGTTATTGGATTTTCGCTTGGACTAGCTGGCTGATGGGCACAGTAAGAGAAGCCAGCCCCTATGCACCCGTGCAGCCTCCCAGCTTCTGGAGTTTGAAAACCTGCTGCTCCGTGATGGTTTTGCAGGAGCTTTTGCTCCAGCGCCTTCTATGAGAGAACAAGCATGGCTCAGGAGGAAAGAAAACACTGGTTATAATTTGTTCAAGACAGGGCTGCTTCTCCATGCACTGCTTCTTCCACACAAAGGTATTAATTGTAAGCAACAGCAAGGAACTGTGCAAGAAGTGATCCCTCCAGATGTGTTTAAGCTCACGGCGAGGCAAGGCAATTCTCCAATGTACACACGTATCTCAGAAGGGTAAATGTTTCCCAGCTTCTACCGACATCTTCATGTCATTTACACAACGCCGTCAATCACTGCTCTCCCAAGAAGGGGAGCAGTGTAAACTCATGTTTAATGCCAGATTTACACACATTTCTATTCATCAGTAAATGAGACCATTACATATGTTGTGTCAATTGATTTTTATAGTCTTTGCTTTGCACACGTTTGCACAGGGGAAGTGCAAAGGAATGCAGGCACTTAAAATTAGACCTGGCTCCTGGTCTCTATGCATCACGCCATCAAGAGGCACATCCTGACCTTTACCCTGTGGCATTAAATTTCTCCTGGCCATGGACCTTCTCCACTTTATCAGCTGAACCCATCTCTGCTATGCAAACCTTTCTCCCTGACCAGTTCCCTGCCACAGAGGGGGATACATCTGTGTCCTGCGTTTCACGTACAGACCAAAACCCAGAATCTGCCCCAAATTTTTCCTACACCCTGTGCATACTGGGTGTAAGCCCTCACTCAGGCTCAGGCACACTTTAGGCCACGTCAGGATAAAACTCAGACCTGCACCACCCCTTAGCACAGGGCTAGTTGCACTTTGCTGAGGGCAGATGCAGGCTGGCCACCACAACCATGGTGCAGGATGCCGTGCCCCCGCCCTGCAACGGCACCAACGTCGCTGGCATTCAGCTGACAAGTTGATTCGCCATCCTTTTAAGAAAGTCCTTCTCATTGCGTCTTGCCAAAATAAAGTAACCTTCCTTGCTGAAATTATCCTTTGTAAATACCCCCCAAGGAGTTAGCAATTCCTTTCTCCAAGATGACTCATCCTCCTACACAACGGACCATGAAAAGAGCAATCACACTGGCGTGTCAGCCTGCTGCAGAGATGGCGCTCCCCTCTCTGAATCAGCCCCCGAGAGCGGTTATGGGGCTCTACCTGCTCCCCATAGCATCATCCACGCACCATGCCCATGCCCGCACTGCTCGTGTCCCCACTTGTGAGCCAGCTCCCTCTAAGGTTGCCTCTTTGTACAGCACGGGGCTCAAGCAGTGCCCCAAGATGCCACCCGGACACAGCAGATGATCTGCAGGAAGGATTTTGCTAATGCTCCTGTGACTTGGGTGCTTTGCCTTCATCAAAATGCACAGCAGCACCTTCCAAGGCTGGAGAAAAGGAAGATGATCCTTTCAGGGGCGGTTTTTCACGCGCCCCCCCTCACCCCAGCCAAGCAGAGCCTTCTCTCCATAATTATCTGCTCCAGCCTGCGCGTTGGCTGAGCTCCACCAGCAACGAGGTAGAGGCAACAACCTCCAAGAGCAAAGCCCTGGATTTCGGCGGAGCCAATGCTCCGCGCCACCCAGGCCACACCATAAAAAGCCAGACTGCGGATGCAAGAGGCAGCAGAGCCATTCAAACCAGCCACGGGCAGTTTAACAGAAACAGAGCTTCAATCCAACATTAATTTGCAGCATCCTGGGCTGAACACTTCAGATAAGCAGCGCCGGAGCCAGAGAGATGACAGGGAAAAGCTCGCGTCTGTGGCACATCCGTGTGTGCACACACCACCCCGCCTGTGGTCTGCTGTTCGGCTGCTGACGACCTGTATAACATAATAGCAGCACGCCGAGGTGTTTTCGCAGGCAGACCCCTTCTCCAAATCCCCAGCAAAATATTTTTTCCTCCGTGCAGGGCGTAAAGCCTCATCCCACTCTTGTTATTCTGAAAGGGAATTTAGTGCCTCGCTATAAATTATACGAGCATTGGACATAAGCATCATTTATGCACAAATCACTGTTCCCTAGAACAAAGCAAGTATCAGCCTCCTGACAAAACACTTTTTAGTAGGATTGGCAAATGAATAAAACCTCCCAATGAATACCGACGTGCTGATGAAAAAGTCCTACTGATTTTAATAGAAAATGATCATTTTCCTATAGGATTTTTTGAACGATCTTGTTGAATTTAATGGAGATTTTCTATTCTGGTCCACAATTATGCAAGAGTTAAAATACCTCCAGAGATGAGGAGATTATCCATTACATTCTATAGGATTGCAGAGTAATTTCCATAGAATCCTGTTATGTTTCTACAGAGCCTGACAAATTTAATCCCTATTGAACTTTACAGGGACTTTTCCATAAGGGACAAATAGACGCTGACATCTGTTAGCTGCAAAATCAGTAATACTCAGAAAATAGAGGCCTTACATACCACTGCTGTACTCAAAATGGTCGAAAGATGTCTTGAACAAGCAGCTTAATGGGGAAAATGTATTAAATTGGTGTCACATGGCTGCATTAGTACGGTTGTGTTGCAACATTTCTTTTATACACAATGTCATTTATACAACCAGTGCTTTACAAATTGCATTTTCTACCAATGTGCACTTGATCTCATCATCCCATGCTGGGACTTTCCTGTATCAGCACAGAAAGAGTGAGCACAATCTAAATAGAGGGAAAAAAATGCCCGTTTAAAGCATGGAGCTGGTGATGTATCTGCGCACATTCCTCTGCCCTCATGTTACTAATAAGTGCATCGACTCCAAATCTCTCTCTCATTGAACTCTACTGTGGAACTAGAAGAAGGGCTGCACTTCTCTTTCATGCACAGTGCTAAAGAAAAAAACATTCAGCTGAGCTATCTGGAGACTGAAGTCTTTTAAATTTAACCATAAGGTAGTTATAACAAGGAACAAAACAAGCAGAGACAGCCTAAGGTTTCCTAAGCCAACATGCCAATTTGTCCTAGACTGGTTCACGGAACAAATTAAAAGGCATGACAGCCCCCATGGGTCTTTTCCCACCTTTTCTTACGCAAGCTGGCGTCAAACACGGTATATGCTTGCAATACGGCTGTATCGGTATCACCCACTCATCCCTTATAGCCAGTTATTCCTCAAAAGCCCAAGACTCACTTCAAGAGGTCCTTCAGGAGGTCCCAGTTTTGGATACATCACCTCTGTGGAGTTGCTCCTGTTCTTGCCTAGCCATTCCCACACACCCCAAATACCTTTTCGGAGGTTGTGGGTGCTTTAAGCTCAGCCTGGGTAAAACAGAGCTTGAGTGCCCCTAAGCCAGGCTGAACCCCCTGCTTTGTGACAAAGATATAGCTAAAGAAATATCAATCACTGCCGTGACTGTAGTAAGCCTTTGTAATAACATCACAGCAATAGTAATAGCCAAATTAACCTTCAAATTATACAGCGGACAGGGAAAAATATCCTAAAACAGTATGAGAGGCCTCTTAGAGAGGGAGGGCACCAGCAACACGGACCTAACACCCCTGGTAAGTGTGCGGCAGCGGTGGAGCTGAGGGGACCAAGCCAAAACTGGGCACCCAGAGCCGCATGTTTGAGGACACTGCAGACATACCCATGGCAACAAGAAGAACAAGCACCTCCATATGTCTCCCCAACCGCATTTCCTTTCCAAAGAAAAGGACAACGCGGTAACTGAGCACAGCAGTAAAAAATGTGGCTTTAATATTTTATCATTTGCCAAATGCTAGCGGGGTGTGGACGATGGGTGCAGGGAAGGCTGTGGGTTGGTTTTGCTTTTTTTCCTCCTTCTGAGCTATCTGCAAAGGAATAAAGTCCTTAGTGATGACAGGACAACTCTTTTTGCTAGTTAATGCCCGGAGACCCCTCCAAAGCGAGCACAGACCATGAAGGAGATGCATGGCATTTCTGGCATGGCAAAACCCAATATATACGTGTGTCTGAGTATATCTCAGACCCACACCGCTGCCCTTGCCTCTTCACACAGGCACTTTAATCAACCCGTGTTTCCGGAAACCAAACCCAGCTTCAACAAATACAAACTAATAAAGATGTCTGATGTCCCTTTTAAGACCACATTACAGAGAATGCCACTATCCACGAAGAGAAAGCCTCATTGACTCTTCAATCCTAAGCGTTATAAGAATGAAAAGTGGAAGAAATGAGGGAGGCTCGTATTTCTAATACCCGAAAGGAAGCAATGTGATATAGCCGTTGATCCAAGCAGGCAGCTGTGGGTTTTCACACACACACAGCTCACGGGGAGAAGTGGAAAGACAGCTATGGAGAATGAAGAACAAGCCAAGCAGATACCAGACCTCAGCACTTAAAACAGAGACTCGAAGGCAACTCTCCAAAGAAGTTGCCTTCTAAAGAAGCGTTTAGGAGTAAAACAACAAGGTGGGATCTTCAAGAGGGCTCAACTTGGGTCTGAGCCGGCTCCCATCAACCCCACGGGTAAAACCCCCACTGACACCGTCAGAGACGGGTCATCAAGAAGCCCTTCTGCAGATCCCATCAGGTCGCACAGCCCACAAACCCAAATCTGCACACAAACACTACCTGCATCAAACACAGGCAGCTCAAATGCTTTCAAGGCTGGATGATAGGTACACCCATGGGCCAAAGAGAGGATTTGTCCAGAGATGGACTCTAGAAAAGGCTGGGAACTACAACCATCTGGTCAGGCTGGACCAAGCCTTCTTGGACACCCTCTCACCAAGCGGTCACATCACTCCTAAAGGAGAGGGTGGAGATAATCTACCCAGCAACAGCCTTCCATGCAAAGCATGGAAGAAATGCTCATGCCTTTGAAAGGTGGGGAGTATCTCCTGGGATGCAAGCCATCCAAAGTTAATAGAAACAGATGGTTACACAAAAGGACATGCTTATTCCCTACTAACCTGCCAGAAAGCCAGGTTTAGCCTGCTGACTTCCTTCCAGCCTACTGACCTCCTTCCAGCCATGCATAAAATTAGGCAGTCATGCCTAAAATTTCATGGTATAAAATAAAGGCGATAAAAATAATCACTACTATTAAAACTGCATACCCAAGTGCTAGGCAGGTAGCCCGGGACCTAGTGCAGCTCAAGAAAGGCAGAAACAATGGTAAGAGGGATGGGTGCCCGTTAACTCCTGCACCGGAGTTCATGACAGCCAAGCTGTCATCCACCCTTCACTTCTCATGTCCTTACACCACAAAACCTGGTCGTGGCAGCTGGCACGTCACAGGGGAGGGGGCATCCTCTCTCCTGAGCTGACATGCCACCAGCAGCGCAGCAGGATGGCACAATGACACAGAGAGATGCAGCCCATCAGGTCTGGCAGCATTTTAACGAGGGCCCCATGCTGGGTAAGATCCTGGTGCCCCACGAATGGGAGTCCCACGGCACACTGCCAGCAACCCCGCATCTGTATCTATAAGAAACTCCTTGCAATATGTCATCCAACACAAAACCAAGTATGGAGACTTTGCAGCACAGGGCAAGGGACATCTTGCCCCTAGCACTGCACTTCAAATACCCATCGCTCGCTGCAATTTCATCCCAAGGGTTAGGAAAGTCCATACAAGAGAGAAGGTGCTGTCAGCAGAATTTGGTTCTGTTAATAATATCGTTGACACTGACATGATAGGCTCTAGGAAGCCCAAGAAAAAGCTTTCCAAAGCGATGGCATCCCCACAGAGCCCGCAGACAGCCCTCCGGTGACCGGGACAGCCTGCTCTAACCCAACACCGAGCTGGCTGCTCCACGATCTGCTGCTGGGGCAAAACATCACCATAAGGGAAAGTTTGGTGCAAGCTTCAGCAAGAGAAAGCTTTGCTTTGCTTTAATTCCTCCCACCCCCATGGCGCGCCACGGGTCTGCCCAGGGCCGTGGTGGTACGGAGGCTCGGCATCACCGGGACAGTGATTTGCAGTCTGCTCAGACGCAGCTGTAGATCACTTGGGAGAATGAACCTACAGTTTTATAAACTATTTATTAGCCCTGTCCTGTAGCGCTACATCAATATGGCCATCGGTGAAGCAAGGCAGGAGCTATAAAAATACCATCTATCCAAAATAAGCTTCATAAAATCAAACAGAGGCCAGTACCGCCTAGGATGGGATTGTGGCTTGACATATAAAGGGCCTCTCAATCTTTGAGATAGACCATTAAAATCCTCAAGCCCTTTTGGTTTACAGAAGTCTAAAACAGAAGGGGAAAAATAATGACCCCTTTTCTGGCAGAGCAGGAGAAGGCAGCACGGTAGTCGTGCAGTATCATTTGTTTCCACAGAAGTCAGATTACTCCCTTCTCCCAGCAAGACAACTACCAAGTCCAAAAAAAAAAAGAGTAAAATAAAAAATAAATAAAACCAAAGCTTCTTTTCCTCTGCCTTCCCCACCTACAAGCTGCTTTTCCACGGGCAGAAAGTTTCTCCTCCCTCTGCCAGCAGTGATGCATTCCACTCTGCACAGGAGAGGCGGTGCAGAAGGTGGTGGCAGGGGAAAGGCACGGCTGAAGCACACCGATATCCCAGCCGGTGCTCCCCTCCAGTCCCCCGAGGCAGCAGGGTAAGGCAGAAGGCAGGTCAATACATTGTTGGAGATGATGATTAACATTTCCAGCCAGTGCTCCCTCAAACCGCCTCTAAAACACGTCTTAATAAACTGCATTGCAAATAGCCTTGTATTTCTACCTCAGTGCATCTGCCTGGGCGAGATAATACGCCGACCTGAGAAACAGTGACACGCTGGGAATGAGGTGCCGAGAGTTATACGACACGGCAAAACCTCGCTCAGCGCGTCGCTCCCAGCCCCGGGCAGCTCGCGCTGCCGGCCAGCAGCAGCTGGGATGAGGGCATCTCGCCCAGGCTGTTTGGGGCTCTGTAGGAAAGAAGGGGTGCGTTTTGAGCAAAGAAAATATCAGCTCACGTGGGGTTTGGGGCTAAAAGAGCTTGAGGGAGAAAACCGCTCTGAACTGCTATTGACTGTGAAAATCACTGTACAAGGAAATATTTGAAAGCTACGCACGTGAGAGTTGTTTTTGCAGAGGCAAGCACCATGCTTTAAAAGGTCAGAGGGAGGTGAGAGTGAGCTTAAGCACCATTTTCCTGGAAACACAGCTCTGAAGCTTTGCAAAACTTCACTCAGTGCCTCCCCCGGGGAACCTGCCCAGCCCAGCGCAATTGCACCCACCCCAGCTTTGGTGTGGACAAACCCCCTGCGTTTATATGACGGCAACAGGCTCCGTGACAGTTCGCAGCATCGCTGAAAAACTTGGCTGGATCAGGCACAGTGCGTCTCAGCGTCACCTTTCTGGGGGATTTTGAACCTCCACCTTCCCACATCGCGATGCTCAACCCCGTGCAGATGGACAGCGCTGCCAATCCAAATTGCAACTCAACTCCTCAAAGCAGTGAACTGTAAATGAAGCTCTCACATCTCACGCCCTTCCCCTGCGGTATCAGCCCACTTCAGCAACATCAGAAGAGAGACAAAACAGCTTGGGTTGGACCCGGGGGTGGGAAAAGAAATAAAAAGATTTGGGGTTACCTGCCAAGGAACCTCCAACCGGGCAAGGATGTTTTACATCCCCTACTCTGGACCTTCAAGTACTTCAACATTAAGCAAATGCCACTTACCTATGAGGAAAAAGAAGAAATAAAATAAAAGTTAAAGTTCACCAAGTATTATAACACTATGCATTTTAAAAGCAATGGAATTTGTAATTCACTTTTAGACCAGAGGAAGCACAAAGGGAAAAACTCAAGTTTTAAATACACTTTGGTAAAGGTCAGCTTGAGCGGCACATGGTTACAGAGGCCATCCTGCGGGCTGTTTGTTTTCTTATTTATTTCTCACAGTCTTATTTAGCTGCTTTTTCCACCCCCCTATCCAGGCCCGCAGAACAGGAGGATATGCAGTGTCAGAGGCAAGAGCCACCTCTCCCCATCGCAAAACCTAAATCAATAGAGAGAGCCGCTTCCTGCTTTTTCTTGCATAGTTTTTTTTCCCTAACAGCAATATTGCACATCCTAGGCCAAGGTACAACACGCTTTCCATCTCTGCAGTCCCAAAGAGGCAGCCCCATCAAGTATTTCCAACACCAGCCCTGGTGCCCCGCTCCCTGGGAAGCAACTGCTCGACCTGCCCCACCGCCTGCGGAGAAGGACCTGCACCCACAGCCACGAGCGGGATCCGTGTTTCCCAAGCTCTAGCTGCAGCAATTCATCCTCCAGGTGGGGACGTCCTACCCGAGCTCCAGTCCACCGGCCAAGACCACAGCCATGGGACAAATGCAACAAGATATTCGCCCTTTGCTTTCAGGAAGACCAGTTTGACCTTCTCTAGGACAAAGAGAAATTCCACCCTTGCCGGTCCCCATCAAAAAATCTGTTTCATAGATACTAAGACATGATAAATATTAGAATAGAATATATATATATAAAATAGATATTAAGATATCCCTTCTAGCTAGGTGGGAAGCCCTTCCATTTTTTCCCCGGGCATCTGGGAACATGGAAAACTGAGTGAGACAGTGGCTGTACCCATCCGGCTGTTGCTCCGTAGGTCGTTGTAGGAATTGAGGATGACGTGACGGGGCATGTCTCGCTAATGCACGACTGTGTGTACTCTAAATTACTTAAAGAGTGCCTGGGGCTACGGACAGATGCTGCTAAAACATACAATTGAATAAATAAATGGAAGGTAACGGAGAGGGGAGGGATGCAATGGGAGAGCGATTGGCAGAGTTGTGTGCCAAGGTGTTAAAAAACTCCCACAGAGCTGCCTAAACCTCTTCTGAGACTCCACTGCTACGTGTTTCAGATGCTGAGAAGATTGAACTAATAAAAAAGAAATGAGAGAACTGTCACTGCAGATTACATGGTATTTATTCCAAAATCTGCTCATTATAGAAATTTGCAAGACAAATGGGTTTTTAGCAGGAAATGGCAGCTTTTCCTTAAGTGTATAACAAGGAGCAGAATTGGTTGGAAGCTGAATCTTTCTCTCCCTTTGCAGCTACTCCGGCTCCAAGTCTTACCAACCACCCGAGAAATACTCGCGAGGCTGAAAAAAACCCTTTTTTTTTAACATTCTCCACCAGCCTCTTCATAATCCTATAAGAAACTACGATTAAGAAATATTTGAAGCAAGAAAAGCTCATTTGGCCTAGAGAGTTTCTAAGCGGCGAGAGCTTCTCTTGCTCCTCAACAGCATGCAAGTGGTATTGCTAACTCTCCAGATCCTTCCTTCCTTGCAGGGAAAGCCCTTCACGAAGAAGAGTATTTGTGGTCAGGCTTTAATCCCCCTGCCTTGATAAATGTTTAATTCCTGGGCCTGCCTTCATATCTGAATATAGACTGGAGATGGTTTGCATTCTGCCGTATCCGAGTGCTTCTAATGACATTTTGGCTTCTTTCCCAGTTAATTCCAAGTGCCTGAAACCCAAGCATCTCCCCTCTCCCCCTCCCCATCATGGATGCACATGCAGATATTTGACTGATAACATACAAAGCCATAATATGTGGTTTTAAAACAAGTCTCTGCAGCGGAGTCTCGAGAAGGAAGAAGAAGAAGAAGAAGAAGGGGGAAAATATGCCTTGAAATATTACAGAGTAGGAGCTGTCAAGTTGAAAAAGCTTCTACAAGGTTTTCAGTGCCATAACTGTGTTATTTAGCTGGGGATGAGAATATTCAGACACACATCAACAGGAAAAAAGGGGTTTTGGGAGGGGAAAAAAAAACCCACCACAAAAAAAAAAGAGGCGGCCTGTCTTATTTGCAGCTCTCCTTTGTTGGAAAGCAATTACAGCCTTACTCAATTTATGACCCAGAGTGCACCCTAATCTACTTGTAAATGCGTCTTATTCACCACACAGCACTTTCAGATACAGCCAGGATAAATAAACGGGAGATTGTTCCTACCTACGTTGCGGCACAACTGTTAATTGTAACGCCCCATGAAACTTAATTATGCAAAGCAGAGTGGCGACACTGCAGCCATTAATGAGATGTTTGATTCAAGAATAATTTGTTGTTTGGAGCCTCGGACTTGTTTTGCCTGTCCCTTCCACTGTGCTGCACTAATTCTCAATTCGTGCTTATTTTAATAGGGTGGCAGCGGGGCACAAAATGGCTCAGCTGAGGAGGCAACGGGAGAGCTCCTGGTTGGGATCGCATTTTGCAAGCGTGCAGCAAGGTCCCCACCATATGGGTTTCTTGCACTGCAACCGTCCCGAGTTCAGCCTGCCTTCCCCAGAAGAGCAGGGGCAAGCCAACGATGGGACATACAACATTCAGCCAGGTAAAACGCTGGCGATGCTACTGAGCACTTTTAGGCACGGGAGTGTCTAAAAAGAGAAGGACTGGGCTATTTCTAGACCCCAGAAACTCCTATAGCCACGCTGGGATGTACGCAGGCATGGATCCCGTTCATTCTCTACATGCACAAACACTCATGCTTTGCTTCCAGCTCCTTTGCAATGATTGAAGCCGAGCAATGGTTTGGGCTGAGCCATCGTGTTGCCTGCCTGTAAGTTGCATTATAGAAACCACAAATTAAAGTACAGAAGAGGATGAAGAGACAAAGAAAAAGATGATGACTTGGTACAAGAACTTGTAGTACACCCACTGATAAGGTGCGTGATAGATAGAGGTACAAGCTGTTGCATGGAGACTTTCCCCACTGCTCTAAGAGGCTTTCTCCCTAAATGGAGAAAGGAGATTGGTAGTCAGACCAAAGTCTATTATTTAAGCCTCTAGTTATTGATAGAAACACACAATCTTTTTAAATTTACAAGCAAGCAAGCAATTCAATTTCACCCATTTACAACAGCATAAGATGTTTGCTCATATCTGCCGTGCAGATACCAGAGCCCTTCTCCCCTCAGCTCTCTCCCAGCCTCTGACTGCAGAAATCCCCCCCTCCAACATCATCTCCGAGCTTTCCACTCATTTTTCTTTCCAGTGACACCCGCTCCTTCTAACTCAGGCTGAGCGCTGACCCACTTCTCCAGCTGGCTCCGTTAATACCTGTGATTAGTAGGCTTTGGAGACAACGGCCACCCCCAGCCCATAATTCAACAGGATTTCTTCCCTTGCATGGCACCAGCAAAAGGAGGGAGAAAGGGTACTTTATCTCTGATGTATCTGCTGTTGATAGCAAAGACATTGTTGGTCTACTGCGACTGTCTATTTTTTTTCTTATAAATGTGACTCTTAAAACAGCAAGTCACGAAGAGGGTTTTAGACATATTCAAGGCCCTTGGGAACAAGCCCATCATGACTACGCTATTGCAGCGCACGATAATGATGGCAACCGAGATAAAGAATAACTCGCAATCCGGCACACCGAATCCCGCCGATGCCTCTAATAAGATCAGGACAGATGACAAGGCACTCAACTGTGCCCCGGCAAGGTCATTACAGAGCATTAATAAAGGAGTCTTATTATGAACATATCACTCAGCAATATTGCATTTCCCACCTTCGCTGTTAAGAGATGATGAAAGCGGTTGTCCCTCACATCCCAGATCTGCGGGGTCTGGGTTTTGCTGCCGCAGCCAGCCAGGCTAAATATGACCAGGGGAATCATGCCGCCCCATGCAAACCCCAGAGGCAAGCCAGTCTTCCTAAGAAATGCTTATCTTACTTAAAAGGCATGACCAGCTATGTGCATCAAACCACCTTCTAATATTCTCCTTCCCCTTGCCTTGTCTGAACCCCTTACAGCCCAAACTAGCTTTTCCTCTGAAGACGCTGCTCCCACCAAAGGAGCAGCCAGCCCTGCTCTCCTCTGCCACAGCATCCAGCAACTCTGCTCTCTCTCTTTTCGTCTTACACAGAGGAGAAGGTTTGGATTTGTCTGATCCTCCATCTGTTGCCCTTTTTTCCAATGTTTTTTAGAGTCCGAGCCAGTGAGAACTGGCTCCACCAGAAATTTGCACCTGGCTCCGCTGAAACTCTGAGTGAATTTACGCCAATCCCACTGAATGTTTTTTGACTTCCAGAAAAATAAAAACCATGCCTGGAGAAGGGCGTGATTTTTTTCAAAACATTTCAGTTTTTTCCCCACTCTCTGATATTTCATTTCGGGTGTTACTTTGATTTTATAGAAAAAAAATCAAAAACAATCTGACCCCAATTGTTCAGAAGTGCTATGAAAAAAAAATATCTGATATTCACAGAGCTCTGGTCCTGTTGCCCTAATTCTCACCTTCTCTTATTCTGTAATTTCCTTCTTTGTAACACGGTGACTAGAGCCGTGTACAGTGTCTCAGACGTGCACTCAGCAAGGGCTGAGATATTATTGTTGATTTATACGGGCTGGCTCTGCTTAGGGAGCAGTGATTTACTTTGCTGTGTTTTCACAACGCTGCTATCTCTTTGGAGACAGATATCGCCCTCATCTTCCCCATATCCGAGCGCCTGGTGCTAAGCACTCGGTCACAGATTGCTAAGACACTTCCACATCTTTCCTCTTCTCTCAAGCTTTGTTTCAAGGAAGGTCATTACCACGTTTTTGCTCCCTAACGCTTTAACAGCCCAATTAGGAGACACAGCAACACTTCAGTAGGTGCTGGCCAGAGCACGCCCTCATCCCTGGAAAGCAATTCTCCTTCAGACTTAAATATGGACCCAATTTTATAGCTCGCTTATCTCCACAATGGAACGGGTCACGAATTTTTCTTCCCAGCCTTATCTCGTACTGCAACTCTGTCTTTTGTTGGTTCCCTTCTCTTGATGCTGCAAAACAAGCAGACCTTGCGTGTAAGAGGTCTACAGGCCTCCAAAAGTATTTCTTTTTCTCCTATGTAAGCAGGCAAGCCCTAGTCTCAGGCAAACCCATAGCGAGCAGCCCTGCACCCAAAGTCCAGCTAAGTGCCCATGCTGCTCCCCGCGTTGTTTGTGCAAGGACAGCTTGCTTGGAGAACTGTGCCTGCGAAACGCTCCTTGGAGACAGAAAGAGGAATGGGAACGACGATACAGCAGAACCCGACCATAAATACCTACTAAAGGGACCTGTGACGGCTTTGCCTCCTGCAGTGGTTTTACATATACATGTATCAGTAAATACTTTAACTTTCTCTACAACGCCTTTTGCCCACTATTTTCCAAGCGCAGATACGTCAGTGTAATATCAGGCTTTTAAAAACGCTCAGAAAAAGTTGCTTGCGGGTCAAAGGCTGGTTTCCAGCAGTTGGAGAACAACAGAGCAAGTTACGCATGCCACTTTGCCGCCATGAAAGAAGCCATCTCCGCCCAGCTCCCATCACAGCGCCCATATACCACAACACACAAGCACTTATCAGACTAACATTTTTGCAGCAACTCTCCAAAAGAGGGGAATCGAGACACTTTCCACACCAGAGCTATGGACCGAGTCTCCCACGCCCCACTCGGATGCAGAAATTGGAGGATCGCCGCTTTGTTTTGCGTCTCCCTTTTCATCCTCCCTTTGCCTCTGTTTCCCCCGCTGCAGGAAATCTTGAACGCCAGCTCCCTAACAGAGATATTGAGAAGTTTAACAACTGAGCAGCGTTTTAAGAGCCTTTGAACGAGCGGTGTTATGTTGGCACAATGGTTCATGCCGAACAATAACATGTTCTCGCTCTTGGTGCCGGCTCCCGCGATGACTGTCCTCAGCACAACTGTCAACTCGACTCCCATTGAAGGATCTTTATTATTAGTGATGAGCTAAGAAGCAGGGTGAATGCAGCTTGATTTTGCAGCTCCAGCAGTTAGGGAAAAGAATAAATCTTGTAAACCCATAATCGGTGTTGAAACCATGGAGTAAGAATAAATGTGGAATCCCACCAGGTGAAATCTTGCTTTAAAGTCCGTGTTTTCCCTTGCTGCTCCCTACATTTCTCCTGCAAGAGGAGCACAGGCTAGACACCATCTTCTCTCCTTTCCTCTCCTGCAGCCCTTACTCGGTAATTTGTACCATTTATATCCCCAAACAACTTCCTACACACTTTGTAAACTCTAGTATGCTCTTAAGGAGTTTCACACAGTTCCTCTCTGATGCTCATAAGTATAAAATCTTTCAGAGACGCTCACAAAAGGCAAGATCAAATGACAGGTTGATTTAGTGTAGCTCTTTCTAACAGCTTGCAGGAATTAGAAGTAAATAGGAGGTCAAACAGCTCGCGAGCGATTTGACATTGGCAAATGCAGCTTAGGTAGGCTCCTCCAGTAAGAACAACCATATCTTTCTTTCACCTGAGTGCTTGGCAGAAGTAGAAAGGTCATTACCAGCTAAAGATACTCCAAGAATAACACTTTAAACCTTTATTATTTTTAACAAGACATGGGTATTTTAAATAGTGCCTGTGCAATACACTGGCGGCATGCTACAGTGACTGGAAATGGCTCAAAATAATTAAAAAATACCAACTGAAATTGGAAACACAATATGTAGCCATCCATGGTTCTTAAAGCTATGTCAGTCAATTAAGCAAAAACTATGCCTGGGCATAAGTGAGCATGAAATTCAATATAAACATCCCCGCTCATTCCAGACACCAGTGGTAGAGAAACAGACGAAATATATACAAAATGCTAAAGTAAAATATACAATGAGCTTTGTATAAAGAAACAAGAGGATTAAAAAAAAAAAGCTGTCCTCATGATATATAGTATTGCT
This sequence comes from Pygoscelis adeliae, assembly GCF_000699105.1. Taxonomy (NCBI): domain Eukaryota; kingdom Metazoa; phylum Chordata; class Aves; order Sphenisciformes; family Spheniscidae; genus Pygoscelis; species Pygoscelis adeliae. Next base: position 223,646 of record NW_008824412.1, on the reverse strand, counting down.
GGGAATGAACCCATTCTGCAATTGTCTGACTTCAGATACTTTGGGGATGTTGATTACGCCTTAATCCTCTTTCATCAAAAATAGAGGGTAATTAGGGACAAAATAATTCCAGTAAATGTCAGCTGCCTAAGACTTGGGAAAACTCAAAAGAGGCAAAGTCAGACATGAATGTTTTGAAGGGAGTAATAAATGAATTACGGGCTCCAAATCATTATTTTTTAAAGTATCCCTAACGTAAACTAACCAGATGCCCTGGGTGAAGAGGGTGAGAAATTGCCTTGACAGGCCACTAATTCCCTAGCTGCAGATCCCTTCTGTGAAGTGGGGATTATCAAAATAAATAAATAAACAAATGAAGGTAAAGGCAAGAGGCACAACATGGCTCAAAAAGCCAGCGAAGGCCATTGCGATTATTACAGACAAGCGCAACCATAAAAATAATTCTGAAATACTTCCGATTTGAACAACGGTACATATTTCAGATAGGAAAAGCATGTCCCTGGATTTTAAGATCCCCACTAGCACCCCATTGCAAAGCACCCAGCTCTCCCAAGCTCCTCTTTTAGAGCTACGGTTCCTACTTGGGGTCCGTGTTCCCAAAATAACGACGGTATCACTTAAGCCCAGGTCAGTTCCCGAGTTCTCCGCACCTCAGTTTCCCATCTGTCTAATGGGAATAATAACACCGACCCATTTCACCGAGACATGAGCGTTGCAGAAGCACTTAGATGCTATGGTAACAGGCGACATTACACCCACCCACGCTCCCCCATGTCGGCTCCATTATTCAGCAGAAATGCAGACAGAGCAGCAGCCGGGCCCAGAGGAAACCTCCTCTCACGCTGGATGAAGGACGGGCAACAGAACTTGGCAGACCTCAGTTCTGCTCCCGACTCTGTTTTACGAGTGCCGGGGCGTCAGCAGCTGCTGCCCTGGTTTTTCTTCCCTGCAAAAACTCCCCAGCCCATGCCATCCCACCAGGATACGTCACTGCACACCATACATGGGCTCTCCTCCAGGTCTTCTCCTCTGCTGGGACCCAAAAGTCCTGCACACAAGTGTAAGGTGCAGGGGAGCGCAGGTGCAAGGTGCAAAAGACGCCCACAGCGACCACATTGCACGCAGACGCTAAAAACCCCAAGCAAGATTACCAAAATGGCTGTGAAATGAAAATGTTCCTCCCCTTGAAACTGAGTTCAAGGCCAACGTGGGCTTCCCCATGCACCACCTTCTCTGCTGCCCCCTTCTACCTCCATAAGGTGGGAAGGAGAGGGGCTGACCTGCGAATCATCACACTTCCACTAAGCTGCAATCAACACCAACCTAGTAATTTCCCAAATGCATCCCAACCGGCCACGCCGCAGGTAATTAGAACGCACGGTCATCAGTGATTCAGGAGGGTCGGCAGCCAGCTGCAGCGTGGGCTCCAGACGTGCCCTGGGAAATTATGAGACGAGGTGGGTCACGCCAGCTCATCTCCGGATGAATGGCTTAATCAAAGGTAGGACTGACAATAGAGCAGAAATTTTAGCTAGACTGGGCCACGCAGGCCAGCTTGGTAGGAGATAAAGAAAATCAGAAACGCCAGTCTAGACATTCATGAGCCATCCAGGTAATAATTTTACAGCAGAGTTTTTCCCTGGCTTCCTACCCTGCTGCAAACCCCAAAGCAAGGCTAAACCAAGGTGTTTGAACGCTTAAAGACCTTCCACAACAGAGAAGAAAACCAGTGAGGGACATCCCTACACCGACCTCCAGCTAGGGTGGAGGAAGAGGGCCACCGAAGAGCCAGAGGCAACCAGAGAAAGGCAGAAATACCTCCCTGGCTAAGCAAAGGATGCGGCTCCATGCCACTTCTGTCATCTTTCCTCACTCGGCACTGGCAGACGAGCTCCTTGGTCACAGCAGAAGAACCGGGGCCGCGGAGAACAATTCTGAGCCGTCTCTGCCAGCAAGCCGTATTTGTTGCTCCCTTGAGTGCCTGCCTCAGACAGGCTTTGCTGTATTTTAGACCTGACGTTACCCAGCTGGCAGTGAAAACTGGATACTCATTAACTTCGCCGAGATGGGAGCAGCTCCTATAAAAGGTACTGCAACCGTTCTAGCATTCGGTGTGTGTCATTTAGCAAGACGCAGGGCTGTGATGTGTCCCTCTCACTATTTGGCTTTTCCCTTTCCCTCCAGTTTTATTGTATTGAAAGTGGTGGTATTGGACACTCGATTCTTTCCCGCTCCCTCGTTGTCCCTTAGCAGAAAACATTCAGAAATTTAATATTTGATCTCGCTCCATCCTCCTCCTTCCCTTTGATCACCTCCTTTTCGCGCCTCTATCACTCTTAGGACAAAGACGCTTCATAAATGGGAGAGATGGGCTGAGGAGGGAGCTCCGAGCGGGATCCAAGGCAACAGCATGAATCAGAGTTACAAATTACTTTCTACCCAAGATTTTGGCAGAGATGTTGAGAGATTTGTATACTTCATGTTATTTCAGGCCAAACTTCCAGGAGAGGGACTCTTGGCTGGTTAACAGGGAGTTAAACAAGGCGTAATAGAGGCAAATAGTTAACAGTTAACGGGTTGCCGAATACTCGGCCAATGAGCCAGTGCTCAGCTTATAACCATGGCGTGTAGCCACCAGTAGCATCATCTACTGATGGATTTATACCAATCTACTACTAATATCTGCAATATGCTTCTAACATCTGCTAACCACTTATTAACTCTATACAGACTCCTGAAGAGTTATCAATAAACGTAACTTTAATAATAAGAATGACCCCATTGCTAGCATCAGAACAGAAGCAGAAAACTCATTCAATCCGCTTTTCTAGCTGGGCTGCTTCTCTCTGCCAGAAATCTCATGAGAGCGTCAGGCAGGATCGGAGCAGCGCGTTCAAGGTCAGAAGTCCCTAACCAGCCTTGTCCTTGGGACTGCAAAGCCCCTGCCCCAAACTTCACGGCAGTAATGTGCATTAGGCTGCATGTTCCTCTTATCTCCTCCGTGGCCACTACACAGTTGATATTCAACTTCCAACCATAAAAAAAATGGTTCATAATGAGATCAAGTGCGGTGACCTCATTCTGCATGCGGCAGCTTCATGTGTTATAGTCGATATTTTACTCTTTCTATATGAGAGGTGAAAAGCGTATATTTAGGGGAGGCACCACAGTGAGAGCTGTCAGGAAGGACGGCGCAGGAGTCAGATTTCTTCTCCCTGAAGGAAGTCATCCTCCTTCTCCACAGCCTGCTCAGCTGCACGCCCCGCTGCTGCTCCACCGGAGAACGCGCACAGGGAGGAGAAAACAGGGCAGAACCCCGCTGCCTTCTCCTTGGCCTTGCTGACGGTGCCTCCCTGGCACCCTGGATGTTAGGACGCCACAATGCCCTAACACCTTGCGTCATGATGTGCTAGCATCACACGTCACAACGCGCTAGCATCACACATCACAGTGTGCTAGCATCATGTGTCACAACGTGCTAGCATTGCATGTGGCTCCCCTTGCACGCTTGCAGAAGGACGCTCCCCATTGTATAGACAGGGGAAACTGAGGCAGGCTGGTTCGCAGCGGCCAGGGTTCCACCGCCTTTGGTAGCTGCGCTCTGTTTCCAGCTCAGCTCTCAAGGTCAGACCGTGGGCGTCAGCAGCATTCACACATCCTGCAGGGACAGAGCCAGATCGCAAGCCAAAGCCCAACTCCTCCACCCTCTGCAGCTCCACCAACTGACTCCAATTCAGAGTCACACGCAATCTGCAAGCCAATGGATTTGGGTTCAAGCAGAAGTTCGAGTCCCAGACTAACACAACTGTGCCCCAAAATCATGTCCAGAGGGGACCCTATGCCAGCTTACCAAGAGAGGACACCCCATTTGCCCATCACTACTCCTTCCAAAACAAATAGGTTTATCATCGCGCAGTCGTTCAATCGGTCCAAGACAAGCTACTCTTATGGGGAAAAAAACAACCTGCACCGTTGCCAACGCCACCATCCCACACTCCACAGAAAGGCTGTGGGTCCATCGCTGTTTCAAGGGTCACTTTTTGCATTCCAGCCATTCAGCATGACTGTGCCAACCTCTACCACCTGTTCTGCTTTCCCTGCTTTGGCCTCCGTTGCTACGGCCCTCGGTAGTCAAAAAAATGCCCTGGCATCGCATGGATCCTTCCAGCAAGCAACGGGGTTTACAGCCTCCGCCGCAGCACCATCAGGCACGGCTGGCTGCAATGCTAATGCATCGCCATACCGCCGCGTGGAGTAATGGACACTGCAGCACAAAATTAACGGTGCATCTGCTCCTCGCTGCAGACGCCGGAGAGAGTGGGCTGTAATTTCGTCTCCGATCCCCCAAATAATGTTTGTTGTCGTGCTGTAATCTTGGCAATCAATGTAACAGCTGAACAGATCGTTTCGGCTGAAATATTTGCTAAACACACTAAGACCTTGAAACCACACCTCAGCGTGTGCGTATTGTGTATGGAATTACATACTGAACTAAATAAGGACTGGATGGGGGGAGAAATGGTGAGAGTTGCCAGCCAATTAAAACGCAAAAACAACAACAAGGGGAAAAAAAAAACCTGCCGTGTTTATCTCCAGCACCTTCCACCAGCAACATCTCATTGCCTCTAAACCAGAAAAAACAAAGCTTCGAGCACTGTTTCAAGCACACCGCCATCCAAGACGTATCAACTAAAATGTGTATGCAAGGCTTTTAGAAGTGGAATTTAATGGTTACAGAAATCAATTGGCCAAACCAGCTGCACACACATTAACTTCCCAATGTCCCTCTGACTGAGTGCTGCCTTCACTCATCTAGCTATAAATAGGCTATGCCACAAAATATTTTTATTTGGGGAATTTAGTGAGAGTTGGTTTTTTATTTCTGTTTTCAACCTGCTTAAAATGCCAGCTTGGGAAACAAAAGCCACAGATATAGTGAAGACAAAGCCACAGGAGACTGGGTTATACTTATAGCCACGCTACTGACCAGCTGCATGCCCTTCTGCAAGTCTACTATTTCCCTTCTTCCCCTCCAAGAGTTGTGTTTATTTGAACCAAGCTTTCTGAAAGAAAGACTGTGTCTTCCTATGCATGCATACCACAGCTACGCTGCAGAACCCTGGCTTTGGCTGGGGTCTCTAGGCATTAACGTAACATCTACAAGCATACGAGGTTCGATCACACTGGTTCAAAACCATGCTGCATTTCACAACCGGTCAACACCTCGATCGTCGCAATGTCCAAGGGTACCACTGAAATAACACAAGGTCTTTGGGGACAAGAGAGAAAAGTTGGTCCTTTTTGGTCAAACTCTTGTGCTTCCAAGGTTTTGATTTCTTTGAGCGCTGTGAAGCATTTGTATAAATTAGTGGAGACATCTGATATACATCAAATTTGACAGGCCCAGGGTAAGTTCAAACTTCTGATCACAACATCCATCACAGCACTGAGCTATTTATCAACAATTGATCGAAACAAAGAGGGAAAACAAAACCCTTCACTTCAATAATTGATACCTGAGGACTTACAAGATCAGGCCCCCCACCACCTCCTAATGACTGCAGGTTGCTCAGTTGTCCCCCAAGACTTTACCCCGTTAAAGCACCTTGCCAAATGTGGATCTTCAGGAGACCCTGACACCAAAGAAAGAGTAAAACCATCTCACAGACCTGCTCAAGCAATGACACTTTCTCCCCCAGCCCAGCCATAACCCTGTAATACTCTCATGCAAAACCCTTGATCGCCTTAATATAACAGGTAAATGGGTGAAGTAGGAAGATCAGAGATGTTACTGATGGAAGTGGGGTCTGGGACTCTGGATAAGAGGGGTCACTCTCCTGCTCTGCCACAGCCTCCCGGTGAGACCCTGAGCACATCACACAGCTCGCCTTGATCACAGCTCCCAGCGGGGTCCGGATCTCCTTCAGGGGTGCTTTGGGGAAAGCACATTTGCAAGTCTGGGGAGCCAAGATAGGACAGCAAAAGGGGCAAAATCCTTTCAGCGAGACCCAAGCAGCCTTTTAATCCTCCCAGCCCTGCCAGATCACAGCTGCTGAATCACAGCACTCTCGACTTGGACTCAAAAGAGAGAGTTTGGGGTCACTGGGCACCTCCGCAGCGACCTGTCAGGCTCGATTCCTTGGCTGTAACATCCCATCCATTTCTAAACATCTCATTCAATGGGGTTTCAACCATCTGCACTGCACAGGGACTAGTAACTTGCCCGGGCTGCAAATTTGGCTTGGATAAAACTAGCAGTAGCCAACGAGTGAAGCCAAGGGGACAACGGCTTGAAGCCAGGAGAGCCACACCAGCACAAACACCACCTTCACCAGTGCAGTTATCCCGGCGCCCAGGAGACCATGAGCTTCCCTCATGAAGGGAGACGAGGGAACCACTTTGCACGTCTTTATCATGCCGCAGACTCCAATCCGGCAGCAAGAGCCAGCCTGGCTTGCCTGGATCCCTCATGAAGATGCAAGCCTGCCAACCTGCTGAGAAGCGAGCGGCTGCCAGCGCTCCCAGCCTTGGCAGCTCTCCCAAGGTGGAGAAGCAATGGGCTTTCCCTGGAGGCACGAGGCAGACAAAGGAAGCACCGCGCTTCCTACAAGACATGCATGGCCCTTGCCAGGGGACACGTGTCCCCAACAATTCCCCATCTCGGCACACGACTCCAAGGGAGCCGGTACGCAACCTCGTTGCAGCAGGGCTCGTGGAAGCCACGTGTGCCAAACATGGAAAGAAAAAACATTGTTTTCCTTTAAAAAATATATATTAATTTAGTCATTTTCCGCACATTTGCTAATTACTCATCAGCTTTTCTAATGAAGGTGCTGTGCTGGGCACTAGGAGACCAAGGGAGTTTCTGCTAAAATCAAACGTTGAGAAAGTGCTGCGTTTACCAAGGGATAGGCAGCTTCAAAGCTTTCCCTTCCACTTAGATTTTAAGCACTTCTACAAAAGAGCATTGATTTTGGGTTAAATTGACTGATTTTATTCATAGCTGGTTCATATGGTGTATTCAAAAGACAAACTGTACGAGACTGCAAGCTATGGATCAGTTCTGATAATTCAGAGCCCTCTTTCCTCTTTTTCTCTTTTTTTTTTTGTTCTAAATATTTTCCATGCTTATAATTTGCTATTATTTGGCCCCTGCCTGGACAGAAAAGGCATTTTCACAGTATGGGAGCCTTTGGACACAGAGGAGGGAGTATCAGCTTCTGCCACCCCAGCGCAGGTCACCATAAAAGTCCCAAAACGTACTCCCAGGCTGACTTCAGCACATCCCCTCCCCTGCCACAGCTGGCCAGCTGCAAACAGCTGGATGCAAACCGAAGCACGGACACGACACCTTACCCCAAACAACCCGTGGCGTGAGGCTGCCCAACCGCCGTGACTCGGTTTCCCCACGCCAAAAAAGGGGGATGCTAAAAGCCACCGGTGAGAGGAATTCAAGGGGGAATTGTCTGCAAAATGCATCCGAGGTGTTAAGATATCAGCTGCTAAAGCAACATCTGCGTCATCGCTTATAACCCCATTAACTTTGGTTACATTAGACGTTTCCTTGCAGCAGCAATGTAAACCTAAAATGGCAGCATCCCTCCACCCCACATCATGAAAGGCTGCAAGACCCATTTTTTTTTAACTAGGGGGAAAAGAAACCTAAACTATCAAACTTCTTTCTCTAAAAAACAAAGGTTTGGTGACCCCAAAACATCTCCTGCGTTGAACCCACTGGATTGTTTCGAGGAAGGGGAAGAAACGAACAACTTCAAAAGATGCTGGAGCATGAAAACATGCAGAGCATTCGGTTCAAAGGCCCGTCACAGACTTTCCTTCTGTTTTATTTAAATCCTTTGGGAATATATTTAAATAGATGAAATCAAAACAAAACAATGGGGTTTGCAGGGGGAAGGGCTGAGCTTCCCCCCCCCCCCTTTTTTTTTTAAAGAATTTTGCCATCCAGCAAATGAGTAGAAAAATGCGCTATTCACCAAGCTCTGCTCAACGCGCAGAATAATAATAATAATAAATAAATAAAAGGAGAAAGAGTGCCTGAATCTGAACAGATAATGAGAGCCTGGTAGTGATGAACTAAGCGGGATGCAGGACAAACCACCACTGAGAATTGGTGTAACAGGACCCGGCGCCCTGCCAGCACACGTGCTCCCCGACGGGCACCGAGGAATTAGGAATGGCTCCCGCGGCGGCGGGCAATCCAGATTAGCATTTCCAGCGAACCTATTCATGTCACACCCCAAACGCTGAGGCTTGAAAAGAGGGGGGGAAAGGGCACAGACTGCAGAGCGCAAGGTCAGGAATGCTGCTCCTTTAGCTGAATTTCATACTGATCTGATGTTACAGAAGTAGATACCTTAAAAAAAAAAAAAAAGCATCCCAAATCTCTAATCACCCCAAGCATAATTAGATTCTCAGCAGCCAACCACCAGTATTACTCTAACTAGCTATCTTACTCAAGAGCTAAGACACTTGAACAGGAGATGGGATTTGGACCAACCCAGGAGCATCTACACTTTCTTTTTCCTACGAAGTCAAACTCTCGAGCATCTCCTCTCCCCCGGCAGACCAAATCCCACAACCACTTTTTGACACATCTGGGCACCTGCTGCCGCTGTTTGCAGACGGAGAAAGCGCAGATGCCAGGCACGTCTCAAAAGCAGGCTCTTCTGTTATCATTTCAGGGCATCCGATGCTACTAATTGATACACGGTAATACTCTCATTTACTCGGCAGCAAGCTGAAGCGTTGATAATTGATGGATTGGTTTGCCTTTGACGATCTGCAAAATTAAAAGCCCCAACCCTGCGAGGTACTGAGTACCCCACATGAGAGCCTGCAAACTCTCAAGCCCCCGCTGCAGTCAAGCAGAAAGGAAAGGCACGCAGGACCGAGCAGGATTGGACCTTAATTCAACAGCCCCCATGACTGTGTGCAACTTGCATCTATTAATATGGATTTAATTGTGGTTTTATATTTTATTATTGTCAAATGAAATGAAATTAGGAGGAAGGAGTTGCTGGTCCTCCCGGGAGCATCTACATTTCCAGCCCCAGAGGGCTTTTACTTCTAGGAGAGGGCAAATAGACAACAACAATTTCAACAAGGCATCTCTCTCTGCTGCCTTCTGATAAAAAGGTTTGCTGCAAAAAACCCCACAAAGCTGAGGGGACTACAGGCATTGCATCGTACTACACCTGTCTTTGCAACGTCTTCCTCTCCTACCCAGCTTCACTACGCTTTTCCGAGGGGAGATGCTTTACTCCAGCCCAGACTTCCTAGGACGCGGCTTGGAGAACATCAAGCGAAGTGCACGCAGAGCTGTCTCACAAGCCAGTCGCCGAGTATTTTTCTCCCAGCAAGCTGAACGGTTAGTTACGGAGAAGGGGAGACATTAATCAAGACAGGATTTCTCTTACGATTTTTACAGATTTCTGACCCAATGTTGCCCACACGTCAGCAACATCAGATTCACGAGGTCAAGGAGACGTATGCTTGAAGGATGACAGTTGTATGGCTGCTCTCAGACTTGCACTGTCAGTCAATCCATACTTTCAATATATTATTGCTTCTTCAGAAATGACTCCCCCATTTGCAAGTGATGATTAGCACTCTAATCTTGGCATAATTACTCCCGCCTCTCAATTCACACACAAAAAAAAGAAAGAAAGGGGAAGAGCAATGAGGAGTCGATATCCCACTGTCACGCCACCGTTTCAGAGCCGGCTGCCTACGAGACAAGTCACGATGGCAGTCCTGTCCAACTGTTTGTGAACAATGTCACAAGCAACTGAAGAGGACACTGCCATCTGCATATATTCACCTCATTACTGTCTCACCAGCTCAAGTCACCGTGACTTATCGGGTTTTAAGACGCGGCAAGGTCATCGCTACCGAAGTTCTCCTATTCACATCCCAGCATTTGTTCTAGCTTATTTCTATCTAGATTCTCATATTATTGCCATTAAATTATCATAATTTAAGCACCCTGCATTCTGGGCAAAGCAGACAGAGATACCCAGTCAGGATGCCTGCCAGAAACATGGGCTGGCTGCACCTTCTGAGTATGTCTTAATTATCTCTTTCTCTTCTAATGGGGAAAGGTCTGAGCTCAGGTGAGTGCTCCCTGCTCTCTTCTATTTGATTCAATTCTACGGCTCATGAAATATGCTCCCGCTTCCTTCGAAGGACAAATGAAATGAAACAGCCTCTCGGAAGGAGACAAACGATGGAGGATACAGGTGAAGACATAACTCAAGAGACTTTGGGAAAGTCAGATGGTGATTTTGAAAGGTACCCAAGGAATTAATCCAGGAATGGAAGTAACAGGGAAATAAGTCACTTAATTCACTGAAGCACCGCGTGGACCTGTGACTGGAAGTCTGCTGCAAGGAGTGCCCAGGGGAGGCTGAAAGGTATTACGGAGCAGAAGGACACCACGTTTTCAAGAAAGGGGCTGAAAGGTGGATTTGCCATGCATACAGTGGGGATATGGAACTGAAATGGCACTGAGGTGGTGGGCAAGAGCTACCAGGATTCACCCCTTCTTCTCCCTTTGGTGAGCCTCCACCTTGGGTCTGATGGTAGCTACCACCATACCTTGGATGGTCGTAGCTGGTAGCACTATGTCCACTTGCCTAACAGCAACTGCAAAGGACTATGACACGTCTTCAAGGTCCTACAGGTAGCTGATGCAGGAAAAAGGGGATCTCTATGAGGTAGGAAAAGACAGCTAGGCACTAAGCAGCATGGGTGCTGCAAGGCTGATGGGAGAAGACAAAAGAAATTTGGCAGAGAGGTGGGCAGACAGCTGGAGTGTCTTCAGGGCGGCTGCTGTAAGCAACTGTCACCCATGGAAAAGTCCTCCGCAAGCATTGAGTTAAGACCATCATTAGGGGGAGGAAAAAGCAATACTTGGGGTGAACATTGGCCAACTCTTGTCCTTAGAGACCTCTGGAGATACTGGACTCTCCCTAGGGCCAGAAGTGGGCCATCTCCACCAGCACAGAGCAGCAGCCCTTGCCAAACATTTTAGTGGAGACCACTTTAACTACCCTTCGTCTGTTCTCCGAGGTTATCCACAGCCCCAGCAGGGACCGCAGAGGACGTCTATCTACAGCACCAACCGAAACTGGAGGTAATTAAATACAAGGGGCCTCCCATTGTCAGCGCTGTGATTCTGTTTTGGCAGCCAGCTCCAGCAGAGCAGAAGAGGGAAGATTTGATTTTAATCACACAGATTTCAGGTTTTATTTTGCTCATTAAAATTTCTGATAAGGATTTAGTCTGACATTATGCAGTATTTTGGAAGAGGATGTGTGGAGGTGGAGGGGATGGAGAAGACTACGTTTCCTCATGATGAGAAGATCTTTCTGCCTCCCCATGACAGACACAAGGATATGAGCAGGTGGTATTTCAAAGGGAAAGGATTTGGGGGGAAGAGGGGACACAGGAGGGAATCATCCACACCAAATCAAGGATCTAAGCCTCGGATTACAGAGAAAAAAGGTCCAAAGTCTGAGATTACATACCCCATTTCAGAGCCACCTCCCAGAGGTCACAGGTCAGATACTCTCCTAATGCATTTTTAGGCCCCATCAGAGGGAAGTGAGCATTTTAGTTGGCAGAACAAAACCAGAGATTTCCAGAGCCTCCCAATCTCCCCATGTCCCTTAAGAAATTGCTCCAGAAACGGGCTCGCACTCACCACACGGCTGTCTCGTGGTGAGGGGAAAAAACGACGGAGCACGGGAAATGAAATCATCACGATTTCACTCCCTTCTGGAGCATCCTCGGATACTTTGGTGAAGAGGAAGGGTAAGAGCTCAGACAGGGGAGGGAGCAATTCACCATTGCCCGAGAGTCCCTTGTTTGCTTGTTGGTTAGGAACCAGCAAATGCAGGCAATTTGCCTCCTATTTCTTCAGCTAGCTTTACTACTACTTTAATATTACTTTAACACCTACTAAGCATTATTCATCAAGAACAAGAAGTCTGCATGAACCCAACATCACCTGAGCAAGAGAATAAATTAGCAAACGGTGAGCTTTACCTCGGCTAGCTATTTGAATTTGTACCCATAAACATGGAAGCATTTTGAAACAAGATGGATTTCTTTGTCCCTAGAGGATGTGTTGTTCTTCCTTTAAAAAGCCTTAAACCAACCAAGTTCTGCAGTGTGAATTGCGCAGAAGATGAGAAGAGCTTTTAACTGCGGTTCCCTGTGCGCTCTCAGTCTGTGTACCCACCATCTAGAAGCCAGGCAGGAGATTTGGGGAAGGAGCAGAAATCTGTGAAACAGATTGAAACAAAATCTATGAAATACCCAGTAATTCCCACCAAACCAAAGGCAGCCAGAACAGCAACGGCAGCAGGTACTCAGCCAAACATTTCGAGCATGTCTGAAGGGCTTGTGCCAGCAAAGGATCATGAAGCTTCCCGGTGCATTTACACCAGCACCCAGAGCAACAAAACACCGCTGCAAAAGGGTTTGGCACTGCCAACCACCCCACAGAGGCGTCATTTTGCAACCAGTCCCCGCTTGGACCTCCCCTCGATGGCGACGGTGCCACAGTTGTGTGCAAGGCTCTGCAATCACCGTGCTCAGAAGACAAAGAAAGTAATGCAAGGGAAATCACTCATGTATTTTTAACAACTTCTAATGGAAATCAGCAGCTGGGAATGAGCATGCATCCTAAGTGCAGTCAACTCTCAGGGGCCCAGAAATTCATCCTGGGTGCCAGTATGGGAGCCGCTTCATTTAATGCGCTAGCTAAAACGCATGACTGCCCAGCACTGGATCCGTCTTTCCCACTGTGCACCACGCTGCTGGCAGCGAGTCCCCACATCCTACCTCAGCGGTTGCCGTAACGCCCCGAGCAGCAGCAAGGGCCTCGTGCTCATCATTCTTCATGGCCCCATCCATCAGGTGGCCCCCGGGGTGCTTCAAACCCCACCAGGTACCCATTAAGGAATTCAGTTCCAAGTGAAAAATCAATGACAAGGCTTGGGCTGAGACCCCACCTTCCCCACAGGCACGATGTGTCTGGA
>NW_008824412.1:202185-210514 GCF_000699105.1 Pygoscelis adeliae | reverse complement strand
CACTGCGGGGCCACCTCCCCCAGCAGCGAGGGCACCTCCTCTCAGGTGTTGCAACCCATTTATTAGATCTTTCCTCTCTTTTCTCCCTCACCTTCCACTGTCTTTATAATCTCCCCCCACCAAAGGGAAAAGAAAGAAAAGGAAATCTCTCCACCACAATAGCGTGTCAGGCTCCTATCATTTTCAAACCCTCCTCTCCCCTCCCTTTCAACTCTCCTTACTTAGCAGAGAATTTTCCTTCATTAAAATTAAGCCTCATTTCAGGCTCATCTTCTTTTCTCTCTCTCCTTTTCTCCAAATTGAAAGGAACGTGATCGCCATCAGCCTGGCCTCCTGTGCCTCTCCTCTCGCTTTCATAACCAAACCTTCCTCACCATGAAAAAAATTACCCTACCAGCCATCCTCCCCATCCTCTCCTCTCGCTACTCCGCTGCAGGCAAATCAGCCCCACTGAAGGCAACAGTCTTTTTCCCAGGAGCCTGCATGATTCCCCCCTTCCCTCTCCCCCCACACCTACTACTTTTAGCTCATTATCTTTAATTTGGAGGTATTTTCTCCCAGATAATGGCATGAGACCTTCTCCCCTCCTTATCTTCTCACCATCGTTTTTACCTGCCTTAATAGGCCTGCGTTCTCTCCTGGAAAGTAGCGGGAGTGGATCTGGGGGGACCCCTTCCATTAACCCGTACCCTGCGAGAGTCACTAAGAGACTCGGCCCACGCGAGCCTTGGCGTCCCCTTGTAGGAAAAGCAACCAGACAGTGTTAGCGGGACTTTCTCCTCCCCTCCAGGTTCCCAGTAACGCGTGGCACCACTGGATGGTTAACAACTACTTGCAACGGCCTTCAAAGACATCTTGGAGAGGATGCCCAACACGATCTGCACGTCCAGCCTGGCCAGACAGGCAGACTGCCCCTTTGCTCCGCGGCCGATGCTCAGTGGGGACGACCCCATCCCACTTGCCGATTTCTCCTGCCTTTGCTCTTCTTCCCTCCCTCCCCCTTCCCGATGCCACTTTCTTTTCCTCGCTCGAGCTTTTTCTCTATCAAAAAACACGTATTTAACATTCTCTGATGCTCAAGGCCAGCCGTCTCGTTAGCTCTGCTACACCTGGATCAGGATCTGGAGACAAATTGCTGCTTCATTATAGGAGCTGAGGCTCTAATCCATTTTTTTTCAGGCTGTTTAACTTGTAAGGACAACAGATGGATACAGGGCTGCATAATGCAGACTCCTTAAGATCCATCACACAGTCTTGGAAGTGCAAAAACACAAGGCTGAGGAATGCGAAACTAGAGCAGATCTTACAGCGGTCACCTTAAATTAGGCAAAAGGAGAAAATGTGCCAAGAGTAGAACTGGACCGGAACTGCCAACTTGTTTTACTGAAGATTAGAGGAAAACCAAACTTTTTTCCTCCACATCCCACAGTCATTTAAGTTTTTTCCTTCTCTCTCTTCAGTGAAAAAGAACGAGCAAAAAGTCCAGTAAAAAATCAACTAAGAAATGAACATAATTCTACTTTATTTTAGTTACAAAGGGACGGTGTGCAAAAACCACAGCCTGAAAAACATCAGGTTTTGCTTTCTGATTTTTCACAAAGACAACTGAAAACCCTGAGCTATGCAAAAACTTCCGGCAAATATGTTCATTTTGGTCACAAACAGACTTTCTGATGGTGGGGGAAAAAAAAAATTAAAGACCTGTTCTAGCTTAGAAATCATCCAGCACAATCTTCCTTTCAGCATCTCAGACAAGAGCTGAACTCAGCTGCCGAGATCTCACGCGGTGGGGGAGGCTCTCTGCTCCCTGTCCCCCCCCAGATGTGCAGAGCAGCACATCTGCTGACCCTGCCAAGCCAGCCGCTTGCTTTCGCCTGTGAAGAGCCCCAGAGACCTGGAGGTGACTGTCCCGGTGCTTTGATGCACCAGAAGTGCACGTAGATACCTATAGGGCGGGTCTGGTACCTACAGGGAGCCGTGCCTTCCACCCACGCCCATACCCTCGCCAAAACCCAGCACTCCAGCCTCCGCTAAGCCGGACCGCAGCAGCCAGCGGCGGCACACGCTGCGAACACCCTCTCCTTACAAGATTGGGAAAAGGTGCCACGTAGGTTGACTGAATTTCTGAATCATCAGCCGTCGAGAGGCGTTTTCACTCCTCCATCAGTTTAACTGCTACCTACCAGCAGCAGAAGGTGACTGCTGACGACCCGGGAGCTCATTTTCCCCCACTGAACGCAATTGTTTAGATGACAAGCCTGCGAATGTTGCAATTTCTCAGATCTTCAAACACTTAATTCATCTCGGAGGTGATACCGAAACGGGGAGGCTGGCATTTACCCTGGTACCACCAGCTCCTCCTGAAGGAGCCTTTGCTCCAGCCAAGCCCAAAGCAAATCAGTGCCCGGCCGGCAAGTGCCCTGCCTCGGGGCAATGCCCTCCTCTTGCTGGAGCACATGCTGGGGACATTTGCACCCTCGGGGACCAGCTCCTGGGGTACCAGCAAGCCTCGGAAACAATGCTGCTCATGTAGGGACAGGCAACCGCCCTTCCCAAAGGCAGCAAAGCCCCTGGGACCACCCCACCTTTGCAGAGGAAACCGTGGACGCCCTCCCCAACACACTGGCCGCTGGTTTAGGGATTTGCCCGGACAATGGCAGGACAGCAGCTCCTACCCAGGGGCAGGCAGATGAATAGGCACAAGGCTCGCTATTTAACACACACAATAAAGCATCCCGGCTGCCGGCATGTACGTTCACTCGGCATTTGTTCACGTTTCCCGCTTCTTGGACTCTCTCCTGGTCCCTCTCACAGCTTGGAGGCAATAACTTGCCTTCTTATCTGACCCAGAAGGACAGCCAGCTGTCAGCACACAAACATGGCCTTTGTTTATCCTTAAATGAAAGCTCAGTTAATTAAAACCAGAAATCACTTTCGCTTATCTGCAGTCTCTGGCCTATGTGCGGTGGGCAGGAGGCTCCCCGACCACACTCACCCCCCTGGGCTGCAGACAACAGCCCCGACACATGCTGTCCCGATAACCCTGCCGGCGCCTGTTGCATCCTCCTCCGGGATGCGTTCCTGGGAAATGGGAATTTGTAGGGCAGCCAAGAGCATCTCGGTGCTCCCGGGCAGGTTAACGCCGCTCAGCGCTTTCCCATTCTCTGACCGCAGAGCTGCAGAGCCTTCGGCTTACATGCAATGAGTTTAACAGTCTCAGGGCTCTGGGTTTGCAATCCTGGGGTGATAAAACCGACGCCAGGAAACCCACGCTGCCACAAATGCCCCCTCGCAGCCTGCTACAGCATTTTGCTCAGCCCCGTGCAAAGATCTCGCCCTCTTCTTCCCGGCAGCCTGCCCCTCACAGCCGCCGGAGCTGGCTGTCACCCTGGCAGGCAGCAAACGGGCAAGAGCCCCCGTCGCCGAGGCAGGGGGGGCTGCCGTCCACATCCAGCCCCCCCCGCCCCCCGCCGCCACAGCTCCGGGCATGCTGGAAGCCCTCGCCAGCAGCAATCATGGTTATGCAAGGCAACATCTTGATAGAGTGCCAGTTCTGCATGCTGAAAATTGAAAGTGATCGACTTCCACCTTGCGTGTAAGGCAGAGAAAATCACATTCAACTCATTGAGAGGCTTCAACAGCAGAAAGATTGATCAACTTGATGAGAAGTGACTCTCTCTCTCTCTGCCATCCTCCTTTCCCCCCGCCCTCCTCTCCTGTTGATACCAGTTTTGGTGCAAACAAGGCAGCCGAGGGCCAGGAAAGGAGCCCAGTTGTTGCCAGCTGGGGAGCATGGGGGATGCGGGGCTGAGATGCTACTGGTACTGGTCCCCTGCCTGGGGACGGCACTTCTCCTAGGTCCACTGGGAGCCTCTTCCAGAGCCCAACCACGCGTCTCGGCAAAGCCCCTCTGATGGGTGGGATGATGGTTTGGGCAACACGCAGCTCTCACCTCAGCGACACAAATAACTCGGCAATGCAGTGGTCCAAACGGGTCACCGCAGGATAGTGGTGCATCCCACCATGTGCATAGATGGGATACCAAACCAACCATGCCTTAAGCCAGGAAAGTTATTCCCATCCCTAATACAGAGCTACCCTCATGCCATCACACATCAGCCCTGCCAATCTCACCGCAGCGATTCAGTAAAAGCAGCAGCAAAGTGTTTTGTCCATCCCAGGGTCAATTCTCTGCCGGACAGGGAGGGTGCAACAGCTCAGGCTATACTGGACTGCAAAGCACATTTGGTGACTGACACTAACGTACGTGGGTATCACAGAAGATGGAGCTAGGGGCTGCATCTCGCTCTGGGGAGATGAGGAGGATGCCCAGGGTGAGGGGACCGGCATCGCCTGCCCCCACCTCCCTCTGGGCTGGCTGCTCACATGCAGGCTGCTCCCTCCCTTCCCTTTCGCCTCGCCTGGCACTCGTCACTTTGCCATTTACACGTGTCACACCAAAATCTTTCTCATTAAGTGGAAATTGAATTTCGTTAATTAAAGCAAAAGAAATCAATTAACCTTATCAGCAAACAGGAGCCATTTGAAACAGAATAAGGGAAAGGCTTCTCTCCCTTTCACCCCAAACCTTCCCTTGACGCTCAGAGCTGTGCACGGGCAGCACACCGTGGTCTGCAAACAAGCGAGATGGGGGACTGCGTGGAAGGTGGGGAACCGCTGACGAGAGGAATCAGAGAGGAAAGGGATTTCAAAGCAATTAACACCCCCAAGATTTACCATCAGGTTGACAAGCTCTCAGAGTAGCCATCACTCAAACGTAAGGATTCAATTAATTTTTTTTTTCCCTCTCCCCCCAACTCCACTGGTAGCTTTGCACTGAGCAGCAGAATGAATCTGGTGAGGATGGAAGATTTAAAATCAAACAGAGCAGGGTTATTTTAAATGAGATAAAAGCATAGTTTCGGTGTCCCCCCAGCTGCCAACGTTTGTTTTTTCTTCCTTTACTGTACACCTCATTGGCACAGCTCAGAAACACAGCCATTTTATAACTACCCCTGGATATTTGTATGTGCTCGTTTTCTTCTACATCTTGCAGAACCTTAATCCCAGACACAAGTCTCGTCGGGAAAGGCCTGCTAGTCTGTGATGGCTAGTCCATGCTAATTGATGGAGTGGCCCCAGCAAAGGAACTGGCCTTGACTCTGCCAGAAAACCCGTCCCTAATAGATGTGATGGTGGTGATGCGAGACAGGGGATCCCGGGACACCCTGGCTTGGGCACACTTTTAACCTGATTAGGACCATTAGTCAACATATTGCACGGGTTTTTTCCAGCCACGTGGGACAGGCTTTATTTCCAGCTCCCCCACAGCGAGTTGAGCCTGTGGGACCTCGTGCGTTACAACACAACCCTCTGCAGAAGGCTAGGTGGGAACGAGGGAAGCTTATCACTGCTTCCCGTGGGCAAGGGTGCTCCACAGAAGAGCTGACATTCAGACTGCTGGTGGAAATCTGCAGTCTGAGCATGGGTTTCTCTTCCAACCCAGGCAGAAGATCTCAGCTCTTCGCTGCTTCAAGTTGTCTCTTGGGGTGGATGTTTCCACCCAAATCTATTCTGGCCAATCTTCTCTACCTCTAAAAGCCTAAGCTAAAGGAGTCCTTTAATATCTCAGTCTCTCTGCAATAAAAACATCATAATAATAATAGCTCCTGCTGAGCACCCTTAATCTGTAGAGATCCAGGCACTTTAGAAAGGAGCAAAGCAATTATATTGAGGGGACAGAGGAGAAAAGAACAGGAATACAGGAAAATATAGGGATTTGCACAAGGAAATCAGCAACCCAGGCAGCATATGCCCCCAATTTCTCAAACCTCCCTCCAAAGCTGAGCTTACAGCCTAGAAAGCAAAGGTACAGCACCCAAAAGGCAGCCAGGCTGCAGAGATGAGCAAGTCAGAGCAGTGCCCGCGGAGGGCAGATGCTGAGAGCAGGGAAAGGGAAGGGGTTTCACTAGGCAGGTGAAATGCTCCCAGCTTTTTCCTGTGACCCTGAGAACAGTGCTCTCCTCTTTCAGGTAGGAAAAGGAGGCGGAGGTGAGCCCCCCCAATTTCACAGTCCCCAGGAGAGCACGGAGTCATCCCTCTCCACCACGTCCCAGAGCCTCTGATCTTCCCCAAACCCGACCTCCTCCAGGCACCATCCTTCGCACGCACCCCAAACCACTGCCATCTAGGGGATGGCCCCCAAGGATACCCAGCTCAGAGAAACCTTTCAATTATTCTTTCTCTGACATCCCTGTGGAGACCCTCGGATGTCTGGAGTGGGTTAGAAAGACCTACTGTTGAGGCAAGGAGCCAGAAAACCCCCACACTATCCTAAAATTGCCTGACTGCGGGCTTTCCACGCTGCCTGCCCTGCTCTGACCTGCACCCATTAAATACCCAGCAGCCATGTCTCAAACCACTCCCTCCTATATGCAAATAATTAACTTATTACATGCAACAGGGAACACACACTCAAGGAGGTCAATCATTTAAGAGTAAACACCCCCTTTCTCCCAGATGGTGGACAAATACCCCCTTGTGCTCTCTGTCAGTCGGGCAAAGACCATACCCATGCCCTGCAGCTATCAATTTTGGCAGCAAACTCTAGAAAACCTCTGCCTAATGAATCAGGCGGGTCCATGCAAACCCTCAGCCCGAGGATGAAAGGAGAAGATGGAGATCTCCCCGGGTGATTCAGTTTTTTCCACGCACCAGGACGCTCAGATGCAGCAGGCAAGATGCTCCTCCTGGGACAAGGAGGACCAGCAGACCAGGAAAGCCCAGGAGTTAGCAGAGAGGCTTTCCTGCAGGATGCTCCACATACCTCATCAGCATGAGGAACGCTGCTTTGGGTGCAGGGCCAGAACAGCGTGTGTTTTCAGCAGCGCAGACAAAAGTAGGGAAGAAAAAGATGCAAATATCTCAGGAATGTGCCCGGCAGCCTTTTGTGCGAGCACATTAGAATACAATACAAATGTGACTAAAAAAGGCTCAACAGAATAAATACTGCACTTATAATAGGCCTCAGAGAGCGAAAGAGATTTAATGGCAACATATTAAATGTAAATCAACACAAAAGGTAACTGGGAAGGGAAGAGATATACCATCTTAGGGATTATAGCACAAAGCTGTAATATTTACTCACGAGATTAAGGCACTTATAGGAAATGAAATATTGTCCTTTTGTAATAATTCAATCCCTCGTCTTTATCCAGGAGGATTGGACATATCAAGTTATTTTAGAGATGCAGGCATAAATTCACACCTATTATTAGCAGAGGGATGTGGACCTGTCGCCTGCATCTCTCATGGCTGCTCTACAAGAACGCAATGTTTTCAGGGGAAACTCATCTTAGAGCAACCAAAGACTTCAGAGCTGCAAGCAGCCACTGCCTACACGTCCATACCGACATGCAGCAGCACCAGAGCTGCACTGACCGGAGATTTTGGACTGCTTGGACAAAGCAGAAGATGATTGCTGACCATTTGGGGGGGATCTTTCCTCCCCACAACTCTCATCCATCCAACACATCCTGGGGTCTATGGACCTGCTGGTCCACCAGCTGCTCTCCTGGGCAGTTGGGTCTGGAGGATGCTAAGGGCTAAGAGTAAGACTGCTCCCATGTCCTTGTGGGGTAGGTGAACACCATCGCCTCAATTCTCAGTGCCTCAGTTTCCACGTTTGCAGCTCGGGCATGTTTCCCTCCTGCGTGAGAAGCTTTGGGGCTATTAGCTTAAACATGCTTGAGGAATGCAATATATCATCACCACACATATGTTATCTCCCAGCTTACTGTACTTTTTTTCAGGCAAAAATAAATTTTAACAACTCGATTTGATTTCCAGGTGCCAGGCAGAGCTGGCAGGCAACGAAAAGGACAATCTTCTGATTTCTCAACCACAAACCTTTTCCTAAACAAGATACCTCAGCTACTTGTACGGCCCCAATCAGTAAAGCATCTTTAATAGACTTGTCCTCCGCAAACCCCTCGTGAGGTAGGAAAGTGCTATTATCTCCTTTATACAGGCAGGGAACAACGGCTAGAAATAGTCTGCCCACGGCGTTGTCTCGCTGCGTTGGAGACCTGCCCACAAAAACCTTAAATTAAGCGGGACACTGCCAGGCAGCTAGCCTGAGCTGCTGCGGCCAGGATGAACTGCTCCTCGCCTGGCTTTTGCAGCCTGCGGAGAACTTAGTGCTGCCAAAGCTGAAGACTTCCTGATGGCCGAAATGGCCAGTGTAAAGTAAAAAAAACAAACAAAAAAACACCCCAAGCCCCACAAACAAAGAAGCAAAAAACCCCCAACCAAAAAAACCAGGAATTAA
>NW_008824412.1:157499-201999 GCF_000699105.1 Pygoscelis adeliae | reverse complement strand
GAGGGGGGGGAGAGAAAAAGAAAACAGATTGCCTGAAGTCAAACAAGAAGTCTTCATCATCCTTTCAGTCAGAAACCAGGGAGGCGGGAAAGACAGACCGCCCCGCAGTGCTCTTCTAGATGTGCTGGAGAGCCTGGTCAGCACAGCACAGCTCATATCTTGGAGAAATGTCCCTTTTCCTGCATTATTTTTTTAATAACCAGCTCCTGGTGGAGAAAAGTATATTGGCATTAAAGCGCTGCTGCTGCATGCTCGGGGGAGCGAGCCCAGCCAGGGTAACGGAAGCATTAGGAGAGCTGCTGGTATAGCAACGCTGTATGCACTAAAATCAGCCTCCAGTTAAAAGCTCCCAGGTTAATTCTGGCTGACGATCAACACGCCACCGCAACGGCCTCTTCAGATGCCGTGTCTCTGGGTGTCCCCCCCGGTGCAGCTAACCCAGAGCGTCACACAGGACTGAAGTGGTTAATGCCATTTCGAGTGCACGGGGAAGCTGATAGACACAGTCCCACTCTGCTTTTTATTTAATAATAATTATCCGGATAGTAAACGCGACCCTGCTGTTTTGCTCACTTAAATTTTTCTGTTTCCCCAGCTATGGCAGTGTCACTTCTCCCGAGGCAGCCTCCCCCACTTGGCAGAGTTAAATTGCATTCTGATGTTATTAAATGGTACTAAATGTCTTCGAAATCAAAGAGCAAATATAATTTAAGTGCCATTTGGGTCTTCCCACAGGTTCTCAGCTGTTCACTCAGCAACCAACCTGTAGAAAGCTGCCTGGTGACAGGGGTATAGTTTAAAAGGAAGCACACAGCCAGTATATACAATACAATTCCCTTCCACAACACATCCTTTATGCAAACTCACAATGCACTGTGGTTACAGCTTAAAACAATACGACTGCTATAAAAAGAAGAGAGGAGGAGGAGGAGGAGGAGGGGAGAGTTAAGACAACCAATGCAGCCAGGGCAGGAGGGCTGGTAACAGCGGCGTGCATCACGGCATGGGGATGGGGTGCGTGCCCGCGCCGGGGAAAGGGAGGCTGAGGAAAAGTAGAAACCCTGCAAATCTCACCTGGATCCAGACCTCAGCACGACACCAAACGCAGCCCGAAGATGCTGCACACACCAAAGCCCCAGGAGCCCGCAGACCTAAGTGCACCCCACTAGCATAAAAACACCACTCTGTTTTCACAACCAACGCGGCAGGACTCGGGGGTGGCAAGCTTTCAGCAGGGATGGGATGCATGCAGCCCTTCTGGGGAGATCCCAAGGAGATCCCAGGGACAACCCAGGAGAGGCAGCAGTTGGCAGGCAGGGAAGAAAGGGGGAGAAGCGGCTGCTCTAGCAAGGAAGAAACTGTAAGCAGAAAGTAAAGATGATAAAGAAACCTTAAGGTGTCGGTAATGTCTTGCAATTTCAGGGCTGTTTTTTAAGGACGGGGGCTCAATAGAAGCAAAAAGCACTTAAGGTTTTCAGAAACACCAATTGACTTGAGGTACTTTCATACTCCCAGCAACTAACCACCAGGCATGCTTAAAGGCAAAGTGCAGCGCAGAGAGAGAGAGAGGAAGGCTCCTTTAAGGCACCCGACATTGGGTACCAAAACAGGAAAAATCTCACCCAAGAAACTTCTTGGCACGGTGCATCACTGCCCTGGCTCCAGCCGAGCCGGAGCTCACCTACAAATGAGCAAAGCTGCAGCCAGCATGCCTCTGCAAAGCGAGGAGGCAGCCTGCCAGCCAGCGAAGGTGCTCCTTAGCTCCCACCGAGGACAGAAACGGTCCCGGGTGCAGAGCTGGCAATGGCACAGAGGGCAGGGCTGAGCCCAAACCATCGCATCCCCACCACTCAGAGGGAAGGGAAGAAATACAACTGCGTACGGCCTTTCTCCAGTCTAGTGAACAACAAAATAACAGCCCCTCCGTGCTGGATTCTGGCAAGCGGTTTCTCTCTCCCCCTTCCCCACTGCTGCCATCTCACTGATGGACCCTGTTGGCTCCATCAACGCCCATCCTCTGCCTCCACCACCTCACCCAACACCCAGGGCACGATTGCAAACGTAAGGGTGCTAAAAAGGTGGATGCATAACACAGAGCACGAGTCAAGCATCATCAACAAAAGCCACGGGGAGGCAAAGCTCATCCGGAATTTGTCCAGACCAGGGGCAGAGGTGCAGGAAGACTC
This sequence comes from Pygoscelis adeliae, assembly GCF_000699105.1. Lineage (NCBI taxonomy): Eukaryota > Metazoa > Chordata > Aves > Sphenisciformes > Spheniscidae > Pygoscelis > Pygoscelis adeliae. The sequence goes on along the minus strand of NW_008824412.1, from coordinate 199,813 downwards.
GCTCTTCAGCTTCTTCAGCTTGAAGCCACAAATAGTTCAGGCCCTTGCTCTCCCTTGTGCTGGTGGAAGTGACTAATTGTATTTTGAGAGAGAAGCAAATCATCACTCGAATCATCTGCACCAATTCCAATAATAGCTGATCTTCCTGCAACAATCTGCCACGCAGCACTAAAGCAGCCGCCTAAGCCTCATTAGGCAGCAAGTGTTGTGCAAAGATGCTGTAAGGAGAGAGTCCAAGGTTGTGCCCTGCCAGGCCACAACTCCGAGCTGCCAGCAAACGGCGCCTATTTGCAGCAAGAAAAGCGCTTATACAGAGAAGGCATTAGACAAACATCTCGGCTGCTGAAATGCCATTCGGTGCATACAGGAGCAGGCAGATAACGGCTCTCCAAAAAATACTCCTTGCTGCTGAAGAGGTAGCTCCAATGTGCAGCTTTGGAGGCTAGAAATGAAGTTTTTTGCGGTGGCTCTAAGGACACGGCATCAGCTGCCAGACTCTCCCCTCCATGAGCTTTCCGCTCCGGGGTTTGGGGAGAGGCACGGCGCAAGACGCACAATTTGGGGGGGGGTCCAGCCGAGGGGGCTGCTTCTCACCGCAAGCCCCAGCAAAGCACCCAGCCAGCATCGCCAGCGCCTCAAGGACAGCAGTTCCTGATCCTCGGTGGTTTTTCGAAGCCTTTATCCCCACACTTGGAGATACTCAGGTGCTGCTGGCCAGCTTGAGAACCAGGCAGGGGTTTCCTAAAGAAACTAAGGGGTCAGCAGGGATGGATGTACTGCTGCCCTGTCGCGGGAGAGTAGCCCCAAGCCCCAGGGATGCTGCTCTAGCCTGAGGCACTGCTCCAAGTAACAGCACGGGAACAACCTTTAGATATTAGACTGCTAACTGGCACCCAAGGTGTTTGGCAGGTGTCATCGTCCTCCCCCCCCACTTTTCCGACACACAACCCAGCCACGGGAGGAACCGCAGACCTGTTTTTAAGCCTGTGTCTCTCCCCCATAGCAAGAGCAGCCGAAGGTTTTTAAACATTCAACACTGCCTGGCCAGACTGGGCTGTGCTACAGAGCTGCTCAGATCAAAAGATCTTCAGCTCAGAAGATTAAAAGGCTCCAGGGATGGGTAATAGGATGCAGAGCTTTTCACCTCTAGGTGGCTGGCCCGATTTCTAGGTCAGGAACAAGCAAAAACCCTGTTTCTGCCGCAGCGGAGGAAGAGCTGGCTTTGCTTCAGCTCCCGGCTGTCAGCTGTCCCCTTCAGGGGGAGAAACAGCAAAACCCCGGCTCAGTCGGCACCGCTTCATCACGTTAACCATCCTCAGGGACCCGAGATGGGCTGAGGCCACAGGTCCCATCCCGCTGCATGGCCACCGAGGAGAGGACATTTGCAGAACAGGGGACATTTTGGAGGGGAAGGCTGCCCCGAAGCCCATGCTTGGGCCAAACAGGGATGTCCTCTGCGTGGCATGGGAGGACTTGCCTATCGAGGGATGCTCCAACCCTCTCCGTGCAGCCAGGAGGTCCCCGCACGGCGCGCACGCCTCTGGGGAAAAAGCGCGGCACGCTGAATTCACGCCTTGGCTCCCTCCCCGACGATTCGCAAGCCCAAAATTCTTGGCTGGGCTGGCAATCTGGCACTTTCTGCCGGTGCTGACTGCACGTTCGGGGAACGGCGTTAAAAATATCTCGCATGCCCGCACCCTCACCGTCAAGACTCCCACGGGTGCGCTTTCAGCTGTGCCCCCTTTGCTCTGCCTGCTGCGGGGAGGGGTGCCGCAATGCAGGCAGTTGCTGTGCCGCCTTCCCATCTGATTTGCAAGGAGAGGTGGGCAACAGATGGAAAAAGCTCTTCATCTCTTTCTCCATTTTTAACCCCGCTGCACGCGGATGGGAAGCCGTTGATGAGGAAGAAGGCGGCGCTTTCAAGAAACCCACCTTCAAACCATCGTTGCACCACTTGGGGGTATCTTTAACTCACAGAACAGAGGGGAAGAGCAGCAGGACTGTGTCTGTAGGCTGGATCCAACAGGCTGGGCTCAACGATGTGGATGAGAGAGGACTTTTAAGTCTCTCATTATCTTGTGGACGATCCGTCTGCTGTCAGAAGTATGATATCATGGTTACTATATCCTGTACCAACTGTTTCTGTCATACTGAGGTTAAGCCATCATCTCCATTCCCTGGAGTACACCAAGGATGGGACAATTCCTCAGGAGCTGATTAAAGCCAATTTCAAAGTTTAAGGGTAGGAACCCAAAGAGAGCTCTCAGCTGGTCCCTCCATTCAGATTTCACTCAAATAGGAAGAAGATCCCCTCCTAAAACCCCACCAAGTGTCCCTCATCCAGCTTTTGCCTTCTAAATGTTAGGTGCCCAGGCGAGCAAATCCTCCAGGTTCCCTCTACCGCCAACAGAGAAATGCAAAAAGGGAGCAGTACCTCTTGGGTCACCCATGTCTCTCTAGTGACTAAGGAAGAACCTAGGCACCTACCATGGACTGGACTTTTAGGGGGCTAAACCCAGGTGCCATGAAGCTAACCCTAAGTCCCTAGAGAAACCATGTTTGCAAAGAGGTCCTCCAAAACGATGCATTTATAACCGATATGATTACACCTGCCCGAATTTGCAAGCAACGATTTATGAGGTGGGGGGGGGAAAAACAGTTTGACTGGGCTAAAGCCTGCTGAGCTGCAGCAGATGGCTTGCTGCAAGAGTGGGGAAGGAGGAGAGATCTCTCTACGCAGTTACAAAAGGTTGCCTCCTCTTCTTAGTCTGCTCCTTCCCCACCTCCTTCCCCACACTCCTCCTCTCCGAGACAGAGAGAAATATGCGGGAAATATGCTGGTGAAATCCCACACAAGGCACTACTTGACTGACTTCTCTAAGTTACTCCACTCCCATCCAATTTATCCTAACTTTGCAAGCAAACCATGGCCCACTGAAAGCAAACTTGGCCGGCTTGTCAGCGTTCAAATCACGTTAAGACTTGCCCTGCTGCACCTCAGCAAGGGCTCACCAAGCTCTTCGAGGAGACCTCACGCAGCTCGGCAGCACAAGGTGAAACCAAGTGGCTACAAAGCAGCATGGATGAAACCCAACAGCAATATTTGTACCAAGCTCCGTGAAGTGACACTGCCAAGCTTCTCACGGCTTTAATTATGACTGGCAACCTTCCACGGTATTAATAAAACTCGTGTTTCTATGGCACCTTTCATCTCACAGCTCCCTGAAGTCAAAGCCCTTTGCAGACGTGGTGGGAGCACTCACCTAGGGCGCTGGGATGCAGCCACCTGTGGAGCACAACGCTCCAACCTCTAAGGCAGCGAGCAATGCCGGCCGGCCTCCATCCTCCTCCTGCATTGCAGGGGCACACAACGGGACCGGCACCGCTATCGCCCGGCTGACATACGCAGCATCAAGCCTGTTTTATCTAGCTCAAGGCAGAAGGCAACGGCTGAAACTGGAAGATGAGCGGCATACTCCAGATCTGATCTCCTGACTTGGCTCTTTCTACTGGCTTGTTTCTCATGCAGTTTATCTTCTCATTTAAATACATACTGCATTTCAATTTTTCTTTTTTAACATCCCTGAGCCTTCTCCCTTTTGGGGAGAAACCTGCCCCCCCGCATCCCAGCTTGCTCTCCACGCTACCCTGCCTGGTAACGGGAAGCGATACATACGGAGGGCAGCCCCTGCCCTCGCAGGGAAGGCAACAACCTTAGGGGGTTCGATAACACGCACATCTGCCTTCTTCCCCCCCCTGCACTGAAGCTCTTCCCAGTCCCAACAATCTGCAAAAGGGGACCGTGAAAAAATATAAGGAAGCCATCCCCTCAGCACACCCATCCACGCCTTTTCTCAAGGTCACCTGCAGTCGTTTGACATATTTTCTCCAGTCGACTCACTGGCAGCCAAAGCCTCATTTAAGCGACAGAGCAGCCTTTCCAGGAAGGAAACAATTTCCTCGATGGCGAAGGAACAGAATTATCCATTTGGAAAAACGGCACCTCGTCAAGCTTGACACATACAACAAAGGCAGCCGTCCTCCGAGACTGACGGAGGCACAGCAGGCGAGACAAGCGGAATCCCACAAAACATCATTTCGAGGTATAAAATATTCACCATAAATTGCAATGCCGCTCGGGACCCGTAATTCAAAGAGTGGAGAAGAAAGCGAAGCCTCGGCAATGACATTCAGCTCCTGAGCTCAACTTTCTCCCAAAGCCCCGAGGAGGGATGGGAGGCCAGACGCAATGCTCCAGCAGCGATGATCTACCTCCCATCCGGTGCTTTTAATCAGCATCTCCCCCAGTATTTCAGCAAGAATATTAATATCTTTAACCCCGTTTTACTAGGCAGAGAGAAAGAGAAATAAAAGATGTTTTAGAGAACAGCTGCCTGTCAACATCTGAGCCTAGATCTCTACCCATTAGGCAACACTTCCAAGCGATAAGGATGAAGCATTAGATGAGGAGGCAGACGACTTCCACAAAGTCACAAAGGAAAGCAGCAAGGAAACATCCTCTTATAGGTGGGGAAATTGCCATGTATTTAACTCAAGATGAAGTTCCTTGAACGGGGAGATCAGACCAGTGTTTGATACCAGGGACGGAGCCAGCTGCCTGCATCCCCTGAGCCGAAGGTCAGACCAGCTATTCCTCAGCACAGGTTGAGTGACCAGCCACCCAGTTATCCATCGGTTACCTTTCCAGTCTGTATTTGCCCAACACCCTGCACTAGCAATGGGGGGGGACTTCATCCACCACTCGGCATATAAATTCCTCAGCTGCTTTCTGACTTCTTTTTTTGCGTTTTTAGTTCTTTCTTTGTCTCCTACCAGATGCCCAAATTTCCCGCAGAAGGTGAACGCTTCCCATGGAAATTTCACTTTTGATGAAAACCCAAGTTTCTGTCAAAAAACCTCTTCCCCCGTAAAATTTTCCACCAACTCTAATAAGTAACAATAACACTTGGATTTGAACTGCCCCTGGCTTGGTTTTGTTGTTTGCAAACCCTGCTGGAGGCTTTGCCCACCTGTAGTTATTATTTCATTGCTTTGTTCCTGGCTGTCAAACTTCATCTCCTTTTTTTAACCTTAACACCATATGTTTCCTAATGAAAAACGTCTCCATATTCACACCTGAAATTAGAGTCTTGTGTGAGTGCTCTTTCACGGTGCCCTTACGGAATTTCACTCCAAGGCTCAAGGAAAAAGAAAAGGCGAGAGAGGGGCCTTAAAGAAGAGAGAGAAGACCCTTTTCTTCTCATGTCCCTACGACTGTTCAGCAGAAACCGCCCTTCACCGGAGGTCCGGGGTTAGCTTTATGGAAAATGGGGGAGAAGAAAAGAGCTTGGGCATTGCTCACCGCAGCCACGAGAGCCGCCTGGGCTTCTCCCCTCTGAGAGCGGGGTGGGGAAGGTCGGCAAGGCTGCCTTGTCTAAGCCGAGGAACTCTTTAGCTGTAAAAAGGTGCCCAAGAGCCTCTTCATCTTGCCTCTTTTCAGAGGTGACTTGCTGTTTAAGAAGATTCCCCTACGATATTTGATTTACTGACTCCCCTTGTCTTTCTGAAGGGCTGAAAAGCAGGTATCATCACGCAGCCTTGGCAGAGCCCCACACCCAGGTAAACCTCTTGCAATGGGGATGATGCCCCCATGGGCAGCTCTCCCTGGGGACTCCTTGGTGGCGGGTACCACACACGCAGCACCTCTGCAAAAAGCCCCTCCGAGCAACCCCCAGATACAGACCAGGCAACGCCATGGCTCGCCGGCAATGACCCCGCTCTGCGGCACACCATGTCCTCAACACCACTGAGAATTCATGCCAAGGACGGGAAGTTTCAGAAGTTTCCAAGGAAATCTGAATAGTTTTTGCAGGAGAACTTGGAAAAGCAGACAGCACGTTGCTTGCAATCAGAGCTTAAAGAGCTTGCACGCACGCGCATGGGTGTAAAATGGATATTTATTTTATTCCTTGTCTGGACAGCCGAGCAGGACGTGGCACCAAGCACGGGCTGGGGAGAGGGGCTGCAGATGCCTCTGCATCCCTGCACGGCACACGTGGCAAGGAAGGAGCCCACTGCCGTGTCAGAAACACGCTAGCCATCAGGCTGTGCTCAGCCGCGAGCCATCTCCTCGGCCCCTGCTCCTGCCGGCGACGCTTCAGAGGCCAGGCTGCTGGGGCTGTCAGCAAAGCTTTCTCTTTAGTCCGAGCAACCACTTAATGAGCCAGTGGATTGCGTGTTTAATTAAACCGTGCTTTGCATATTTGTCATTCTTGAGTCTCGGGAAACTGAGCAGAGCCGGAAGGGGCTGGCGTGACACCTGCGGGCACCCAAGGCTCCAGCGATCCCCCGCGGCACGGGGTGCACCCAGCCCTAGCACCCAAATCATTCACAGCACCTCACCCTGGCCCCAGAAATACTTTGCAAAGGACAAGGGGGACCAGGGTCTCCCCTGTCCTATGCCAACAGTGGGGCCAGTAACTGCACCTGCCCCACAACATTCCCTGCCAGGAACACGCAATCCCAGGGCTTGTCAGAAAGCACCATCAGGGTGATCAGGATTGCATCCTCCCATTTCCTCAAAACCAGCAGGCAGTAATGAGAAAGAGATGCCGGGAAGGAAGAAAAGCAGCTTGACAGCAGCACTCCTGGATGCAAAACAGAAAAGCGAGTTGCTGCAGAGGAATTTCTGGAGGTATTTAAGTCCTGGATAAGGTCCTGCAGGAAACATTTCTGTTTTGACAAGGTAGATGTGCAAGGTGGGAAACTATTATGTTTTTATCACACTGATTTCAAAGCCGCAAGCGGAGGCCAGCAAGCGGTGCCCGGAGCGATTCCCGCAGCCCCCGCGGGGCACAGGGACCCTTCGCTTCCCACCGCCACATTTCCACTAACAGCCCACGAGGACTTCTCGCAAAAACCGCCGCTACGACGACAAGGATAGAGAAGGAACAGGTTGAAAATGCGTTTTGTTTATGTGTGGGCAGCAAGACTAGGGAAAAGATTTTTTTAAGAGGTTAGGAGATGCTTTGAGCTCCCTTTCCCGTCCTCCATCCACTTAGAGGCAATCAGGCATTTTCCTTCCCAGCTTATCCTTTGACAAGAAGTCAGATTGCCTTTTTTGCCTCCCCCCTTCCACCTAAAAACTTGAAAGCCGGGGGCAGGGGCGGGGGGAGACCCAAGTAAAAGACGAGGGCACCCTCGGTTTGGGTGCAGGGCTCTCCAGCCCTGCTGAGGCTGCACCAGCCCGAGCTGCTCTCCTGTCACACAGGAAGAAAGGACAGAGCAAGAAAAAAAATAAAAGAAAAAATAGAAGAAGGACTGAAAATTGGATCCATTTATTTTACTTCAACCTTCACCAATAGCTGCTGGTTATTTACCATTATCTCTCCTTGCAGCGCTGGTGTTGAGCCGGACTACCCTCCACAGGCTGCTAACAGCCTCTGATTACCAAGTAGTGCAGCACTTGCTGCAAAACTAGGCAGCAGCCAGCCTGAGAAAGACCCTCCGTGCCAGAGACAGACAAACAGCCTCCCACGAGAGGGAAGGGGGAGCGGAGGGGAACAAGAGAGCCATGCAACGTGCTGAGATCACGCTGGGCGCACAGAGGGATGAATTCTCCTCCCAGGGACCCCATTCATGCCTCCGCAGCCCAGCGAGGATACCCCGAGCACCCACTGCTCCCACCTTGCACCCGCTGCTATAAATTTGGAGATGCCAAGCATAAATATTTCCCCCTCAGAAGGACTCTTGCCAAGGCAGAGCTGCTCCTCTGCTGCACACAACAGGGACGAGGACACGTAGTCCAGGTAAAGGGTATTGCTGCGTATGTCAACTAGCTCATATGTTTTATTTGCCCAGGATAGTATTTGTTTGGCCAGGGCAGGAGGGGGCACACACAGCATCTTCTGTTTTATAAGAATATATTGCCCCTTGGGAAGAGCTTTAACTAGTTTGTACCATCAGCCGTGGATGAAGGAGCACTGGAAACGACCCGCTGCACTGCATTTCACTATTAATCTACGGTTTGCTAGTTAGCTTTCAACAGCAGGGCAATGCACTTCGCTATTAACCCCAAGTTCCCAGAGACAGGTAGGATGTTTCCAAACCCACTTCCATGAAAACACCCCTCCTGCCGAGAAGTGGAGAGAAATGAGAGAAAGCTTGGATGGGTCCCCCCACAGAAACGTGCCCACCACTTCCACCCACCTATGCCAAAGGCAGGCGATGCTGTTCGGCACAAATAGATTAGACGGGGAGTAACGCATGCCCCCAAAGCTGCAAGCTCAGGCGCTGCAAAAGCAAATCTGACCAGATGAGTTAAGAGGGAGCAAAGACAAGGGGCTGCTATTCAGGTCTGCTTTGGCTTGGTCTTGTTTTTCAAGCAATCCCCGGCCTCTGCCTCCAAATTAGCATAACACTCCTAAAGCCAGGCTTTTCCCCTGGTGAGCAGCCAGCTGGGGATGTCCTATATCTTAAACCAGACGCAAAACACACATGCTGTGCCCTTTCACCACTGCAAACCCCCCCCTCGAGCCCCATTTGCTGCAGCCTTGGAGGGCACACTGGCTGCTCCAACACCGACCCATCATCCTCCCATCTGTCTCGGGCAGGTCAATGCTCTGACACCCTACCTACCCATCCCCACAAAGCAGAGGGCTCCGGAGGGAGCTGTGGGTGTCTTCCTAGATTTATGGCCTCTTTATTTATTTATATTGATTTTTAAAAACTCTTCTTAAAGGCAAAAAAAAAAAAAAAAAAGCTCAGTGACTCTCCTGATCCCTGGAGGCCTGGCAGTGATTAGTGCTTAATGCGTCTGCTATTGCTCCGTGCACCTGCGGACACCCAAGCACCGTGCAGACATCCAAACTGGGGTGAACCCCCGACCCGAGCAAGCCCCAGCTTTCTGAAGGCGAGCAGCCAGCGTGGGACCGCATTGTCCCCATCCCCACAGATGCCAGGGTCCTGCAGCCAGCGGGTCCTGCACAAGCTCCTGACTTCCCTTGTAGCTCCTGAAAGCCACGCAGAAACCCTCTTCCTTAAGCTTAAAGCCTACCGGTTACGGCAGCCCTGCTGTGGTTCAGAGTAAGTCGTTGCAATGATTAATTACCCCCTCTTCAAAAATGGGACACCACTTCTATTGTAAATGAGTCCAGCTTCACCTTCCAACACCGGATCCTGATATACTCTGCTGCTAGATTAAAGACCTGTCTATTTTCAGCAACTTCTCCCCCTCTGAGAAATATGTAAACCACAACCAAATCACCTCTTAACCTCCCTTTGATAGACTAACCAGGCAGAGACGCTTCCTTCGAACTCCAAGGCGAGACTTACATGCCTCAATTTACCCACATGTTTTGTTTTAATCTTTCTGTGGGGTTTTTTTTCCTCCCATCCTCCTTCGAAAAATGTTCTCTGGAGCTGCACGCAACCCCTCTATAAAGGTCCCGCTCACATACGTAACAGCACCTCCAAACACTCGCTATTCCTCACGTGTTCCCAGAGACACTTCCTGCCCAAAGGAGTACCTATTTATATTGAAAGAGTGAGACAGGCTGGGAGAAAATAAGGATTATTATTCCTGTTGTCTAGATGAAGGAACCGAGGCACAGAGATGAAGTGATTTGCCTAAGGTCATGCGGAGTTTGAGGAACTGCCTGTGCCTTTCCATACCAATAGTTATTTAGCAATAAGAGCATCAATAGATGGCAATGAAGAACATGGTTCAGCTCCTGGATCTTGCTGCTCTGATGATACTCCAGGCAGCTCTCTAGCCTTCATTGCCCTAACAGCAGGATTTCACCACTGGGTATACAAGCTCCCCGGGACGGGAGGCTGCTGGAAGGAAGGAGAAGAAAGGAAAGGCCCTGCTTGAGCACCCAGACCAAGGAAAAAGGCAGATTTCCCACCGGTCCCAGAGTCAGCTGTCCCAACCGCCCCGTCATCTGGAAACACTCGGACCGAGGTCCAACAGCCACCTGAATCCTCGCTCCGAATGGGTTCGCTGCAAATCCTTGCCTGCGCCCTGTCTGACTGCACACTGAAGGCAGCGGTACCTTTGCATACCAAAAGCCTTTGGAAAGCAGGTTGTGATTCTTCCTGTGCTCTTCAAAATGGAGACAGTCCTATTTCCCTGCCTGGGTTTGCAAAGCTCGTTACGTGACTTTGGATGGGAAGTCCCCTGCAATGCTCCCTGAGCACCCGGTCTCCAACAGGAACGCCCGTGTTTTGGTTTGCCATCTTCCTGGTGACTCAGGGAAGTTTGAAAAGGTTGGGGTTTTTTTTATTCCTACCCAACATCTGGCTCCCCCCCAAAGCTTCCAGTGGCCAAACATGACAGAGCGGCGTGACAGCCAGCGGAGATGGCAGCCTCCTCCAGCTGGGTGCTGAATTAGCAGTACTACATTCAACTCTTGGCAGGAGACTTCCGATAGCCTCGGAGATTAACGCAGCCATCATAAGCCATTTTTTTTCATGCTGCCAAGTACCCATGGCCAATACGGTTCTCCTCACTTCTTTTGACACAGTCCCACTTCATCCTCCTAAGCTGCCGATTAGGCAGTCAAAGGAGATGAAGAGACATCCTGAGAAGCGGCATCGCTTTGCTTACTCCTCTCTGGCAAGCTGACATAAAGAGATCCCCCTTGCTAAACAGTTAAAAAGAAAACGGTCCAGCACAACGCATCAAAATTGCACTTCAATTAAGTTTGGATTGTTTTTTCTCTCCCCCTCTTGCCTTTTTTTTTTTTCCTTCTCTATTTTGTCTCCTGGCACCAAGAACCAAATTGAGATGCAGGTGAATTCATTTTCATAAACTATCAGTTTCCATCAAATCTATCTAATCCATCTCTCTCTACAAAATCCCTTAAGCAGAAGATCTCGCTCCCACTCTGCCTTCCACAGCTGTGTAAGCCTCGCAGAGCTAGCAGAAATACCAAGCGTGGGTGGCACTACAAGTTCCCAGCTCTCTCTAGATGTGAATATCACTGAGCTTACACGTCCTCGCCGTTCCATCTAAAACATATGGCTTTAATGTATCACCAGTCACTTCCCATCAAGATCAAAGTTTAAATATATCTGCGGACTAGGACAGGAACAGCAGGTGCTGCTCGTGGGTCCGGACTGAGGTACCCGGCTCAGCAGCGCGAGGGGGCTGAGCTGGGATGGAGAGGAGATGCTCCACGGCTGGAGCACAGCTGCAGAGAGAAGCTAGGGATGGACAGAGGGACTGGTGTTTGGGAAAGGGGTTGAGCCAGCTGCTGCCCCAGGAACAAGCACCCCCTTAGTCCTCATCCCTCCACAGATATGGCGCAACACCCCAAAGGTGCCTACGTCCGACCGGGAGCATCAAAAGCAGCACACCAAGCTGATGCAGGCAACATCCCACAGCTCTGCACCCGAGCTAAAAACTCACAGACCACCCTGTTGAGCAGGGCAGAAAGTCAACCAACCCTGCCTCAAATTTCACACTGGCTTTTCTACAACCCCGAGTTTGCACCAGTCCAACCTCTACCACCAAAGGACTCGGCCTGCCAGGCAAGGCGTTGGCAGTGAGCAGGACTAGGGCTGCTGAGGGAGGTGAGGAGGGAGAAGGAGTCATGCCAGTTATTAAAGCATCACCCAAATTTATATCAGGACCACACACAAAGGTATTGGCTGCAGACTGAATGCGTTTCGTGGCAAGTGTTTCCAAAGCCACTGGGACTTGGAGGGCTCATCAGAGAATCTTGGTTGATTTCCTCTTAAAAAAACCCAAATGCATAAATTAAAGCAAAGTAATAAACTCCTGCCTGATTTTCATTATTAATAATATTAACACAGCAAGACAACACTGCAAAGCAACTTTCTGCAAATCCTCTCCCCAGGGTGGAGCAGCCAGGAGTGGGGGAGGCCATGGCAGCCAGGGGAGCTCCCGCACCCCGGGGCTGGGGCGAGCAGGGCAAAGAGGGACCCGGAGGAAGGCGGGGAGCCTGACTGCAAGGAGGACGTACAGGGAGATAAAATTGGGTCTGCTACAACCTCCATTTTGTTGGCGTTCACGGCTCGCTTCTCCCAGACAGGCCTCCTTACACTCATCTTTCATCTTCCCCCTTCTCTTTTTATTATCTCCTTCCCAGTCCAGGCACACGCTTGCTCTCGGTAACTTGGTTTCTCTCCATTTTGTTGCCGGCTCTGCCCTTTCATCACGGCCTCCAGAGGCTCGAGTAAACGTCAGAGTCTTGCCTGTGGCTACCCTGGAGCAGGCAACGTCAGCAAAGCAAAAATCAAAGCAAGGAGATGATGCTCGGGCTGCAGTTCCGATGCCCATCTCAAGCCACAGCCTGACATCTCCCAGGCTGTCCCAGGGCCATGCCAGCCCTCGGTGGGTGATGAACCTCAGTGGCATCAACCAGGCTGAAGGTGGGCAATGGACCTCTCGCACTTGGCATTCAACTGACAGCCAAAACTGCAACAGCAAGTCCAGCTTCCCTACTGCAAATGAAGTTTCCCCTGCTCCCCGACGTGTTTAAGTTTCGGCTCGACAATCTTACCAAAGTCTCCAGTGAATTAAATCTCCTTTTTAAGAGCTCAGTGATACTATTTTCTAAGTTACATGGCAAGAATCGGATGGGTGAGCTGAGAATAGGAGCCAGTCCCGGTCTCTGCCCATAGAGCGAGATTTAATAAAGAAAACACAAACCAAAACAGATCTTGCTCCTTTTACTCTTGCTTTTTTTCCCCTCCCCAAAACTAGATTATTTATATTTTAATTAAAGTGAGCACAATGTAACTCTGTAAGCGAGTTTGGCCACGGAGCATTGTCTCAGCTTGGGTTGGAAGATAAACAAGCTCAAATACTCTCCGTGTGGCCCTTCTCTCAGAAACACAAGGATCACGCTCACAATTAATCTTAAACCGTTGCAAGATGATGCCCATTAGAGGGGAGAGAACGGGTGTTAATGAGATGAAGTGCAAGAATGGGGGGAAAATGAATAAAAGCAACAGCATGAATAGCACGAGAGGCAAATGAAATAATTACTCTGCTTACCATTGTTACAACAACGCAATAAATTTAATGTAATTCCTAAAGGCCAACCGGTTTTCTTTCTTACTTGCTGCTTCTTTCTTTCTCCTTTTCTTTTTTTTAAGTTCCTTTTTACAGTTTCAGAATTATGCTTTAATTAGCATAACATTTAAATTAGCGAATGGAATCTTAATTAGCTGAGGAAATAGACTTTTGTTGGAGTGGTTGCTAAAACAAATAAATCCTCTTCCTCTTTCAAGAGCCATTTGCTTATGGCACATTTAATAGCCTAGTGTACCATAAACAATTTGAGACAAGGATAAGTAATTAAGTTAGAAAACATGCCGGCAGAAGTATCCCAGTCTGGCCTCCTCGGAGCTACAAGAGGATAACGCAAACCTTCCTTCATCGGGGCAAAGTGTCCGCTCCGGGTCTGTTCAATTATAGTATGCAGAACTCCGGTTGCCCAATGTCTCGGTTTCAATACTGGAGCCCCAGGGGTGGTTGGCCCTTGACCCAACGCACTCAAGCTTGAAGGAGAGCTCTCGTGGGAGCCCAGGGAAAGGGTTGCAGAAAGGTCAGCCAAAAAGAAAAATCCAGACATGGCGTTTTCTCTTGTAGAAGTGCCTTGCTGGAGAGAAAGCCCGCGGTGATGAAGGTCTGGGTGCAGTGGGGAAGAGTGGGACAGGAGCCACAGGTTGCAATGCCAAGACAAATTCCTACCAGAAACTTCTTCAGCTGCTGTGTTTGAGGGACAGCAGCTAAGCCACAAGAGACCCAGGTCAGGGTCCACCTTCTTGGTTTGATCTGGCTCTGCTCCCTAGCCTGGTCCCTCTCTCCTGGGTAGGAAACGTCTCCCCCAGCTTTAGCCACCTACAAGCCGGGCATCTAGCCTCAGCACTGCTGGAGAGGGACCAGCACCTGAACAAGGCACTCATCTCACCCGTCCTGTAAACTTATTTCACGATGAGAAAAATGCCCTCCCCAGGAGGCTCTTCTCTCTCCCTGTGCCAAAAGAGTCTCAGGTCAGGTAGCTCAGGCTACAGCATCCATGTTTTGCCTTCCCCACACTATAAAACGCAATATACTTTTCCTGCCCCTAAAAAGGTAGGCTCCTTTTGTTAATATTTAGATACGAGGCTTGTGGATGAAATAGGCAAGACAGACGACACCGTGCAACACCCCCCACATGAACCCCCAGCAGTGGTTCTGGGCATCCTCTGCAGGACGCGCTTCGAGGTCCTCACAAGCACTGGCAAGGCGCACAGCGTGAGTCAGTCTGCACCGGGTACTTCATAAGCTAGATAGTCCAAGGATGCAACAAAAATAATAGTCTTAAATCTCCTGCATTCCCAGCTTTTAAAGATGAGCAGCGATGTTCTCAGTAAACAGAGGTGGGAAATGGCAAGACCTAGAGGAGGACATACTCCTATGTCTTCCTCTGCCTTGCAGAAGACTGGAAGACCGTTGCACCCAAAGCATCTTACAGCTAATGAGCAAAGCCCTGGGTGGCCCTGCGCGTGGGAATGCCTCTCCCCAGCGTCATTCTCCCAGCCCTTCTCCAACACAACCCTGGCAGCCAAAGACAGAGTGTTTCCAGCAGCCGGGCCGCTCTATCCCGCTCCGGCCAGACAACTGCAGAGAGCAATAAAAGTTTAATGGCTCCCAGCGGGTCGATTCAGAAAGAATGAAAACGCTATAAATCCAGCATAGTGCTTATGTGGAGCTTAAAAACAAACTGCTCCAATCACACTTAGCGAAGTCGTCCTGTCTTCACAGAAGACGGGGATGAAAAGGAAAGATTTAACCTTAGCCATGCCTTGGGCGGCATGCAGGTTGGGCAGAAAAAATAGAGTTTGGGCTCACTGGGAAGATTTTCTTGGCTTTGCTTTTATTTAGCGCGATGCAAACCCGTCTATGTCTATCCCTCACACAAGGGCTCACACTCAAAGGCATCACCAGGACTCACCAAGCAGGTACACTGCGTGAAACACGGAAAATCACCGGGGATCAGGCAAAACACACCTCCTTGCTTTCCAGGCACATTAGCCGTGCTGAGAAGCCTCTATTAAAAGCTTTACTACATGAAAGTTTCCCCATGCAACCTATGCCGTACCCACTGCCTCATTTCTCCCCTCGGTGCGTGATAATAGCCAAGGATTTTCAGTAACAGCCTCTTTCAAGGAAGATGCTCTATTACAGGTCTAACTCATTCCCGGACGCCACACTCTCTCCATCTTATCTCTCTTTCTTCCCTGCTTCACTACACAGCTGCGGACTATGGTGCCAGCTTCTTGGGAGGATGGGAAAAGCAAAACTCCTTGTATAATCACCATCTCTCACGGCAAAAATGCCTTCAGAGCCGTGCCTCTCCAAACGAGGCAAAGGTGCACCACAGACCTATCCATCCTGGGTCCACTTGCTCTTTTGTGCTAATAAAGCAAGGGATATAGATGGCTACAAATAACAATTAGCCTCTGCTCTCCGGTGGGGGAAAAAGTCAATTGGCAGAGAGGAGCCAAAACCCAGCTTTTTCCACCCACATTCTCCTTCTCTAGCAGCAGTGGCTGTGCCATCCTCTGGGTTCACAAGTTATTTCTCACTCCTTAGCAAGCTGCTCTGTCCTCAGCAGAAAGAGCCGTTAGGCGGCAAGGGGAGGCCAAGAGCAGCAGCATTTCACAAGTACACTGACACGTATCTTCACCTGACCTCAATGGCAGGGTGTCTGCAGATCCTCCAGACGGCTTGGAAAACCCATGCCCCGGGCTACACAACCCGCTACCCATCCCAAGCCGATCGAATCTTTCACCACAAATAAATTGTCCAGGGAATTCAGACTTTTCCCCATTTGAAAACTGGTCATATCCTAATCTTCGTTTTTCCCTTTCACATGCATCTATCATCAGCATTCACAGCAGAGTCCAGCCAAACCATCCCACTCACCCAGCTCCCATGAAATATTTGCTCTGCCTGCAGTGGAGAGTTGGTAAGTCAAGTGATCTTTGTTTCTAATCTCTGAGAGGGTATCTTAAATATAAAGAGGGTGTTTTGATACTGCTGGGATAAGGACATCCAGACTAAGAGCAGGCTGTCCTCCAGCATCTCCCATCCACAGCTTCTCTTTGGGGACCTTAGCACCCACAGACCAATAACACTTCATTTTTAATAGAAAACCCTGTTTAATATTTTGACCCACCACTCCTAAAGCCCAGAAAGCTCCCGAGATACCACGCACATCGCCGCAACGTTGCACCGCATGAAAAACCCTCTGCCAGACAGCAGCGCTCTTGCCCCAGAGATTAATGGTTCGTGTGGCAGTGACTCTAATTACCGAAATTGTGCCTACACTGCAGTCACAGAAGCTGAGCTGGCTTAAAACAAGCTATGCCCTCATCCCAAATATCAAAAAAACCCAACAAAACCAAACAAACAACCAGAAAGAGATACTCCCTTCCGGTAAAATACCAAGTGGTAGCCAAATTACATATTGCAACCACTAAATGTTTCTCCTTAGGACACTCCTAGCTCTCCCCTGCTTTGCTGGGGGCAGGGGGTGCTCAGGACACAACAAGACGGGATGCGGAAGCCGGCTAGGATGCTGCAGCAGAGCGAAACGAGCTGGAGGGACGAGGTCTCTGATGGAGACCGAGGCAAAACCCTGCCCAACACCTTCATTCCTTTCACAGCATCGAACCAGCTCAGTTATTTATTTATTTTTTTAATTAGGTTTCAGCCCCCTGGAACCCAAACACCCAAAAAAGGCCCGGCTTCATCCTCTAAGCCATTACTTCAGCGATATTTATAGCTTTCCAAGAACAAACAAACCTATCACGCCGAAGCCTGCGCGTTAATGGCACAGCCTCGGGATAGATGACTTTGGGGAAATCACTGCGGCAAGCGCTGAATGATGATGGATGGCGGAGGAAAGGGGGGGAAAAGGAAAGAAAAAACCAGCAGTCTGCAGAAACAGTGGGACAATTTGCCAACTTGAGTAGAGTCACACCTCCTTGCTCCAGTGACAAATTTGCTCCATTAGGCCCATAAACCATACTTCGCCATCACCGCACTGCAAAGTACGGGCTCACGCTCAGTAATGGGCCTCTCAAGGCAAACGCATGCCCAAAACAAACACTTTCCAAAACGCCTAATAGCTTCTTTTTCTTCCATCGCATGTAAAAAGCACCCGACTGCAGTCAAACCTGAACTCAGCCCTTTGTGTTTCTTCCACCTGCTGCAACCTTCCAGAAAAAAAAGCCCCATAAAAACATCTCCCTCTGCCATGTCCCTGGGCTGCACCAAAGCTTCTGGGCTCCCCACCGCACAGCGCAGCCCTTTAATGCTCAGCACAGAGTGTTTTATTTACTATACTGCATCTATTTAATGAAAAGCAAAGGGCTGGCACAGAGTTGACGGGAGTCAGGACTCCTCTCCGACCACCCATCTTCAGACAAGTGGTTTCTCCTCTTGTGCCTAATTTCCCCCAGCTGCAGCCCGAGGATGCTAACACCACTGTGCCTTGCAGGCGAGCAGCGAGGATTAACACGCCTTGAGATCCACTGATGGAAAGAGGCTGTGGGTAAGGGAAAACACGATTCCCTCGGACACAAACCCTGACGCCCTATCTTAATCCTCGGCTGCAACAGGAACATTACCTTGGGATCTCACCCCGTGTTATTAAAGCACTCCAGATGGTTTTGATGGGGAGCAGACATTCATTGCGATACCCCAGATGCCGAGCTGACGTCTCAGCGGCTGCAGGAACATCACAGAGAAAATCAGTTCCCCACCAGAGTGTTTGTGCAGCAAGGGGGAACTCGTGAACTGAAGCAGAAAATCCTTCACGACTGCTCTAGACTAATAATTGCCCAAACGCTGGGTGGTAGCCAAAAAAAACCCCCACAAAGCGATGCCTGGCTTTGAAACCCTCCCTGCTCTGAGCCCCGGGACGCGGTGTCCAGCAACAAATTAAATGCCAACAGAGCTGTCTCGCTCAGCCCGGGCACCCCGCGGGCAAGCAAGATGAGCTCGCTCTGGCTCTCCGGTGCTTGCTCCTCTCCAGTCCCCTCCTGTGCATCCATCCGCACTGCCTCTCCTCACGTCCCTACCACCCTTTCCTTCGCCTCCCTTCCTCCAGGTTTTTGAATCTCCCCCTTTCCACGGGCTCTGCCTCCCTCTCCTCCCCTTGCTGTCGTTGCACAGAGGGACAGAGCCCGTGTATGCATCGTGGTTATTTACAGGCAGTTCTCCCTCGCTCCGCAGCTCACTATCGGCACACCGGAGGGAGAGAAGCCAGCCGGAGCCTGCCTCGGACTAGAAAGCCAAGCAGGTTGCTCATGTCAGCGAGATGCCTTTGCACCGGTCAGAGGCAAGAGAGCTGGGCGAGAAAAGCAAAACTTGCAGCCTCTCAGGAGGTGCTACAGGATGCTCCCTACCCGAAGCTGAGCCTGGATGCCGGGAAGCATCCCACTTCCCAATGTGCAGCCCAATTCAGATGGGAAGGAGGGGCCGCCACCCTCCACCCACACCCTGCGCAGACCTGGGAAAAGTGAAGTCACCGTGGTGGCCCTGGTGACATCGCATCACGAGTGAGCAGAGAGCTCGGCCGTGAGCAAGGGACGCAGGGGAAGCTCCCAGCGGAGACCAGATGAAGGCCGCGCAGAGGCCCGGTGGGGGGGGGAGGCTGCCCTCGAGGCGGGGAGCGGGTGGTCACAGCAGCCTAACCTTCAATCACCGCAAGGCAGCGGTGCTCGGCTGCGAGCAAAATAAAAGAGATCACTGCGGCCTTTTAAAGAGCAATATAATCTCGTGTTATTACCATACAGAGCGGCACACAGAGAGGCTCGGCACAGCAGGAGAGTTATGAGGAGTTCGGCTGCTCCGGAAAGCACAGGCTGGTGCTTTTTGAACCGTGCTGGCAGAGCATCCCTCCGTGGTATTGCCACCCGGCGCCCGTGCCCTCGCCCACCACCCGCCCCTCGCCAGGCACGGGCAGCCCCTGCAAGCCAGGGAAGGGTTTTCCATAGGTGAAGCTAACGAGGCAGATCATCCGCTGATGTTCCTTGGCAAAACGCTGCGGAGCTTTCACTGATTTACACCACCAGAGCGTCTTACCCCAGACATTAATTATCATTCGGGTTTTTGGGCACGCTTGATGACTTTGGTTTCCCCTCCTCCGCACGCTGGATGGTTTCCCCCTCCGCATCAGCGAGGCTGGAGCTGGTCCCTCCTGCCAGTTCCTGCCAGCACAGATGATGGCACAAACTCCGCAAAGGGAGAAAAATAACAACCGGGACTGAACGGCTAGGCAGAGCGGTGCCAGAGCCACATTCTCTCTCTCCCCTTCACATGGGAGATGAACAAGGACTTTTTAGGGGATCGCTAGAGTGTGGGACAGATAGATGCTTTGCTAGCTAAGAAACCCTGCTTGGAGGGCTGCAGATGGAGGGGGGAGGCAAGAACATCACTTGAAAAGGCATCTAAGAGTTAGAAGGCACTATTGGAGTTAAATGAAGCTCATCTCCAGCCACGAGCTCCTGTTCGAGCCAAGCTGTCCCAAGGTGTCAACCTGCTGTGAAACCTCCGCAGCTACTTGTTTTTTGCCATACCAAAGGCCATCAGAAATAATGCTAACTCGTGATGCTTTCCCAACTACAATAACGCAAGTCACAACGCTTCTGGAAGATGTTTGCCCTTGTTCCCACGAGACACTTTTCCCCTTTGAGAAGACCTGGGGCTTGGAGGACTCCACGCTCAAACGTACAGCCCTGAACACTGCAGTCCCCTTGGGTGAGGGACCATCCCACCGCCTGGCGGTCAGGTATCCAGAACCAAGGAGGCCAAACCCTCATTTTTGGGGTCCTCTACCTTCCACTGCGGCCCAAACGAAGACTAATGATGATGGTCCCACCCCTCCACAGCATACAAGAGCATCTTCTCCTTGAAAGGCAATGATACGAAGATGCAGACAAGAGAGGGCAATACCATTTAAAACTCAGCTTCCTCTGCAAGTCAAGCCCACGTCTGACCAGGCAAATTTAGTTAGACTGGATTACGGGAGACCAGTGCTCCCCAGGTTCTCTATAGAAGTAGTATAGTCAGAAGTCTGCGGTGAGCTGTTCCAATGAGAGGCAATAATTGAATTTGTTTTCATTTAATTTGAAGGGCCTTTAATTAAAAGCCAAGCTTGTGTGTGCAGAGAGATAAAGCTGAGCACGTGGAGACCAGGGGTAATTTGGGTGCTGAATGCAATAATTAATTGTAAACGTGGAGGTCAGGAGACGGGCTCTATCTCCCTGCAATCAGCATGCCACGCTGGCCAGCCGAACGGAATGGGCTCGCAAGCGCCGGAAACGCTTAAGTGATTTTTGAAGCCTTAATAGCAATTATAGAGCAGCGTGGAGGTTAATTTGCAGAGTTCATTAATCAGAGAAATAAACACGTCAGCGATCGCCACGGAGAAGGGAAGCGGAGGAGCCTGCCTCTGAGATGGAGAAGGCCGACCTTGGCACCGATGCTAACCAGGGAACCGGTGACAGTGGTTTGCATCCTCAACTCAGGGTGAACCCTGGGCTTTTCACACCGAACCACTAGCTGCAAAACCCTCGGCCGCTCACCCTGGGGCTTCTGCCAGCCAGAGCTAAATATCCCCCAGCTCCACGAGGTGTTAACTGGATAACAAGATCGCATCGCTCTCCAGCTGGTAACTCTGGTCCTCTCGGTCCTCCTACTCCCCTGCAATCTCAGCTTCTCATGGATGAGTATTTTATTATTATTACTGAGAAGCTTCTCAGCTTCTCAATAACCCTGACCACCAGCCCTGAAGTTACAACTATCACCCTCAAACTGAGAACTCACCCTACAGCTGGTAACACAGGAGTCCTAAAGCCCAACCCTCCCGGGAGCATCCCCTCCCCAAAGCTTGAAAGAAAGCGATGGAGCTTTAACACAGCTCCTTCAGTGATAAGATACGTGAGGACAGAGAATGTCTATTAAAGGACAACACTTAGAAATAAAGAAAATAGCTTGAATCCTATTAGGCATTAATGAAGTTAACAGCCATGGGGCTTCCTGGCCATGCATCATGAGAAAGAGTGGTGCTTCGTGGCGGAAACATCTCGGGAACGAGGTGAGGATAGCCCCAACCTGCAGCAGGACGGAAAGGGGCCAGGAGCGAGGGGTATCGCTGCTGCTTCACACGGCTCAGACAAAATGGAGTTTTGCAGTGGGAGGAAAAACACTACAAGGAGCCAAGGGGCTTGGCATCACCCCATGCTGAGCAGTGAGAGAGAGCGGGCAGCAGGGGAGCTTCAGCAGAAGCCTGTTACAAAAGGAGAGCGCTTGCAAGACGAGGCTGGAGACCTCCAACAGCTCCCCACGTTCATTGGGCTCTCCTGACTCGCCCTCCCCTTTCAGCCTAAGGAGAGGTGACAGAATGGGGTAAGGCTTTAGGGAGGTGCAGCGATGCTCCACACCACCGGCCCCGCTCTCAGGGGAGGTTTCTGGAGGAGCTGGGCGGCCCCTTCCCACGCTGGCGGCTCCTCCTGTACCTGCTGCTGGGGGATCAGTGGGAAGGGAGCCACCAAGGATGCACGCACATGGAAAGGCGTTTAAAGGAGCGAAGCACTAATAGCTTTTTCTCAGGCTGGTAATTGCTCCCTGGAGAAAGGCTGAATTTTTTTTCCGCCATTCCCTCCCCACAGTCTATTTCAGGAACTGGTTTCTGGCGCTTTTTTTAAAGCCATGGATGTACTTGCATGGAAGACCTCTGCTTCCAAGCTAACGGGCAAAAAGAGTCCAAACCCAGCACAGACAGATCTTGTCTTGCTGACCTTCTTTTTGTCCTAGTACAATTAACAGTAGCCAATTAGCCCAGCCATTGCCTTGGCCCTTCTGCCACTTCAGGCACTGCTATCCCTGGGACCTCCACATGGGAAATGAGTTTTACAAACCTCAACACACTTCAGGGATTTGTTTTTACAGGAGCAGCTGTGTTCTTCAAAATATTGAAGAGTATCTATGACATTAAGCAAGGAAAAATGCCAGGCTCAGCACCTGGGACCGAATAATCCCACACACTGGTACAGGCTGGGAAGAGCAGGAGAGCTGCTGAGAAGGACCCGGGGGTTGCGGTGCACCTCAGGTTGAAGAAGATGAGCCACCGCTACGAAAAAGGCAAACGAAGTACCAGCCTGCAGCGGCAGGAGCATGGCCAGCAGATCCAAGGAAGCCAATATTCCCCTCTAACTGGCATCAGAGAGAAATCAATAACCAGCATGCACACGTGTCACTGTGACCGCGGTCATCTCCTGCCCTTCCTGCACGCTCTTAACAGGAGTCCTATAACATTAGCGATGGGCACCTTAATGCATCTCCTCTGTGTCGATCTCCTCCTCTCCCCCGCCTGCACTAACTCCAAGTCTGGGGACTCGGCCAGGATCAGCGTTAACTTTTCTGCCTGCTAGAACTGTGCTTAATTAAACATTTTAATTAAAATCTACAAGAGTGATTGCCCCTGTCATCCTCTGAAGGGAAGGCTAATAAAGTCCCTTTTATCCAGTCCAACGAGCGGCCCAAGGACGTGCTGCTGGGCAGCAGTAGCAGTCTTGGGTGGCAGCAGGAGAAAGCGTCTGTAAGGAACCGGCTCCTTACCTGCACCCGAGCAGCAAAAGCCAGAGCAGAGCCGGAGCCTGGCACAGACGCAAAACCCGGATGCTTGGAAGCTTGGGCATGGAGACAAGAGGAGGCAAACCACCCAGTAAGGTGGCATCACTTGCTGGATCTCATTTCTTCAAAGGATTTAGACCTCAGACCTTCGGAAAGACCTTCAAGAAACTGCTTTCACACCACAAGCAACCTCGGTTAGCATCGGGGCTGGTGGTACACGTCAAGCCCACCTCGCACCAGCTCCATCCACCCTCTCTTCTCCTCTGCACCCCTTTCCCCGCTGCCTCCTCCCGCTCCCCACCCAAGTGCTGGAGGGGCTGCGGTGGCACAGAGCATCCTCTTAGCGCTCAGCCCGATTGCAAGTGAAGTGTTTGAGCAGGATTTCAAAAGTTTTCTTCCTCGGTGCCCGTCAAGAACAAACAAAGTATTTGTTGTTGGTGGGGTAAAAAATTCATCAAAATAAAGTAAAATAAAATCAGGAGCAGAAATGCACACATCTACATTTGAGTAAGTGGGGAGAGAACACGCTCGGAAACTTTTTGATCAGAGCACAGAGTCTCAAATCCTGACAGAGAAAATGTATTCATAATTTATTAAAAAAATAATTTATAATTTATTTTAAAATTCCCCAGACTCCTCTTTTTTTTTTTCTTTTTTTTTGCCTCCCTTCTGACAAACAAGATTTTCTGTAATACCCGAGAACGGCGACTGACAGAACAATATTGCTGAAGGCTTCTCTCTGCTTTCAGAGGTTGGGAACACGAAATGACACAGCATCGGTGCCAGAGACACCCCCAGAAGACACCCCCTCCCTGTGTCCCTGCTGCCCTAAACTCTCCCAGAGATGCTTCTGCATCCCAGAGCCCCCCCTCCCCTCCGCAGGGGCTTTACAGACCCAGAGTAGGGGACACACACACACCCCAAACCCCCCCAATGTCACCCGGCTGGTGCCCCCGACCCGGCTGGCAGGAGCATCGCACCACCGCCTCGCTGCGCTTCATCCGGCATTGAACCCTGGCTCTGACAGGTGAAAAAAAAAGAAGCCAGGGCAGAAAGCTGCAGCTCTGAACCCTCCCGCTGTACTCTTTATCCAGGAAGATTATGAGGTTTACTGCTGCTTCTCCATTATCCTAAATAAAGCAGCCTTTCAAAATTGCTTCAGACATATTAGATCATGTACTTTTTACACTTCCAGAGACACTGGTTATATCTTTTTAACAACACTGGGCAGAATCTATTTTCTTCTTCCACTGAGCTGAAAAATGCTGTTTTCTCAAGGAAGAAGAAAAAGGAGGAGGAAAAAAAAGCTATTGATTTTGTTTAGGGTCAGAATAAAATATCATTGGAGTGGGTGTTGAAATCCTCAGCCACGAATTATATCCAAAGTGACAGTTTGGGCTGCGAAGATTTTTCTTGTGAAATAAAACAAAATAAATGAAACATTGTGTTCTTCTTCTATAGGTGTATGTCTGAGGTTTTCACCGGCTCCAGCTGGGTCCTGCTGAGTATATTTAGCATTTCAATCTATTCCTTTCCCATTCCCACCCCTGCTGGAGTTGATGCACGGCCAGGACTAAACCCCGCTGCCCATCCGGAGTCATGCCATGCCACGGGGCAAAGAGAAATGCTGCGGGGGGGATCCAGAGGCCCAAATCTCGAAACCACAAGTATAACAGAAGTTGCCCCCTCCGATGCCCGAGGGATGCTGTCGGCTCTCCGTCCGACCCTGCCCCTCTGCCACGCGGAAGAGACTGTGGTACCCGGCACGCTGCGATGCAGCATCCCTCCGGCCAGGACAGGCACCTCTCATGCTGCTTCTGAAGGCAAAATGCCACCAGGAACCCCCAGCCCCACAGCTCTCAGCTAGGTTTCACTTCTCCAAAGAGTCAGAAAATTAACTCCCATTTATATGCACAATCCACCTCCCTCTAATCTATCCACCTATCTCTGCTCTTCTGCCGGTACAAGAGACGAGTATTGGCTTTAAATACAATAATTTCTTTATAAATAAAGAACAGGCAACACTTCTGAAAGGAAAACCAGATGTCTACCTCCCTCTTCTGTGGTTTCCGCTCCTCAGCATTGTGTGCGGGAGATAGAAACACGCCACTAGAATGAAGAGATCCGCAGGTCCCTGCCTTCCTCTCTCAATTTTATTTTCTTTATTTAGATTTATGCAAATGTCAAAAGAGGTCACCTATCCACATGCTCTCAATGCCCTTGACGGAACTTTAAAATGCATCATAAAAATGTCCTGTGCACCGCAGTATAACTCAGTACCACACACCACCGGGAAGGCAGGTGACAGAAAAGCCAAAATCCTCCCCGGCAGCCAACAGATAACGCTCCCTCCCCCGGCAAGCACCCGCACACACACGTACACCTTAGCTTCCACCAGCTCCTTCCCTTCCCCATCACCTTCTGTTCAGGGAGGCCGCAGCCTTTTTCCCCACACATCTGCTACGAGGCTCAACATCTGTCCCCCTACCAGCCACTCCATGTCCCCCGTCTGTGGCTTTGGGCAAAGCACCGTGCAAGAGCCGTTTCTGCCACTCCCTGCCACCCCGTGCAGCAGCCAGAGGGAGCACCCAAGCCCTCTGGATCAGGACCCCTTGGCTCTTCTCCATGTTTCTGAGCATGGTGGGCTTAGAAAGCTCTTGGTTTCGTGGAGCCAGCATACGGTAGAAATAACAAAAAGTGCTGCAAAAGCATCAGAAAATTCACCCCAAAGTCCGACATCATGGGACCGCCAAACCGGTCTCATGGTGCTACCACGTTCTAAGCAGGTCAAGCTATCCCCAAGCACGCGGAGGCTCTTGTGACACCAGGGGATGGTCTGGACCATGCTCCTACTCAGGACACTGCACCCACCAACGCAGCCACACCTGAGCCACCAGCCAGCCCAAAATCCAGCAGCATTTTGGGCAGGAAAGACCTGCCCATGATTCAAGCCACCATGAGGATGTGAATTTTTAACTTCTGAACCTCCTTCAAGCAGGAGCAGAGCTCCCCACTGCCGGTGCCTGCCTTTGAGATGCCACAGGATTTCTCCACAGCAACTCTTCACGGTTCCCGGCCATCGCTCCCGTGGGAACGTGCACGAAGAGTGAACTAATGAGTCTATTAGACTTAATTAAGCTAATGTGAAATTATTTACTTAATCTCGGAAGATCTTACGATGGCAAGAAATCCCCACAGAATAAAAGCATACAGCTGCCTCGCGCAGTCTAGCGAAAAGCTCGCGAGCAACCGGTTGCTGAGATGCTCGAGTGCACGGCAGCAGGGGCGGCATGGACCAGGGGGCTCAGCTGAGCCCCTCCTGCAACCAGCTTCGGACCACACCACCGGGCTCAAGGCACCTGGCTGCTGCTCCAATGCGTGCCGCCATCACCAGGAAAACCAGCCAGGAAGCCCCGGCCGCGTTTCGCCTTCATTTTCCAAATGCACGCCTATCCCCGGCCAGCAAATCCATCCAAGTCTGGCACCCGGGCAGGAAAAGTTTTCAGAAGTGGTTGGCCCCTCTCCCTCCCACGGGCGCCGAGCATCCCACATGCCCCAGCACCGCGCCCAGGCTGCACCTCATCGCAGCAGGCAAGAGCGGAGGGGGAGCGCACAGAGCAAGGGCTGCAGAGAGGAAAGGGGATTTTGCCTCGCACATTTTGCTCGCTTTTTTTTTTCCCTTAATGTAAAAAAGCTTAACGCTCGCTTTGAATTCTTAATACGACTGAGTTCTTTTTGCCACTTATTTTGTTTTGTCATGCACTACATACAATTACACATCTCTAATCCGCAAATCCTCCCCCGACACCAGAACACGTGCCAAGCCTTTACTTTTCGCAGCCGCCGCATTAAAGGCCTTTCGAGATTAGCTCACACCGCGGAGCGGCGGGATGCCCTTGCATCACCCACAGCCGTGATGCTCCGGTCCAGGAACAGCCAGCCGGAGCGGCTCAGCTGGAAGCCCCCACCCCCAAAGGACCGGCACTCGCGATGGCGATGCCCCATCTCTTGCCCTGCGTAGAGGAGGGGTCTCCAGCCCCGGCATTGCAGCCGGGAGCCCTCGCTGGGACTAAGTCCTGGAAAAGGAGCGTCCCTCCACCCCGGCTGCAAGGAGCTCAGCTCAGCATCTCTCAGACAGCAATAACATTTCGCAAATCTCCCACAGTGAATCAACTCATGAGACAGATATTAGCTCAGCAAAAACTGGCAGGCAAATGATCTAATTAATAATCAGCACTATCAGTAGTTTCCGCTTTTCTCTGGCAGTCAAATAGGCGAGAGCGTCTCTGCAAATGGGAGGCATGGCTACCTGGGAACAAGATGTAATTATTGCCACAAGGTCAGACAGTGGCAGCGGCAGCGCCGGCAGTCGGCACCCCGCTGACAAGTCACCTCTTCAGGCCACCTGCAAGGGGACACCGAAGGCTTGGTGGCCCCTCGTGACGCCCGGGCAGGCAGTGGCTCCCCAGGGACAGCTGAGCTGGCTCGGACCTTGGTTTCCCATCCACAAGTGCTTCCACCAAACGCAGGGGAAGAGGAGCTACAGCGCACAGACCATCGCTTGCAGGCTCTTGCCTGCGAGCACCGGCCCCTCATCCAAGCCCTGGAGGGCACCAAGGTCCTTCTTGCACCCCAGCACCTCACGGCTGCTGTCCCCATGGGAAAGGGGTCAGCAGGAGCGTTTCGTCCAGAGCTAAAAATGGCCAGGGAGGGCGCAAGCAAGGGCAAGGGTTTCCCTCGATGCACAAGGCCTCACCGCGGCCTCAGAGCCTCTCCCAACCCCACTCAGGAAAATAAGAAGAAAATAAGAGAGACATCAATTTCCAGAGCTCAGCGCCAAAATCCAGCCTTCGCCTTTGAAAGCGTAATTTATTCAAGCTGCTTTATTATTGCAGAGCCCAGCGTAGACGAGGGATTATGGAGAGGTCACAGCTGGAGCAATAACAATAATAATAAAAAATAGTTAAGTCGGGAGAGTATCTTGTGCGAGTTCATCATGCAAACAGGGAGACGCCTTTTTTCGAGCCAAGGTGTTTTAAAGAAGACGAAGAAGAGCATCCCGCCCCACCACCAACTTAACACAGAAGTGGCATCAAACGAACCTTTGGGGGAGCAACGGGGACGGGGGCTTCCCACCCCCTCTGTTTGTGAACCCAATTAGGCATATGTTGAGGAAAGGGTGTATGTATATTAGATTTTAATTAAGCAGTGTTAATTATAATCTATGAGATGTGCTTACTGCTTATCTGATAATTATGAGAAAGCCAATTTGGCTGCTGGCTTGTGACTAATTAAGTGGAATTAGTAATGATAATTATAGATTTAATTTTTGTTTGCCTCTATTGGCAATGGGGGGAAACCAGCTTCGAGGGCTGGGTGGGGCGGGCGGGGGAAGAGATAGGAAAAGCCATGGGAAAAGGTCACCGCGCCTGGGATTTGGCCCAAAGGACGAGGACCCGCCTGGGATTTCCCAGCAAAAGTGGATTTTTGGTGGAAAAAAACAATTTGGGGTTAAAAAAGAAAGTTTTGCGGAAACTGCTTGATGCAGACAAACTTCTGCTAAAAGGCAGCAGTTTTGTGGAGAGATTGGGCTGGGTTTTTGCCAGCCCATTGCGCGGGCTGCCAGCATCTTGAACAAAAACTTGAAGATTTGGGCAATTCAGGGAGTTTGGCTTTTCCAACCCACAGAGGGGAATTCCCCGGGGATGTCTCCCCTTCCTCCCACACCCGCCATGACCCCGACTCCTGCTCATAACATGCCAGGAAGAAAAAGGCGAGTTCTGAACGCTTCTGACTTATTTTTTCCCAGTGGATAGGCTATAAAATGAACACCAAATAGTGCAAAAACTGCCCAAGCCCTGGGAATGGGACTTGCATATTTTTCAACATGCCCACAGGTTGCTACTGCTGCCTGGCTGCAAGTCTCCTTGAAATACGCATCTTCCTCCCGCTTCGAGAATGCACCGTGGTCCCAGGCTGCCAAAGGGGCCCAAAACATTATAGGATAGCAAAGCTTTTGTAAGAGGCAAAGAATAAAAACACAAGGAAAGGGGGAAAAAAATAAATATATTGCAGCTGGATTTTTAAAAGGCCCAGATAAACTCGCAGCTGCACGACACCACGTGGAGCTATGCAAGCTAAGCTAATGATAATTAAATCTCCTGCTGCAGGGGTGAACAGCAATTTCGCGCTAGGCCTGATGCCCGAGATGAGAGCTGTCCCGGGCATGGCCGCCGCCACAGCGCGGGGCCCGAGGGTCGGACCCATTTCATTTCCCAGGCAAAACCCAGGGGAGCGCCGGAGCTGGGGATGCTCTACCCAGCTCCATCCCACAAACTGCATTTCTAATCTCCAACGCCGAGCTAAATAATACATGACAATCTCAGGTATAAATTACAGGCAGCAGCGGAGGGGAGACAATGCAGGCTGAATGCATTAAGGCAACAGCCCTGTTGCAGCCTTGACTCATTTGCAAGACCCCGCTGCACAGGGGGGGTCTCCGCCGAGGCACCCCCAGGTCGCGGCGGGGCGAGCTCTGCGAGGACGGCTCGGTGCAGGGCTCAGCTCCCGGGAAAGCACCTGACCTGACTGCAAAGTTCCTTTTCGCATCCAAAGCCAGGGCGTTCCTGGGAAAACAGCCTCGGGGAGCGGCTGCGGGGCCAAAGCGCTCCTCTTTGCACGCCGGACGAGTCCCCGTCGCTGACCAAAATAGACACTTCACCCAGCTACTGCACAGCTAAATTTGGTCCCCAGCCCCCCCCGACCCCCTCACCGGATAAATGAATGCAGCACAAGGCCATTAGCCAGCTCTCTTGTGTCACATCAGAAAACCTTCACCGCGGCAGGCAGGGACGCAGCCTTGCCAGAAGCCTGCCCTCATGCCTCCCGAGGAAGAGGATGGTACAGAGGTGATGCTGCTTTCTGCCAGGCTGCTGGAGGAAGCAGATGTGAGACAAAACCCAAGTCCTGGCCACTTGTGAGCATTAAAGATTATTTGCCAGACAGGCTAGCGCACCGAGCTCTGTGGCGGCTTGTTAGTAGGAGCAGCACAAGAGATTAAATGACAGCACACTCACAATTTCTTTTTTTTTCCTTTTTTCATTTCAGTACCGACTCGAAAATAGGCCTGTTTATAAAGGGAAAAATTCCCCATGAGTCAGGCAGTTTTCAGACAAAAAAAAATAGCCAGCATCAGCCTGAAGTGACCAAAACACACACCTGGATGGACAAAATGTGACTTCATTCCTAATGATGCTCGGGGTTTGTGCGGCCACGTGCACCCCTACAAACTCCCTCCGCGGTTTCCACCTGGAGCTGCGATCCAGCAGCGCATCAGGATCCATCATAACAGAGCATCACGTTCAAGTGCATTTGCTGAATCATTCATTCAGGCTCCTGTACTTAATTACTCCGCGACACATTTAATACTTTCGCTTCCTGTCCTAAAGAGCTGTGGGATTCACTGGGAGGAGAGTGCAAATGATTTCGACTCTGACCTCATGCTCAGCTCTGCAAGGAAATCGTTCGTTTGGATTTCCCTGATGAGCGCCAAGGTAAGAGAGGTCAGTGGCCAGCCCTAGAGAGATAAATAATTGTTTAGAGATGACCCAGCTCCACGCCGGGATCTCTTGTGGAACACGCTTCTACCCGTGGTTGGCAAAGGACGAGTTGCTGTGTGCTTACCTACCCCTCTGAAAAGAGGAAAAATGGGGTTTTAAGAGAGTAAAGCTTCATAATACTAGGCACGCTGTCGGATAAGAAAAAGACAAGGCAGAAGCCAGGAGCCGGCAAAAGCTACAGCTTGTAATTTCATTGCACCTTCTCTACTCAATAAATGGGTTTCAGTCGGAGCATCTCTTCCATCCAACCCAAAAAGGACCTGAAGGGTAAGTTGATTGCATTGATCGTGCATGCATTTTCCCGGCAGGGAAAGCGGCCCAGTCCCTCGCTGCTCCTGTCCAAAGTACTCCACTTACTTATTACGGGAATATCGCCAGAGACTCCAGGGCCAGGGAGCGGGACGCTACAGGGAATTCATTGCTCTCTGAGTGCTAGGAACATTAAGAGAGAAGGCAGAGCAGGGGCGTATGGCAGCGGCTCAGCCTTTTCCCCGTCATGGCCACTGGCAGCCTATCACTCCTGCTACGAGGTTTGACAGCCCCGTGGGATCATTCTCACAGGGCTGCCGTTAACCCTTACGAGAACGGCACACAGGAGCTTGCCTGCAGGGAGCGCAGCATGGATCTGCTGAGACAAACTGCCCTTGTGCAGCTCCCGCCCGCCCCCCAGCCCGCACTCAGCCCTGCCACCCCTCACACCTTACATGTGCATCCTCCTCTTCCTCCCCAAGCAAGAAACTCCTTCTCCATCCTACCTAGATCCCTACACCCAGCCGTGACAACGCTCAGGCACTGTCAAACCACCTCCTCTGCTGCTCCCAGGCTCCCTGCTGCTGCAGAGTCTCTTGCTGTACGCATCCCCATCCCTAAAACCCTGCCTCTCCTCCCCGAGGGGTCAGGGAAGAGTGTAAATCACTGTGGGAAGCACTGCTGGACTTGGTACGAAATAGAACCTCGTCTCGGTAAGGTCAGCACTGCCATAGGGATGCGCTGGCCAGACAGCACCGCTGCCATCGCCTAGCCTAAACCAGCCACAGCACGGGGCTAGCTGCAGAAACGATGGGTCTGAGCCCAAATTCGACATCAAACCCCAAAACGGGAGCAAAAGGCTGCGCGCAAGGTCTGTGTCCAGCTGCCATGCCCTTTGCCTTCAGCTGCCCGGTCGTTCCCCACCCTGGGAATGGCACATGTGTCCAGAAGGTGGGAAGGGAAGGGGACATCCCAGAGCAAGCACCAGCTTCCCTGCTCCGCTGCCATCTCCGGAGGCAGCAATGACAGGCAGGAGACAGGGCGAGCTGGCAGCCTTGCAGCAGCGCTGCCCATGCCCGGAGAAATGGGGTCGGGGGTACCTGGCTTTGCTAACTGACCCCCGAGGAAATCACCAGCAGCGCGCTCCTTTAAGCGAGCCGCCTCCGCCTCTCCCCGCAAAAGGCTGAGCCGTGCCATGCCGTAGTGTCTTCGAAGGAGAAGGCTATCAGCTCAAAACAGCCGAGACCTTTAGCTCAAATCCATTAATCCTCTTTATTAAACCCGGGTCACCTCTGAGTCCTGGCAAATTAACCAGCATCTCCCCACTGCAAGTACATCAAGAGGAAACGCGCTGTACAGCGCCTGTAATTTTCATGGACCAGGGCTCCGGGGTCAGAGGGCTTCCCAGGCTTCATTCTCTGCCTTTGTCAATTTAAAAGGGAACATCGGCTTGCTCTTGTATAAATTACGAGAGAGGCAGAGCGGGAGGCCGGGGGCGGCCGCAGGGCGCTCTGCCGGCTGCCGGGCCAGTGGCTCCTCTCCTGCCCGAGGATGGGAGCAGGGGTCAGCGAGGCCACAAGCACTGAGTCCCCTGGGGAGGGGGGGGGTAGGGCGGGAAACGGGGTTGGGGCCATCTTCCAAGCACACCCTCCAAACAGCTGGGCAGCTGGGGTACCGCGCTTGGCATCCTCCAAGGCTACCTTGGCCACATGCCTTCTTGCTGCTTCTAATAAATGGCCCATCCCCGGTGCCAGCCCAGCTGGGGAGCGAGAGAAAGAGAGACTGGAAGGGCTTCGCTCCAGCTCAGAAGTGGGTGGAAAATTGTTCCCTTGTTGCCTGAAATTTCACCATTTGAAACGTCTCCCCCTTTCTGCGCTATCCTGTTGGAGCCACTCTACTCTGAATACTCACCAAGCCAGCACCAAAGCAAGAGCGGCTCTATTTCTGAAGAGCCAAGGACATTTAGCTGGGCTGGGGAAGACCTGGGGCCAAATCCCTTATAAACACTAATTATACACCCAGTAGAAGAGCTCCAAAAGAGAAAGCCAGCCCAGCCTGGCCTGGGGAAGAGAGACTCTGTGTGGGCGAGGGATAAGGGCAGAGCAGGGACTGGAGGTCACAGCACTCCCTTTCTGGGATGAGTCCCCTCCTGCTCCTAGAAACAGTATCCTCAAGACAGGCAAACTTTCCAGAGCCAAGCAAAGAGTGCTCGTATAGTCTGTGAGTGAAGAAATAGTCATTTTTCAAGGCGAGGGGAAAAAAAATGTGGGAAAATTTCCAAGCGGCTCTGTAAGAGCTATAAGCATCACATCTATTCCCCTAAGAAAACTCCATACCATGGCACTTCCCAGCACACTCTCCAGCCACAGCTCTACCACAGGGCTATAAATCCACCGGCTTCGGCTGAAGTTGCTCCCGTTTTACACCAACTTAAGCCAGCAGAGACTGAGCCGGGGAACTGTGACCCAAACGCCAGGATGCTCACCCTTAACTCAGTCCAACAGCACAGGGGTTTTTCCACCTGGGTTTGAGTTACAGGTAGGATTAGTGGACGGCATCTTAAATCTCCTAGCCATCAGCTTGTATCACAGCTTTAGTTTTTTATTAAAAACATCGTTTCTTGCTGTATTTAATCACCACGAGGTCATTTCAGTGACAGTTGTCAGCATCATAGCCAAGGAACCAGAGGAGCAGAGCCCTGTCCCGCTGACCAGATAAAAGGAGGAGATGCTGGGTTTCATTTCCTTGTTTTCAATTGAGAGGTGCCCACCTCGGTGTGCAGATTAAGATGTGGGTGGGCCAATGTCAGCCCCCCACAGGCTGAGATGGGAAGCTGCCGCTCGCTCTGCTCATCAGGAGCCCCGAAGAGAGAAATTGCATAGTTCTCCCGGTGGCCCGCTGCCCACCTCGAACCAATTTCTGCTCCTTTTAATTCAATTCAGCTCCTCCTGACCTTGGCTGGCTGGAGTTGCAGAGTTTCTCTCAACAGATAGCACCAATTACAGAGGTGTGAAAATGGAAGGCCTTCAATTCGGAGAACAAACCCAAGAAACTGGGACTTTATTGAACTGAGAAACAGGGGGTGGGAAAGGGGGAGCAGACGGGGGCACGGGCTCAGAAATATTGCCTGTGCTCGCTCTAGAAACCAAATGCTTTGGCTGTTCCCTCCACAGGGGAAGGCAAAGGCTTCACCTGGGAAGTGGGGCTGCCCCAGGGGCTGGGATGGCAAACGCTGCAAGAGGTGCAGGTTCAGGTGCCCAGAGCCAATGGCATCCGCTGCATCCCTGGCATCACACCTCACTCGTTAGCGGCTGCAAGCCGGCGCTTTCACGTGCATTCCCCAAGGGGCTGATTTCAGACCCCCAAGATCAGATCCGACAGATCTGACACAAACTGAGTTTGCTTCCCCGAAGCAGATCTGGGCTGGATTGAATCTGCAGCATCTGCAGACCGATCCGTGCCGTTAGGCACAGCGGCACCTCCGTCCACACCACCTCTTTAGAGTAACACAGCTTTTTGTCCACCCACGAAGCTATTGCCAGCCAAGGACTGCTGGGCCAAGCCTCTGGAAACCTGCGCCCTGAGCGCCAGCGTAAGCCCGGTTAGATCTGGGTAGGAGGGCTCTGGCAGGATCGCTTAGCTGACTGCCTCGGCAGAGAGATCAACACACGGGCAGCCTTTGTAAAAACTGCCTTCCTGCTGCACAGAACAACCTGTGATGATCAGAGAGTCCCCAGACAAAAGCAGGGGATGTTCAGTTCACGGGAAGGAGGCAGAGAGGAGCACCTCCCCGGGCTGATCTCACTGAAGCTCTTCGCCCAACACACCCCAATGCTAAAAAAAATTAAAAATAAAGCAAGAAGTCCTTGGATGCCTAGGATAGAAAACATCGCAAAGCAAAAGGGGTTACTCTTATGTGAAGTAGCACCACTGAGTATGGTCCCCCATCAGCTCTGGATACTTCCATGTATTTCATGGGCTGGAAGGATGCAGAAGAGCCTCCCTGAGACCTGAGAACTCCCCTCTCCCACCCTGCCGCACCATCTCCATCAGCTCAACACCCATGTACCAACCAAGCCCAGAGTCTCCCTTTGATCCAGATGCGACCCTTCCCCGATGAGGACAACCTCACGCCGCAAAGCTCTGCTTTCCAGGCCAACACACAAAGAGCAAACAGGTCCTCCCCGCCTGAATTTTGGGCAACTGCCCGGCTGGCTGGCACATCTGAGCAGGCTCGGCACCCCCTTTCGGAGGCATCCTCCCAAGCCTCCGAGCTGGGGGGCCACCAAAATGAAGTAGTGGCTCATTTGGGCCTCTCTCTCAAGAGTTGTCACGACTCGGCAGGACTCTCAACAGCTCGGAGGCGTGTTGTGTGGCTTTAAAGCCAGTGCACAGCACCTCCCGTGTCTCCAGCCAAGCTGCGACCGCGGCTCCCCCCAACGCCTGCCCATAAATCCTCCAACCCGGTAAACAGTCGAATTACGGCTCCCCGCCATTGCTTAGCTGCTTTTGACACTAATTGCTCTGCGGAGTGTGTGCAACTGGCAACACCTTATTAAAAGTGAAATATATTATACTGTCCACTTATTGCTACTTTATAAAGATAAAGTATCCCGAGGATACAGAAAGGCTGGCAAAAGCATCGACTAGCGGCCTCGGAGCAGCACACAAAGCAGATGCAGGGCAAGCATCGCCGGGACAAATGCGTGCTCTCCATTAAACTGCAAAGAGCGTTTCCATTTGGAGCCCAAGGGTTGAGTGAAGAGCGTACTTGAGAATTTCTTCTCTGTTCATCTCCTGGTTTCACCTCAGAGATCATCACTCTCAGACCTTGGGGGAAGGCAGGCAGAGACGAGACACGAAAAGGCGGGGGGATCAAGCACACAACTTCAAGAGGAGCAGAGGGTGCCCCTCGCCTCACAAAGCCAGACTAAGTCTCTTGTTCATCGTGAATTCGTGTTTGCCTGTCTCCAGACATCGCTGCCTTAAGCGTGGTACAGCCTCTCCTGCCGGTGACACTAACCAGGACATCAGCTCCTCCAATGGTCACATAAGTGCAAGCCCCGAGCCCTGTGACACTCCAGCTCCACATCAGCCCAGCACAGGGATTTTAGGACCCAGTGTATTGATCTCGCGGTCTTTCTCCCGTGTTTCTCAAAGGAGGAAGCCGAAACCCACTGTTTCACAAGGAAAAACACGCAGAAACATTCACTTCAGATTCGGAGCTACGGCGAGGACACGTCTTTTAACATGTGTCTCTGCACATGCCTCAGGCAAGTCATTTTCCCTCTTTATTCCTTGGCTTCCTTGTCTGGAAAAACAGGGACAATGAAATTTCTCTTCTTTGTGAAGTGTTTTAAGATCTACTGGAAACAACCACTACGCAAGAGCGAGACCTGATACCACTGAGTTTCAGTAGTAAACGTTTCGATCCAGTCCCTCAGGCCTTGTCTCACCAGGCAATTTTGGGAGAATTTTTGTTTTTATTTTGAATTGATAGGCTATTTCTGGTTGGGAACATGACAGGCAGCAGAAGACAGAAGGAAGGCAGACACGGGGGGTGCCACCAAAGGCACTTCTGGAGCCTGTGGTGCTCACAAAGAGATGGTGTGCAGGGAGGGCACAGAAAACCACCGGCATGGGGGAAAAAAATCAGCTTCAGGGAACTCATTTTCAGTAAAATGGAGATATTCCTCACGTACATCACAAAAGTCATTATATCTGCATCCCTCCTGTACTGTGGAGAGTACAGATGCTATTATTTATCACTTAGTGGTCATTTTCCGTGTGGCAGAGACAACAGACCCACCTCCCATCAGCTCCGAGGACCACGGGGCACAGAAACACAGCCTGCATCGCGCTTTGATTCCTGAAGGAAATGGCGTGTCCTAAGCAGCAAATCTGAAATATCCAGACTCTTTGGTTCACCAAGTTCAAATCCAAGCAGGATCAATACCTCCTCACTCCTGAGGTATCAGCAGGTAATTGGGTATCATGCAGTGATGAGCAACCTAGTTTGCTCAGAAGCTGCAAACTTTAATCTTCATCCATTCCTGGTACACAGAATGGAGAGGGAGGAACAGATCAAAGGAAAACAGATCAAATTCAGCTGCATTTGGACCCAGATTGCAGAAAAAAGGACTCATTCTTAAGCAAAACGTCTCGGGCTTCTAAGGTTCAACATCTTGAGAGGACTCAAGTACAACACAATGCAGAGAAGCTGCCATCTCTCCAGTGCAGCCACCTGCAACGCCTTTGCCGCCTCCCTTGGGTTTTAGGCTGCTCCTGACACCCCGACTTTGCACCAGAGCCTCTCCGATTTCACACTGCACCATCTGACCACCTCGACCTCTGCAAATGCCTCCGTCCTCTTTCGGCTCATGAACCTCCTACCCCAGCCCCCTCCCCGCTGTCCCATTTCCAACCTCGTGATGCCCATGGCATTTCAGCAAAGGGGCTCACGAGTGCCCACGTCTCTTTGTCCCACGGCACCAGCCCTGCCACCAGCTCCGGTGAGGGCAAGGAGATGCTGGTCCACACTTTGCAAGCTGGAAGGTCCCACCTGGCTACAGGAGGTTGCCACCCCAGCCATGGAAAGGAGAGGTGGCAAGGTAGACGGATGGGCAGAGAGAGAGAGAGAAGCGCCGTGGGCAGCAGAACGACCTATTTGACAGATTTCCCTGCCGATCAAAGCTAACTTTGCTTAGAGGTTTTGACATCTGATTAATTATGTCGTGCTGGCTCGCCTCAAAAGGTTGCGTTTCCGGCAGCCTTTCATCCTCACAGCGTTTGGCGGCTGAGCCCGCTCCCCTGGTGCCAGTAGAGGAGGGGACGGCGGGAGGGTGGCTTAGCCAAACGACCTGGCCCATCCCTGGGAGGCAGGAGATAAGGAGGGCGAGGGACGGCCGGGGACAGGGCCCCTTTGTCTGCCGTGCCTTTTGTCGCGGGCAGATAGGAGGTGGCTGCTTCACGCTGACATTTCGGTGACCAAATTAAAATGCGCCGCCATAGAGACTAAATGTCATTAGCCTCATTAGAAGTGATCGCATTAAAATAAACAAAAAAAAAAAAATTTAAAGTGGAAATTAGCCAACGCCATTAAACAAAATAAATAAACGGGCAGATCTGGTGGGGACCGTGCAGCTGATGCCACCAGCGATCGTCTGGACCGCCGAGCCGGGAGCAGCTAAGGTCTCCATGGGCTCTGCTGCCACCCGGGAACGTGCCGAGACAGGTCCAGCTGTGATGTGGCCCCAAATGTAGCTGCCTGTTTGGGATAAGTCTATGGGGTCTTTCAGGCTTCGTTTCCAGACAGTTTCAGGATGCTCTGCACAGGCTGGCTTTAAGGACCTCAACGCCCGTGTCCCCTGGGGCTGGCGCTTGCAAGCAGCACTCCGCCAGGACCTCTGCCAGCAGCAGCACCACGAAGGACTCGGCACACCCGTGTGCTCTGCTCTGACAGGGATGGGGTTTTTTTAGCGGCATCCAGGTTTCTCTCGGATGCTTCCCATTCGATTACTGGACAACCCCAACCGCATTTCGCTTATGCGCTGTGACAGGACCGCCGCACAAGGTGGAAGGTTTGGTGAAAGAAGCGCTGGTTTGTCCTTGTAAAGAGAGGAATTTTTCCTCTAACCCCTCTTGCTATGCAAACGCCATTTCCTTTGGGGCGGGAGAAGTCATCAGAAGGCCCTTGCAAGATCCTGCTTATGACAGAGCAGATTTGAAAGCCCAGAGATCTCCTTCCCCCTCCTTCCCTTCTGTCAAAAATTATAATCATCATTTTCCAGCTTGCTGAACAATCAAAGTGTGGCCTATATTCGCTGGAGCTCCTTCCACACGCCGCATGCATAGCAACAAGTCCGGGAAACAAAAGCTAGAAGTAAACAGTTGGGCAAGAGGAGGAGATGGGCTGGCAGGTGGACAGCAGAGGAACGCTGCTCAGAGAGCACGTCGTGGGGTGCAGGCAGCCTGGCTCCCCGCCAAGTCTCACCAGTTCGGAGCTGCTCTGAGGGCCCGAGGCCCCACGTGAAGATCTCTTCTTCCACGCTCTGCAAGGAACATGGGGAAGAAATTTGCCTGGGCAATTTGGTTAGTGGAAAGGGTAATGTTCCTGCCGTACCAGAAGAAAGCCCAAGCCCTCCTGCTGCAGGTTCAGCTGGTCCTCACGTGGCTGAGAAGCCGTGAGGAGCTCACCTTGGGGTGAGCCACGAAGGACAAAGCCACATCAAGCACAGGCAAACCCAGCTTGTTCCCCAGGAAGCTTGTATCCTCTACATAAAACCCCACCGGTGCACCAGCCCTGGCCAACACAACGGACACCCCCTGTGATTTTGCTGTCCAGACAGCCTGAGCCGATGAGGTCCAGCCCCAGCATCCCATCCTGAAGCATGGAGCTCGCAGGGAGGTTTGCCGGGCTACCCCTTCCCCACCGTTTGCAGCCCGCTTCAGTCTCCAGAGCTGTCAATCCAGCACTTTTCACTAGCGCTGAATTCACAGAAAAGTAAATCTAAAAATAACTCTTCTTTTTCCCCCTTCCTTGCCTCATCTCACACGTGTTCAGCGCGCACATGACTCTGCCGCACAGGCAAACAGGTCCAACTTCCCCAAAATGGCTCCTCCCAAGAAGGCTCCTCTCGACACTGAGGCACCGATGGGTCTCTGCAGCTAGCTGAGCCTTGGTGCCCAAGGCTGATGTGTCCATCGAGGAAATTCAGCCCATGGACACAGACCCAGGACATGAGAACCATGAGAACCACCAAGTCCCCTTTCCAGAAAGCCCCTGAAACCCACAGTCTCTGCTTTCTGCGACCGTGCAATGACTCCCTGCTTCAGATGATCTTGAAGAGGCACCTCCTCTGCAAAACACTCTTCCCTGGCCCTGGCAAGAAGCCCACCACCTCCACGCAACTCAAACCAATGCCCCAAACCACTGCCCTCTGCCACCCCACGCTCTCTGAGCCTAAGCTGGCACTAGAGGGAGAGCCCACCAGCTCCAAGATCCCGCTCAGCCGGACCCCACAATACCTGGGCTCACGCTACCATCAGTTCACAAGGGCGATGCATCCCCTGCCAGTCCTACCTCTCTAGACCTAGCAAGCCACCTTGCTTGGTCACCCTTCGAGGGTGATAATGCAGTCCCAGAGCTTTTGAGCAGCAGGCAGGAAAGTGTTTCTTTCCTCTAAGCACGAAACGAAGAGGAGTTCCCTGGAAAAACCCACCCACTGAGCGGCAAGTGTCAAAGCCACCTCTGTACGTGCTGTTGCCGCATTGATAATTATAAGTACCATGCCTTCATTAGGGAAAGGGAGAGATGACTGGGAGGCAAGGAGATTTGCAGCAGAGCTGTTATTATTTTTAAGTTTAAACAAAAAGGAGAAGTGTGACAGATGAGATCATTCCCCATCCTGCACATGCCAGCAGCCGAGAGCATCTCAGGGGACGCTCAGGCCAGAAGGCAAGAAGGGACAGGGACCAGTGTCCGGCTTTGCCTAACTGGGGATGGGAAAAGGATAGGGCTGCAAGGC
Source organism: Pygoscelis adeliae (assembly GCF_000699105.1). Lineage (NCBI taxonomy): Eukaryota > Metazoa > Chordata > Aves > Sphenisciformes > Spheniscidae > Pygoscelis > Pygoscelis adeliae. The sequence goes on along the minus strand of NW_008824412.1, from coordinate 159,752 downwards.
CCAGGCTGACCACAGGGTCATGGAGGATGTTACAGAAAAAAACCCACAAGTTTTCCTCTATCCCTGCCTGACTGCAGCAACAGGACCCACCCGGGTATCCTGCTCCCCCCGCGAACGTGCCGAGGTTCGTCGCAGCACCCCGGCAGTCTCCTTCCCCTCTCCTCGCCCAGCGACTTCGGTTTCTAACCAAGCAGAATGCAAACTTCAGATTGCATATTCAAGTGTAAAATACGAACACAGCTGTTTATGCAGCTTGAAATTCGCCATAACCAAATATTCAAGCCTTTGGGGAAGACTTTCAAAGGCACCGGTTAAGGCACCCAGTTCCCATCGGTGCCTTTGAAACATTTCTCCTTTTTCAGTTTTTCACAGGGATTCGCACCAGCAAAAGCTCCTCCACCCGGCCGTCTGCAACTAGTGAATACACAAAGGAGACGCTGTCAAAGAGAAGCTGCTGGAAAACGCAAAGCAAGGTTCGCCACTTTGGGGCATCCTGGAAGGCAGCTGCCGGAGCCACCGGCCCCGAAACCTGCAGCCCCCAGAGCAAATTGTTCTGGAAACTTGTGTCACAGGAATTTGCACAGAGCAAAAGCTGCGTGTGCCCGCTCTCCCGTCACGCTCCCTCCCCACGGCATTTGAAAAGGAAAGCAAGCACTGCTCCCCCCCAGCAGAAACAAAACATCCTCCAAAAGGCCGACACCAGCTTTCTCCCTGTCCCAGGAGCCAGGGGACTGAGGAACCGACCTCCAACAGGGAAACTACAGCCCAAGCCTCGGGCAGTGGAGGACCAGGCAGTGTTTTTAGGCCGATGCCCGCTGGTGCACGCTCCCCGTCCTGCTGGGACCTCTTTCTTCCCCAGCATCTCCAACTGATGGAGGATTGATGGCTGCAGTGTCTTATCCGCTACTATCCCCAGCCTTTGGGAGAGCACAGAAAATCCCTTTAAGTCCCTCTCGCTCATATTGAAATGACACTAAAGCGGAACTAATGTGCTCCAGGTACTTATTCTTGGGCTTAGTTGGCAGGGATCAACAGCCCTCCACCAGTCCGGCATCCCCCGCCGGAGAGAGGTGATGCCCAAGTCACAGGCGATGGTGGCAGTGGGAGAAGCCCCCCTCCCCGTGGCAGGGGCTCCGTATTAGGAAGGGATGGAAAGGTGTTTTTAACTCCTGCAATATCTGTTTCTTAACTCTAGACGGGATTTACAACCACCACCAAGCCCAAGCGAGGATGAGGCGGGGAGGTAAGGGGTTGCACAGCCAGAGTCTCTGGGGGGGGACGCAGAAAGCAGGCCCTGGGTGCAAGTGGTGATGGCAGAGCACTGCGGGACTCTCCGAGCTCTGCAAGCTTTATCTTGACCCCGGTGCCCAGGAGCAGTGAAAAACGGGATCGCCCGTCTCACCCTGCACTGCCAGATTTCTGACCTCCGAAAGGAGCCGCTGCCATGACAAGTCATTTCGCCAAGCCAGCAAAGGCAGCAATATAAATGTCTGAAGAAGCTGATGCACATTGATTTTTGCCACCTGTAGAGCCACGATGTCACACTGTAACTGCAGATTAGCCAGATATACTCCCCCCTGCCCCAAATTCATTCTCCAGTGCATCACAGCCCACCCCGGTACATCTCAAAACAACAGCACCCAAAAAGCACAGCAGCTCTAAGCATTTGCCAATAGCTTGACAATTAAATTACCCACTCCACCTCCCCATCCTGCAGCACTGGGCTCATTAAAAATCCTCGGCATCCTTCCCATCAGCAGAAGCCCACCTCAGAGAGCAACTGATGTCCAGGAACCCGCCTCCCCCAAGGCACCAGATGACAACAGCATTAAGCCTTCGAAATTATTTTGGATGGAAACTTGTCTTACAAAGAAATAAAAAGCTGCAGAGTAAGACACTATCTATGACCAGAGGGGTCAGGGTTTCATTATTGCATTAACCTTTCGTGTCTTTAGATTCCACAAGAGTAAATTGGTAACGAGACGACATGCGCCCCGATGGGAAAAACGCATCTTTCCTAACAAAAGTAAAAGGGGGGGGGAAGAACAGAGATGGCAGCAAGAGAAAGAGGAAAAAACTGGCAAATAAGCTATTACAGCTAATAATAACTTTGCAGTGCTATTTTCTGCAGGAGCCTTCAAGTTGTGATGTTTCCCTTCACTCTAATTACACCTTCTAAAAGCAGGTTCCCTTCTCACTTTAACCACCCCGTGCGAAACTCCCGCAGGATTCAGATAAAAATGGAGAGGGAAA